>NW_020172141.1:6294041-6341296 GCF_003031525.2 Neophocaena asiaeorientalis asiaeorientalis | reverse complement strand
TCCTTTTACCCGTTTCTGGTCCTTCATGTCCAGTCATGGCCGCCAGGGGGTGTGTCACTTAATATGCTGATATAGTAAATTCAACACGTGATGAGACTCGGGGTCGGTTGGAGGTCACACTCGTTGCCATCCTGGTCCCAGCTGGTTCCATGTTTGTTTGTTTGTAGCGTCCTTTTTTACCTCTGGATCCCTTCACTTAAATACTTAGGGGAACTCCTGTTGAAGGTGGGGGTGCAGGACAGCCCTGTGAAAGGGGGGTGCACGGGGCTTGAGCAGGGCCTGGAGCAGCTCTGACAACAACAGGAGGCTGAGACGGGCAGTCAGTCTGACGCCCGCACTGGGGCCTGTGGTCAGCATGCAGAGGGGGTCAGCCAGGGACACGTGGTGGGAGCCCTCCTGCCTGCCACGTGGCCTCCAGCCCACCACAGACCCTCCAGTCCTGCCATGGACACCCCCATCCCATTAACCCCCAAGAGGCCTTCTGGGAGGGGTGAGAACTTAGCCATGAAGATAGGGCAGGCCCTAACTGCAATGGTTTACAGTCTAAAGCTAGCTCAAGTCATTGTACCTCTGTTCACACACTGCTGATTATTTTCAACAAATCACAAAGATATCAGCGTTTTATATTGACTATTTGGTGCTTGGGTTGGGGTAGCAGGCAGCACCTTGAGTATATTAATCCAGGCTGAGCTATGCTAACCTGGAGCGCTACCTGGAGATGCCCAAATCTGTAAGGTAGTCATAACAGTCCCTGCGCTTGTAATAATATTCTCTACAGTTGTACCCATTATGATTGCAGGGTTTGAAAACTGACTTGGGCCACTAATAACTGGGGCACCTGAGGTAACATTTCCCCAAATAAAGCATATAAACTTTTGACTACTTCCCCCATCATTCTTACTCCTACTCCTATCACCAATAGAAGCTGGTTCTGGCACAGGTGGAACCGTGTATTCAGCTCTAGCCTGCAATCTGGCCCACGCAGGAGCCTCTGTCGACCTAACCATTTTCACCTTACATTTAGCAGGTGTCTCTCCAATTCTTGGTATTATTACTTTTATTACTATAGTCTTTCATACAAAACCAGCAGTCATATCCCAATACCAAACACCATTATTAGTTTAATCTTCCCCAGCTATAGCCATATTACCGTAATTACCAGTGTCAGTCCGAGCAGCCAGAATCGCCATACTGTTAAGAGACAGAAATCTCAACACGCCCTTCTCTGACCCTGCAGGAGGAGACCGAATCCTATACCAACACCTATCCTGATTCTTTGGTCACCCTGAAGTGTGTATTCGTGGCCTACCAGGGCTTGTTATAATTTCACATATCATTCGCCCCCCGCATCGGCAGGCGGACTCTCAACCACTGCGCCACCGGGGAAGCCCTAATTTTTTATTTTTTTTTTGTTTGGCTGCGTTGGGTCTTCGTTAATGCGCGCCAGCTTTCTCTGGTTGCGGTGAGCGGGAGCTACTCTCCGTCGCTGTGTGCGGGCTTCTCATGGCGGTGGCTTCTCTTGCTGCAGAGCACAGGCTCTAGGCACGTGGGCTTCAGTAGTTGTGACTCACGGGCTCTAGAGCGCAGGCTCAGTAGTTGCGGCGCACGAGCTTTTCGCTCTGCAGCATGTGGGATCTTCCCGGACCGGATTATGAAGATTTAAACGTTGACTCCTCTGTAATCCCCACATCAGAGCTAAAACCAGGAGAATAATGACTAATAGAAGTCAACAACCCAGCAGTATAGAGATAGTCACTGAATACTAGTTTCATCTGAAATTGCTGTACACTCCTGAGCTGTTCCTTCTCGGGCCCAAAAAGAGCTGCTATCCCAGGACGCCTAAATTAAAGAACACTAATACCAACAGGACCAGGCCGATGTTGTGGACAAGAGAGCTCGTTTTCCTGAGTTCAAAGACAGGACAGAGGGATATGGCTGAGATATGGGGTGAATCTGGAGCCAATGGGGATGCACTGTCCAAGCTCCAGGATAGGAATGGGGCCCCTGGGGTCCCAGGCCACCCACCGCGCCCTCCCGAGCAGGATCTTGGCAACATTCCCTGTCAGTGATGAGGCAGCCCTAGCACTTGTCACGCCCTGATGTTGCGTCCTACGTGGGCCCCATGCTCTTGGGACCACACCCACACTCTGCAGGTCCATGCTGCAGGGTCCTTGGTGCCTCAGGAGTAGAGACCGCACAGCAAGCAGCTCCCTCCCCAACCAGCAGGAGGAGGGGAGGAGAGCAGGGGCACCAGGGGAATCTCACTCAGACAACAACACCTCAGGGGTGCCAGTGGGGCCCATGATGATGCAGATGAGACAGACACAGGCCAAGAGGTGGAACCAGAGGACCCGAAAGGCAGCTGGTCAGGTCCTGGCTCATCTGCACCCCAGACTCCTTTGTCCTTCATACACCCCCTTCCTCATACATTCTCTCCTTAAACGCAGGTTCTTCAGATGCAAACAGGCAGAGCTTCAGACTGAAAGTCAGCTCTTCCAAAGTGACCCATCAGCAAACACTGCAGGATTCCACTCCAGTGAGTGCCCTGGGGTCAACAACTCAGGGACTGAAGTGGATATCGGTGCCAGGGGCAGTGGGAGGGAACAGGGAGTGAGACTTCAATGGTTGTGGAATTTTGGTTTTGCAAGATGAAAAGTTCTAGGGATGGTGGCGATGGCTCCACAAGAAGGTGAGAATATCTGATGCCTCAGAAACGTGCACTTAAAATGGTGATGATGGTAAAGGTATGTGACGTGTGTTTTACTTCACTTCAAATAAATTCTTAAAATAATGTCGTTAATTGAGATTCCATTTTGACTCCCCTTCATCACAATTGTTGGAGGCCCAGACACAGTCCCCCAACTTAGGGGCCATCATGGTACCCTCACATGGCACGTGGGGGACCATTCTTAGTGGGAAGCTAGTCTGTGCTCACCTGACCTCTGTCCAGGGGGACCCAGCCAGTGGTGACCCCCATAGATTAGACATATGATATGACATTAACATACCACCAACTGCTGTCACTCACCAGAACACAGAGCAGCAACCCACTCAAACATGCCTGACCTCATATGAATGTGACAAGATTAAGAGAAGAAAAGGTACCACAGGTTAATCAGGGCAACATCCTTAATGCAGAGGTTGGAAATCTCAAAGGGGAAAAGACACACTGCAGGCAAAGAGCACATATGGGGTCTCCCCATACATGTGATCCTGACCCATGCAGATGTGGTGAGACCCACACAGTCCCCGCACCCTATACCTGGGGTCGCACATCCACACTCACCAGGGCGACCCACCTCCCCAGACCCCTCCACCTGAGTCACATGTCCCCAGTCCCAGAGTGAATCACTCTCCCCAGACTCCCCCACGTGGGGTCACAGGTCCACATTCACCAGGTGACTCCACCTCCCCAGACCCTGCACCTAGGGGTCACACCTCCCCTTGGTCAGGACACCGTGGCTCTGCTGGTGGCTCCCCTAATGTGGAAACAAACTGGGCTCCTGGGACCTCCTGGGATGGCAAAAGAAGTGTCAGGTGGGTCTCCTCTGCCCACGCTTGTCCCAGAGAAGTCCTCCTCTTTTCCCTTTGGATCTGTTGATTTTACCTGTGTTTAAAGCTTTCATGCTAGAGGTGAACACACTGCTTGGTTCTGGCAGGCTCAGTCCTTTCTTGTCTCACTTACATGTTGAGAAAACTCACAGGAGAGCAGGGCTGAAAGCCGAGGGGCAGCTCTGGACGCTTCTCAGTAGGGACGGGAGACTGGAAGGAGAGCTCGGCAGCAGCCTCAGCTGTTACCCATCGGCCTTTTACCTGATCTGCCCTGCAATCAATTCACCAGCTAAACCTGCCTCCCTACGCACCATGCACGTGCTGGTGAATTGGAATGATTGCCAGGTAGCCCCCCTGTGGATTCTCCACAAGCCCCAGGGAAGGTGAACCTTGCAGGGATTAAGACTAAGGCCCCGACCACAGCACTGACCCTTGGGAGGACCAGGTAACCACACTCACAAAAGAGGCTGTTACGTACACAAGCCCACCTCAGCTCCAGACCCCAGACATCTAAGCACTGACCTTCAGATGCAAGCACGGAGCTTCCCAGTGCTGAGGCCAGGCCGGGTCTCTACCCAGGTTCCCATAGTCCTAGCGTACACAGAACATGGTCAGGTCTAAATCTTATTATTATAGACAACACATGGTCAGCTCTAAACATAATCAGTAGACAGGACAGGCAGAGGTCTAAATCTACCGTGTAGACAGAGCTTGATCATGTTTAAACTAGCTTAGGGCTGATCTCATAGCAGGTACAGATCACACACGTGGGTCTCTCATCTTTGGACACCCACATCAGGAAACTGAACAAAATCTTTGTCATTAAACATTTCAACAGGCAAAACAGAAATGTTACCAATATCTCTGGCCACCTGATGGTCAGGGTCCACGGGTGAGCCACGAACTTCTTAGAGCGCAGCTCAGTCTGCTGCCAGGACAGACAAGAAGGGGCCTTATTCCAGCCTCCCAGGCTTCCAGAAGGAGGCAGCCGCACTGGAAGCCCAGGCAGGACAGTCCTGCATGGTCCGGGCCGGGAGATCCGGTCTGTCCATTCCGCTGGCCGATTCCGGGCGGGGTGCTCAAGGCCACTGAGAGCCCTGCACTCAGGTCCTGCTTCCCTGCAGCGTGTGCTTGTACGTGTGTGTGTGTGTGTAGAGGGGGCGGTGGCTGACGGCTCCTATGGCTCCCGTCCCAGGCACCGCGCTGTCTTCGAGGGGAGGCACGGGGAGAGGTAGGGGCACAGAACATTGGAGAGGAGAACCCACCGCGGAACTCCTTGCACACTGGCTCGCCCCACCCGGGGACCCGCCTGCCCATCGTGGGCCGCATGTCATTCCCCAGCCCCCACCCCCGAGGGCAGGGCGCCTGCTTTTTCAACAGCACAAGGTCTCACATGAAGGAGACCCAGTGGGGGCAGTCACCCCCCCTCCTGATGCTGAGTTTGGGAGAATGAACCCCCTTGACTGGGCGATGGGACCCTGTGAGGAAAGAGGTGGCGGCCCCATCCAAGTCAGGGCCTGGCTGAGAGATGGGAACACAGGAGCCAAGTACAGGGCCTGGAGGCCAGGCCAACAGGAGGGGCACCCCAGGCCCTGGCCGGGCTCTCCCATTGTGACATTGTAGATTTAGGGGACCTGGTGCAGGTGACTGAATGTGATGGGGGTCTAAACTGCACCCTGAATGGGGCTTAAAGAAGGTGTGAAGGATGTTACTGAGACAGTGACAGTCATTGGAAGAGAGACTCTGTGTCAGGACGTCCTGCTCCATCCATTTAAACCCCTGAGATCCGTGACCTTTACGTGGCTCTGCAGGATTGTTAGAGCAGCTGCGTGCGGACGTATCTGGGCACGATTCAGTCTGCAACCAACCTGCAAGTGGTTCCAGCAAACACACAGGTGTGCACACAGGCAGGCACAGCACACACACAGACACATGCATGTGCACAGCACAAATATATTCACTCACTAGCATGTGAACACACACGCACGCATGTGCCCACACTAACGTGTGCAAGTGTACATACCTACGCACACGCACAGCACATGTATGCAAACCGGCACATGCAAGTGCAGAGCGCACACACAGGGGATAAAGTGAATCCGTAAAGCACTAACTCCTGAACACAAGTGAGGCTGACATGTATTCTTCCCTTTTTCTTAGCTTTGATGTTCTTCACAATAAAAAGTTTAAGAAAAAAGTTAACGGCAAATGACTTCTGATTAACAGGACTTTCCGACGTTACTCCGCAAATATTATAAGACATGAGAAATGAACGTAGGTATTACATGTGTCCATTAACGGACGAAAGGAGAAGCAAAACATGGTCCATCCATAAAAGGGAATGTTATTCAGCCTAAAAAGGAAGGCAATTCTGACACAGGCTGCAGCAGGGATGAACCTTGAGGGCATTATGCTCAGTGATGTAAACGAGACACAAAAAAACAAACAGTGCTTGATCCACTCATACAAGGCCCCTAGAGCAGTCGGAAACAGAGACAGAAAGTAGGATGTTGAGTGCCAGGGGCTGAGGGAGGGAGAATGGGGAGTGAGTGTTTAATGGGGACTGTTTCAATTTTGCAAGAGGAAAAAGTTCTGGAGGACGATGGCGATCAGGTTTGCACAACAGTGCGAATTACTTCTTGACCCTGAAATGTACACTTAAAAATGGTTAAGACAGTAAATTTTATGTTATGTGTATTTGACCACAATTTTTTAAACTTTTTAAAAACCAACAGGAAGTAGTCCATGAATGCCACAAGATGCACAACTTCACTAACAACCGAGGGGTTAAAACCATGAGAAAACGACTGTGCGCACACCTACCGGAATGGCAGACATGAAGACACAGGATCAAACATCAGCAGGACGTGGAGCAATGGAAAGCCCGGTGCGCAGCGGGGGTGCAACCACTTCTGAAACAATCGGGCCTCAGAGAGCGCACTCCGTGCACACAGACCCACGGTGTTCCTCCCAGCTGAACGCAAACCCCCCAGCCCTGCACCAGGACACACGGACATGGACTCCGCAGCCACAGGAGCCAAACCTGAAAGAAACCGAAGGCCATCACAGGTGGATGCAGAAATGAACCATGCACACTCCTAGGAAGGAATATTCCACAGCAATGGAGTACATTGTGTTCAAAGGGAGTAAAACTATAAAAGTTATTTTTTAAAAAACCATATTCACAAGATGAAAGAATCTCATGGCCACAATGCTGAGCCATCAAGAGCAATAAAGCAGCAAGCACGGTCCACCCACTTACGGACTTTGGAACCAGGCAAAGCTGGGCTGCGTTGTTTAGGGATGCGTGCTTGGGCATAAGCTATGAGGACAAGTCACTGACACAACATCAGGAGAGCCGCCACCTCACGGCGGGGAGGAGGCTGGGACGAGGGAAGGGGACTCCTGGGTGTCCACTCATCAGGTTCTGATTCTTGATCTTTACGATTATTTTTTACATGTATATAACCTAATCCTTAATATGTACTTACGGCTTATCATTATTCTTTATTAAAAAGGTGGTCTCCCCAACAAAGTAGGACACCTGCTCCTCCCAGGGAAGAAAAGGAATAGCTTCTACCAGTGAGGTATGGTATCCATACCATACCTCTGCTTCAACCATCAAGCCTGACAGCAACTCCCGTGAGAGGGGCACCGGGGCCACGATACTCAGGAGGCTCTGGGGCCTCAGTCCTGGGTCACTGCCTCTGCGGAGCCCACGGCACTTGGTGAAAGTTCTCAGTCATTCTGTGCACGACCCTTTTGCCTTGGGTGCTCTGGCACAGCTCGGCCGGCACCATCGCTGGGAGAGAAAGAAGAAACGTGCAGAAGAGGGAACCGGGCTTCAAGCTGGCCCACCTCCTTCTACGGAGACGATGCCACAGTCCCTAAGAGAGGACAGCAAGGCCACAGAGTTATTTGTAGTGAGGTGGATGGACCTAAAGTCTGTCATACAGAGTGAAGTAAGTCTGAAAGAGAAAAACAAATACCATATGCTAACACACATATATGGAATCTAAAAAAAGAAAAAAAAAACGGTTCTGAAGAACCTAGGGGCAGGACAGGAATAAAGATGCAGACGTAGAAAATGGACTTGAGGACATGGGGAGGGGAAAGGGTAAGCTGGGATGAGGTGGGAGAGTGGCATGGACTTATATATATATACATACTACCAAATGTAAAATAGATAGCTAGTGGGAAGCAGCCGCACAGCACAGGGAGATCAGCTCGGTGCTTTGTGACCGCCTAGAGGGGTGGGATAGGGAGAGTGGGAGGGAGACGCAAGAGGGAGGGGATATGGGGATGTATGTATACGTACAGCTGATTCACTTTGTTATACAGCAGAAACTAACACAACACTGTGAAGCAATGATACCCCAACAAAGATGTTAAATAAAAAATGAAATAAAATTAAAAAGACTAGTGTCTGTTATTCATCAGGAATTCCTCAGCTCACAGTCACTGAAAGTGCACTGAAATGTAGATGCAAGAAGGAAGGGAAGGATTAACATTCACAGGACTCCCTCTGAATGCCAGAGTAACTGACAGGCATTTCTACCTAACTTTCTGATGGAATTTCAGTGAATGCTACATTCAGCCTCATCTCCATGTCCCACCTTGGGAAATATGCTCTCCAGAGTGTCCTAGTTTATGCCAGGTGGGAATGGAGCCCACACCACTCTCATCCCACAGACCACAGCCGCCCCAGAAGGAGACAGACAGTGCTGGTTGGGAGGGGCCCTCTATTACCCTGAACCCACTTTGGGTTTAGAGAAGAAGAGATTAAATAGAGGAAGCGGAAAACCCCAGTGTTCAAGAGCACTGATTTGGAGAAATGTCATGAAGCTGCCCCAAAAGCAGCCCATGAAAATTTTTGTTATTATTGGGACCAGTGAACTCAGGTCAAGGCCCAGCTGCTGACTCAGGTCTCTCTCAGGGCCAAAGTCTCGGGCTCAATCTGCTCTCTTAGAGTTTACAAAATATTAGAGGGCACCAACAAGTGGTTTTTCAAGATTTATTTCGGAGCGCCGATCAGCGACCTATCAAAGAGACCTGGTGTGAGAACATCGGTGCCTCTTGACCGCCCCTGATGTACGGAAACCCGCCGTCATCTCCCGCAGACTTCAAGAACGTGATACTCATCTTTGCCATCTTATTACTGATTTCATCCTATATATTGACATTACTTCTACATTACCAACGGTTGTACAGGGGTCGGGAGGCTGGTTTATAATTTACTTATCACCTACGACACTTCCTTAACTCTGGAGGTCTTGACATTTTTAACACTGGTGGCCACACCAAAGAGGAGTGCAGCTATGAAGGCATAAATGCGACCAAAGACCAGCTTCAAACATAGGATCGAGGCTTGGCTTGTTTCTACCGAGCGAATTCTCCTTGAACTGGGTCCGCTGTCCATGCTCCCTCCAGGACCTCTCTTTAAGCACAGGGGAGGCTCCCAGCCTACACGGCAATGGTAATTCCTCCTATTGTTGCAAACTCCTCTATGACTGCGTTTCTTAGGGGGACAGTCATAAGTTACTGCACCTATACGAGCACTGCAGGTGCTATTGAGACAGGAGCGCAGGGGGTGCCACTTCTCACATGACCAACATCAGTTGTTTCTGGGGAATAGTGACGGCCTACTCCCCAACACCAGACCCCTGAGATCTCTGACTGATGGAATGAAACATGTTCCTGCAACCGGGGAACATGAGTGACGTTGCTACACTGCAGCCTTCCACATTTTATGTCTGCTTCTCCACAAGCAGCGTGGTTCAACACCCTGTCATTTCTTGTACGGTGTCCAAATCGATTGGCTTTTCGATTTATTGTATAGCAGACATCATGAGCGTTAGTAGCGCGTCTTCCAAAGATTTCTCTGCAGTGCATGGCGCGGTCAGTGCAGTTTCCATGATAGCAGTAGCCTTCTTCAGTACAGGGCGCTCCATCCTGCATATAAAAGTCTTCCGGGCATTGACTGGTTGTTCCAAAACAGTACTCTGGAAGATCACGTGTATTTTGGATTGGTCTGCAGAGTGTCCCAGGTTCAGAGTAGATACAGTCTGTACGGCATAGTCCTTCATTACAAGTAGCCCCTTCCACCAACATACAGTCATACTCGCAGCATTTGTTGCTAAAACACTGCTTGAAGGAGCCACGGTCACACTGCTCCCAATCCTCTACTATATAGTTTCCACAACGCGTCTTTATCAGGCTTTCATTAAAATAGCTCACCGTCGTGTTAACTATACAACTGCCCCGTATCACTACTATGTTCCACCAGTGCCCGATGGAACAGTCACTGAAGGCATCTGTCAAGCCTGGGTATTTTGCCATAAGGCAGGTGGTCCTTCGCATGCAATAGCAGTTATCACCGTCATACCACAGACCAAAACTTCTCCCAGTGAGTTGGGTTGACACGATAGCTAATATTAAATAATGTCTGCCTAGATAACCAACGAAGAGCAGGCTATGATCGGTGTTACACACGGTATAAGTCTCTGGCTCAAACTGGCTTGGCCGTGGTCCATCACGGATCACCATCAAGGATGAAGTGCTTTCTATGACTAGTCTGAAATTCTTTGCGTCTCAATGAGCGTGTGCACCACCTGGTACTCTACAGTCATTCATGACAGTAGGACCTCTTTCATTAAGCAGTGCCACTGCGACTAGATAGAACCTTCCAGCAAGACCTTGTTGAAAGGAGTCCACTATACTACACATGTGTACCAGGATTTCCACACACTTAGACACACTGTTGTACACACGATACATTGAATTAGAATATTGAACAAATCCTTTCATAATTCCCTTATGTGCTGCAAACACCCTAGCACCACTCCTGGGGGCTACACTGACATCTGCTTCAGGGAACAGTGGGTGCCTGTCCTCCTTGTGTCCCGGTCCATGTGCAGGTCCTGTCGCACTGGCATCTGCCACTACCTGAGAAACCACATGTTCAAGCCTCTCCGAATCCTTCAGGGGTTTGATTTCATACGCAAGGTCATCCAACTTCATAATACCTTCAAGACCCCCACAGCACGTGTCCACGGTGACCATGGAAAAAGGAATCTCCTCCAGGTAGCCGAGGTAGTATCAATCTGAAGGGATGAAGGGGTAGTCCATCTGCAAGGCTCCTTGGTCATCCTGAGTCATCAGCAGCAGGTGTCTGGGCCAAAATAACTTCTTGCGCCGCATGTGGATAACGTGCCTCTGTCCCCCCAAACGCAGGCTGTAGGAGAGCCAGCCTGGCGTCTAACACCCTTGCCTCGGTGCAACTCCTTCCTGGGTATCACCAACTCCAAAGAGATGTAGCGCCATGAGGGACGGCCTTGAGAGCACTGGACTGGAGCCAGTACTGCCCAGAGTCCAAGCAGCAAGACGGCTGCCCCCCAGAGTGACCTGGCCCTCTGCCAGCCTTGGGGCTCTGCTCAGGGACATCTGCCAATGAGTTAAAAGCAGGATCCCAGAGGAGCCAGGTCTACACCATCTGCTGTGGCCACTTCCTAAAAAGGAGACAGTGACAGAGCAAAAGAGGTCACTGGGTGGGTCTCCTAATGGGATTAGGTAACAGTCCCAGGGTGTGGCAGTGGATAGGTCTGGATATGAACTCAGCCAGGGCTGAGGTGGGAGAGCGGAGGACCATGTCCATGAGTGCTACCGTGGAACTGAGGGCATACGGGGTCAGCATCGTTCCTCAATGCTCTGTAAAACCCTTCAGAGGCCACCATCTGGTGCTCCCTTATTTATCAGATTTTATTTTCCTTGCCCCAGGGGGTGAGGAGAGACCCTGCTCCTGACCACGAGAGCCCCAGGGGTGCGCCCTCTAGTCCTTCTCTGTGGTTCTTTCCTGGACGGCGGTAGGTTCCTCCTGCACATGTGCTGATCCCTTCTCTCTGTTGGTTCCCAATGTGAGAGAACAAATATTTCACTCCTGTGAAATTTTGTACTTGTTTTGAGGGGAGGAAAAAAATCTAGTTATCAGGTCATGATCGGAAGAAAAATTTCATTGTCCTCCAGACTACGAATATTTCCCTTTTAATTTACAAACATAGTCCTGCCGTTTACACCGGATGTGATCGGGGATGGACTTCCAAGGTAGGACACTTACTCCTTGCCTTCCGCCTGCTGTTCTGTATTCCCCCCCATCCCAACTGGGCCTGCTCATCCCTGATGGATCTAACACACCGGCTAATTTTCCCCTCTGAGAGGGCGAGAGTTAGACGCTCGTTCACTTCCACATTAGGGTTTTCGCAGAGCACAGGATGAGGATAACTGACGCATAGAAATCTAATGAAGTTTCCCTCACCCCCTGTGCAGTCCCAGGGCTTCACCCTACGTGCTCCCAGTTCTGCTCTCTCAAACGAATTCCCACGGGCCTTCTGAATGTTAATTCTACTCTTTAATTAATTTATACCCCGTACAAGATGATGTACTCTTTTCCCTCTATTCACCATTTAATTACGCTTACACATATGGCTTTTACCTTTCTGCTTCTCATTTCTTTTTTCTTCTCCCATCTTCTATCTGGGCCTGTTTTCATTTTACTGTAAAATTATATCTCACGATCTCCTTTGGTGCCTGTTAGCTGACAATGGACTCTAACTTGTTTTTTCATACCACGTCTTCCATGAAAGTACTTTCTTCAGCATGGAATGCTTTCTTAAGGCCCAGTTGCATAGGTACAGTACTACAGACTTGCACTAATTCCCCCCTCAGAATCCGGAGGCCACAAGCCCTTCTGTCTGCCTACACATCATGATGAGAAGTCTGACTTAACTGCATATCTTAAACCACTTGAAGAGAATCAGACTTTTCCTTCAGAAATGGGATGATGGGATGAGGCCAGGTGCCTGTGTGACTCAGGATTTTTCTCTCTTCCCAGGTACCCAGGCTGAGAACCACATTGTACAAAGGCATGAGGGAGAGGTGGTCTCCATGGAGAGGCTCGGCCTCACCTGTGTCGTCCACATGTTCCCAATTTCAGAATATCCCCTGTGGAGGATCCACATTCACCCAGGGAAGGGGCTGGAGCGGCTGCTGTGGCCTGGGCTCAGGGGCACACTCAGGGCAGCATGACCTCCAGTTCTGAGTCAGCATCTCCATGGACACAACCAAGAAGCAAGTGTTCTCACAGCTGTGCAGCTCCAAGGCCAGGAGTGCAGGCAGGTACAGCTGTGCCTGAGACACTGCAGTGCGAGTGCGTGGTGAGCCAGACACGAGCCTCCTCGCGGGGGCAGGTGTGGGGGCTGCGGGTAACAGTCAGGGTCTCCCAGGAGATCTCAGGGCCTCAGAGGGAGGTCAGCGCTGCCGACGCAAGGCTGATCGCGGGAGCAGGCGCAGATGGAGGTTCAGGGCTGCTCCCTGCCGGGGTCTGGGGCTTCCTCTCCTTAGAGCAGTCTCCCCCAGCCCACCTCTGCCTCGTGATTCTATGCTTAACTCTAAAACCTCTGAATTAGGAAGATGCGCTGCCATAGGAGGAAAACACTCCCGTGCACAGAAGGCGGAGTCCCTTACGACCGTTTACTCCTGTCCATAAATACCGGTTAATTCTCAAACCTTCTGAAGTAAGTTGGCTAAATCCGTACAAGAGGCTCTGCTGCAGTCAACAAGGCGGCACAGCTCAGAGCACAACCAGCCGGCGAGCAGCACCTCCAAGTGCATGATGGGTATCGGGCGGCACCGGCATCGCACACCCAAAGCAAGAGGAGGCAGGCCCTGGCGGGGGCGGTTATCGGCTTGACACCACGCTCACAGCACCAACAGTATTAACAGTGGACATCACGGCAATGCCTGGTGACACCCATCCCCCACCAAAGCTCCACACAGAAGTTCGGTCTGATGATGCCACAGGCACACAGGAAAGCAATTTGAAAAATTTATCACCTCCATTATTGAGGTGTCTGTTGAGAGCAGGGCAGACCTCTCAAGAACATCAGAAATGCTTTGAGAGCACCAGCAATGGAGACGGATTAGGGTTTTCAATGTGGTTCCTGGGTGTGGGAGGGTTAAGTGCTGTGCTCACAGGCGGGGCTCACGTGGTTTTGATCTCCCACCTGCATCGAAGGAGGGAGAAGCTGTGCTTCTTACCAAATTTCCCAGCAGTGGGCAGAGGAAGAAGAGAGGAGTGAACTTTAAGGTGTCAGCTCTCAAACATCAGAAGATAGAGTAGGATTATTTCTTCCACTTAGCACCTGCAAAAACTAACTGAAAAGAAAGGAGAAAAGGGCCGTTATGGATAGAAAACAATCTGAGTCCTTAGAAAGTGGGGAGAATGATTATATGTTGGTTAGCAATAATAAGAAATGGCAGAAAAGGAGTTCTTCAGTCTCTCCCCACTTCTAAGGACAAGGCTTCCAATAAGAAAATTCCTCTTCAGGCTCAACGGTAAAGTCCACCCCTGGGCTGCAGGAGCTCACAGCTCCCTCCGCAGACAGGGCTGAGGTCCCTGGGGAAGGCAGAGCTGTGGTCCGGAAGAAGAGGAGGCTGTGGGTTCTTCTCCTCTGCCTGGTGACACCTCCCCAGGTGTCAGGTGTCACCTGACAAGGGTCGCAGGTGTCAGACACGGGGCTGTGGGGATGGCTGTGGCCACAGGTGACTGACAGCGACTGATTCTCCTTGTTGCCAGGTGTCCTGTCCCAGGTGCAGGTACAGGAGTTGGGCCCAGGACTGCACCTTGCACACCCTCTCCCTCACCTGTGCTGTCTCTGGATTCCTCATCCCAACCAGTGGTTATTGCTGGAGCTGGGATCCATCAGCCCTTGGGGTAGGGGCTGCACTGGTCATCAGGAATATGCTAGAAAGATGACACAGCCCCAGCCCCAGCCCCTAGGAGTTAACTCCCCATCTCCAGAGACACACCCAGGAACCAGTTCTCCCTGCAGCTGAGCTCTGTAACCACCGAGGGCATGGCTGCAGACTGTTCGAGGGACACAGGGAGGGGAGGTCAGGGTGAGCCCAGACAGAAACTTCCCTGCAGGGAGACAGGAGGGTCTGGGCTGCAGGTTTCACTGAGGACCATGAGGCAGGGCTGAGGCCCCCAGGGGTGCTCAGGACCCACTGAGCACAGAGAGCAGCCACACGAGCAGGTGCGGATGAAGGCGGAGGTTTCCTGCCAGAGCCTGTGGTTCCCTCTGCGTCTCACCATGTCTCGTAGACCCTCTCTACGTTTGTAATTGTTTGCCGACCATAGATCTCTGATTGGAAGCTTCTGCTCTAACACGAGCACACAGTCTCACGTGCGCCAATGCAGAGTCCCACCTACGGGGCCAGTAATGACTGCTCATTGCCACCAGAAGCAGGGATGTGAGGAGGCCTGAGGAAGCTGGTTGCTGCTTTCCTATCAGACTGGGAGAACAGACCTCAATAGAAATCCTAGACAAGGACAGTCTTTGCTGTCCTGGTCCCAGCCAGACGGAGCCTAAGGCTGGGCGAGTCCCTGAGAGAAGCTGATGGATTTTCAATCTAACCTTCCTCTCACCAGACTCAACGCTGAACAGTGAACACTGATCAGGCTGTCTCTTCTTCTGTGAATCAGTTTTCTTTCTCCTTCATCTTTTTGTCCCCAAACCCTTTCTCCTTCCACTCTCTGAAAAGGGGTCATGACCTTTCTGTGGTCTAAACCCCAGGGGCAGACCCTTTACCTGGAGCTTAGGTGTGGCCCAGGCTGTGGCTCCTGCAGGCACCTGGGAAGGTGTGATGGGACTTTAGACTTGCTGTGGACCAGGACGTGCTGCTGCCCTTTGCACGCGCACCCACTGGGGAAGCTAAGTGGACACGAGTACTCAAGGCAGTGATGCTTGTTTAGACACAACGGGATGTGGAGTTTGAACTTGTCCTGATCAAACTCTTGTGGGGTCACCACCCTGACCTGTGGCTTCCAGCAGAGCCTGATGGACACTCCGCTGTGCTGGGAGGTCTGGAGGATGGAGGCTGTGCGGCCGGTTGGAGACATACAACCTTCTTGGGACCAGACGTCAGGACGGCCAGGCTGGAAATCTCGAGTAGTAGATGAAGCTGCTGTCCACTGTGGAACTGCATCTTCTTCAGGTCTGCTGTGATTGAACCAAGCCCAAGCAGGTTATTTAGGATAATATTTCTAGGTTAGAGTAAAATGATGATAGAATTTAACAACATCTACAAAATACCTTCGGGGTAACACCTGGATTAGGGATTGACTGAATAACTGGAGAGGGAGCCCAGGCTAGCTGACACATAAAACTGACCATCGCCGTTGTTATTTTATATTTCATATTTGCCTAAAGAAGCAGGTTCATATTATCAACAACTATGCTAAGGTATTCTTTCAGTTATTTCAGGTCACCTGAAAGCAGTCATCGGAAATGGATCCCATCTGCGTGGAATTTGCTTTCAGGAAAGTATGGTTGTGACGCTGAGAGTGATGTCAGCCCTGATGCAGCTCTGACCCTGAGTGACAGAGAGAGAAGTGAGATTGGATGGGACACCAAGTGTCCTTCAGTCCAAGGAGGGACCAGCTGCAGGACACCAAGGAGTTCTCTGGATTCAGGAGCACGAGGTCTAGTCTCAGGGACAGGGCAGGTGCAGTGGTCCTGGCAATAGATACCCTGGACAACAAATAACCCCATCTTCTCATTTATAATAAACTACTGGGCCATTGTCCAGAAATTGTCCCCTTTGGTGTAAAAGTATCTGGGAATCTCTTGCCTCAAAGATACGTAAAACATAAATCAAAATGACACATATTTCCATGTATGCTAAGACCTACAATGCCTTACTAGGGCAGTATTTATTTCCTTTGGAGTTATAGACTTTACTAATAGTAACTAAACTACGCATTTTCTTTTCAGTACACACAGTGTAGGGTCTTGGAACGTCATTCAATAGAACCATCATGGCCCTGATAGGTCCTAGACGGATGTTTGATATTAGAAACATAACACTCTTCTCAAATAATTCCTTTCCAAATTCCAGTCTGGCACATAATCCGCTGAATGTTTCTCTCCCTTTCCCCATGGCTTGATTTATTTTTTAATATATTTTACTATCTTTCCCCCATACCAAAAGGGTTGGACACCAGATCTAGGGCACATACTCTCCTGGAAGCACTAACCATAACCTGTCCTACAGGGCAGGTGGCTCATTTGATACAGGACCCTATATGCCCACAAACAACAACAGTAACAGAGACCGGTCAAGCACAGCTCACTTCATCCTGATGATTGCTGATCTAATTAGTAACGGTCTAGTTGTTTTCAGTAAATTACAATTGGAAGCCCACTCTGCCACAGAGACACTGCTTCAAACAACCATGGCAAATGCTGAGACCCACATCCACTGTAACAGGAACTCACTTGGAGGTTCTCCAGTCCACATCCCAGATGATACCCATCCAACTCAAGACCTTCCCATTGGTGATGACTTCATCCCGGATGCTAAATCCTGAGCCCCAGTAAAGCCTGTGGACGTTCCCTCTTAAAACACAAATGATGAACACAGAACCTTTACTGCTTTTCTTCTTTTGATATTGGGATTTCTATTATGTGTCTGGGCTCACCCTCTGCTTAGACCACAACCCTGGTATAATCCTTGCTCTCTGCCAAAATGTACACCCCTGTTTTCCCAAGATTAAAGCAAAGTCTGGAAGACATTACTCCTAGCTGTGCCATTCTGAAAATTAATGGGGCTTTTTAGCAAATGGAACAACTGGATATCCACATGCAAAAAAGTGAATCTTGGCAAAGACCTTATAGTCTTCACAGAACTTTACTGAAAATGGTTCACAGAACTGAATGTAAAATTCAAAACTCTAAAACCTCCATGAGATAACACAGGAGAAAACCTAGATGATTTGGGGTAGAATGAATGATGACTTTTTAGGATCCATAAAATAAATCTTTGATAAGCTAGATTCTAATAAATTTTAAAACTTCTGCTCTGTGGAAGACAATGTCAAGACAATGAGAATACAAGCCACAGCCTAGGATAAATTATTTGTAACAGATTCATCTGGTAAAGTACTGTTACCCAATTATACAAAGAACACTTGAAACTCAACAATATGAAAACAGAAAACCTGATTAAAAAGTGGACCAAAGGGACTTCCCTGGTGGCGCAGTGGTTAAGACCCCGCCTGCCAATGCAGGGGACACGGGTTCGAGCCCTGGTGCCACGGAGCAACTAAGCCCGTGCGCCACAACTACTAAGCCTGCGCTCTAGAGCTCTCGTGCCACAACTACTGAGCCCATGTGCCACAACTACTGAAGCCCATACACCTAGAACCTGTGCTCTGCAACAAGAGAAGCCACTGCAATGAGAAGCCTGCGCACCGCATCGAAGAGTAGCCCCACTCACCGCAACCAGAGAAAGCTCGCACACAGCAACAAAGACCCAACACAGCCAAAAATTTAAAAAAGATTAAAAAAAATTTATTTAAAAAAAAATGGGTGGCTTCCCTGGCGGCGCAGTGGTTGAGAGTCCGCTTGCCGATGCAGGGGACACGGGTTCGTGCCCCGGTTTGGGAAGGTCCCACATGCCGCGGAGCGGCTGGGCCCGTGAGCCACGGCCGCTGAGCCTGCGCGTCCGGAGCCTGTGCTCCGCAACGGGAGAGGCCACAACAGTGAGAGGCCCGCGTACAGCAAAAAAAAAAAAAAAAATGGGTCAAAGACCTGAATAGAAACTTCACCAACAGAGATAAACAGATAGCAAATGAGCATATGAGAAGAAGCTCTGCTTCACATGTGATCAGGGAAATGCAAAGTAAAACCATGATGTGATGACTATACACAATTATTCAAACAGCCAAAATCTGGAACATGGACCACACTACATGCCGGCAAGGCTGATAAACTGTCATGACACATCACAATTACCTGCCACATGCCGGCAAGGCTGTAGAAGGAAAGGAACTCATTCACCGCTTGTTGTAACGCAAGACGGTGCATCCACTTTGGGAGACATTTTAGCAGTTTCTATGAAAGGAAACATGCTCTTACCATATGACCCAGCAATCGTACACCTTGGTATTTACCCAAAGACATAGAAAACATCGGTCCACGTGACAACCTGCACACAAATGTTTATATCAGCTTTATTCATGGTTGACAAAACTTGGAGGCAACCAAGATGTCCTACAGTAAGTGAACAGATAAATAAACTGTGGTGCATCCAAACAATAGAATATTATTTGGCAATAAAAGAATGAAAAGACATGGAAGAGGCATGCATATTACTAAGTAAAAGAAGCCAATCCGAAAAGGCTTCATACTGTAAGCTTTTAACTTTGTGATATTCTGGAAAACACACAAAACTATGGAGACAGTAAAAAGATCAGTGATTGTGTAGAGTTCGGGAAGAGGAAGATGGATGAACAGGTGAAGTCAGGGGACTTTTAAGGCAGGGAAATACTCCTTATCATTCCTTAATACTGGACACACGTCATACATTTCTAAAGTCATGTGATATGTACAAGAGTGAACCCTAAGGTAAGCTATGGACTTCGGGTAATTGCCATGTGTCGTGACAGTTTATCAGCTATAATAAATGTGCCATCTGAGGGTAGTGATGATGGTGGAGGTTGTGCATGTGGGGGGTCAGTATGTATATGGGATAGCTCTGTACTGCCCCCCCATTATGCTGTAAACCTAAAACTGCTCTCAAAAAAATAAAGTCTTTATTTAAAGAAAATAATGGATGAGGCTGCGCTCTAGAGCCCACGGGCCACAACTACCGAAACCCGCACACCTAGAGCCCATGCTCTGCAACAAGAGAAGCCACTGCAATGAGAAGCCTGCGCACCGCGACGAAAAGTAGCCCCCGCGCGCCACAACTAGAGAAAGCCCGCGCGCAGCAACGAAGACCCAGCGCAGCCAAAAATATAAATAAATAAATGAATGAATGAATGATTGCAGGGGGCAGAAGTTTAAAAAAGAAAGAAAATAATGGACATAAATGTTGTCTCCAGGAAGCACCGGCCTCCTTTCAGTCTACACCTTGACCCCTGTGGAGGAGGACCACCCGCTCCTACTACAGCCTTGGCTGTACACAAACACTGCTACCTTTGCATAAACCTACTTACAGTTCATACTCTCAAAGGGCATAACTTCTGGACCCGTCTCCTTGACCTGAGCATATTCTAATACTCTTCACAACTCCGCCCAGGTACTGTTAGAGAGCCCCAAGACTTCAAATCTATTTTCCTGGCTAATGCCATACAAATGGGGACTTGGTGATGAGCCAGTTTACAAGGAATCTTTATATTTTTACTTGTGTTTGTTCTTCCTACTCTCATAGTAAAATGTTTTATTCCATTTAGAGTGACTTCTGCCATATTCTCTGAAAGTCACTCGCCCAAAGTTCCCTTAATTTGAAGCCAGAGCACTGCAGGGACAACTGTAGCAACTATATTTTCCTATTTCTATATTCTCAATGTTCTGATTTGGGGGGCCTTGATCTTGCACAGACTGCCCTTCCTGGGCTGCAAATTCCCGCAGGTATCAGACACCTTCCTGCAGGTGTACCTCTGATATACAAGCCACCAATCCAGAGCACATCTCTATTTTCTGTCTCTCTTACAAGCTCTCACACACCTTTCCACATTCCTCCTGACCTGGATCACCCCAGGGCCAGGTCTCAGACAACCGGGGACCGCACATGCCCAAGAGCCTGACAAAATTATTCAAGCTATCCAGTGCTAATTTTACTCAGCTTACCTACCCTGCCTCATCCATTCCAAAACCCCAATCAGGTCTCTGGTGCATGTCCAGCCCCCTCTTCTGTCTCCTGACCAACCCCAGTGCCTCCCTGAGTGGCCCCTGTATGGTGTGTGCCCCCTGTTTCTAGGGATCTGTGAGTGTAAACTGACAATCACTTCCACATCCATGTGTCTCACCATACCTGATGAAAACAAATCTGGCTACATTTTAACACACACATACATACACACACAGGTTTTTATGTATATTTTAGCAGAAAACATACTTTGACAAGTTAAAAAAAAATAACAGATGAATAATGTTTCATTTTCTTTTTGAAAGAGAATTTCTGATACCGTTTATATTTATTAAATGCCTTTCCTTCGTTTAAGTTTTTTAAGTATTCATGAGTCACATATCTCTATTTTCTTTCTCCCTAAAATTAGGAAACATTTTTGTGCAACTAATAAGGTCAAGCTCCCTGGTCATAATTTTTTGTGAATCAGGTGGGTAATCAGAAGGGAACAAGTCCCACCCTGACACCACCGCAGAAACCCTGTGAGAATCACAGGTTAGAGACACGGGATAACTGCCTCACTGAGATTTAATCATAAGAATATATAAGACCCCTCTCCCCCAGATGACTAGCGCAGTGCTGACGCTCCAGGATAACACTAGTGGATGAAAGCTGTAAGTGCTACAAGACACACTCGTCCAAGGACGAGAACTTAGGGATGCCCAGAGACCACAGTGAGACAAAGTCCAGAACAGGAGATCAGGCTGAAGCCTCTGACACCTGCAGCTTACAGACCAAACTCAGGACCCTCGCTCATCAGCCTCAGTCTGTTCTTCTCTCTTTCCTTAGTGTTCTGTGACAAAGTTTCCCTCCTCCTCCAGGAGTTTTTGGTGGACCCAGGTGTAATCACAATCCGGGTTCCACCGGAGACGTAGAAGACGACGCAGGTTTCCCACAGTTGGCGCAGTTGTGGGTGATTAAGCAGTGGGTCTATGTACCTGTCAGATGCTGGGGTCTTAGGTCCACAGGGCAGGCGGTCAAGAGGAAAGATGGCCAGCAGGATTGAGCCCGAGGATGGGGAAACTTCTGGTGATGAGGTGTCCTGCAAAAGCCAGGGCATCCCTCACGGAGCTGACCTAGCTCATCTTCCTGCTACTGTCCCACCCACCTGGTGACCCGGTAGAACAGCATCACCTGAGTCAGCTGACAACAACGCTGCCTCTTCCTCCTCAGACTTCTCAGGGTCTTCCTTCCTGCAGGAGGGGTCTCTGGGGTCCCTCAGGTGCAGCACTATGAGTGAGAAATGTTGTGACTGTTCCCCACTTCTGACAGTGTGGGGCAAGCCTGTACCCTTCCCATGGGGCAACTGCAGTGTCCAGATTCTTCAAGAACAGGCAAACCCAACGTGCATGCACACTCCAGTCTCCACTTTACTGTGTTTGCTTTTGTTTGTCAAAGGAAATCACACACTCAAGCCTAGGGTCAGTGTGTGTCAGGGCACGGAGGGCACTGCCCATGTGCTAGTTATAGAAAAGAAGAAATTTCAAGTGCATTACTATGATAATTAACCACTGTGTGTTTGTGTGTGTGTGTGTGTCTGTATTATTGGAATATTAGACGTTATGTGTGCATTGAGATCCATGGCTTCTATGTGCAGGTGTTCTCTGACATAATATTAAACCAGAGGAGCCCAAAGGAAATGAGAGGAACACCCAAAGCCCCTGATTGACTCACACGACTGTCAACTGTATCAATGCATCTGCCACCTCCAGGGAAAGGGCTCCCTTGTGGTTTCATAAAATCCTTGCTTGGGGTCTCCCTGTAAAGTATGTGGGTTTAGTAAGGCCGATTCACTATTTCAAGAGATGATGTAGAAAGAATATGGTGTCACTGTAAAAGGATTCTGAAGGCAAGGCACAGCCATTGAATACTGGACTAGAGATACTGAGGTAAATACAATGTGAGACCAGGCAGGATCCTTCCTTGCAGGGTGGTACTGGGGGTGCTCAGGACCCACCCAGCACAGGATTGCAGTCCCAGGAGAAGATGCAGAAGGAACTGAGGAGTGGTTTCCTCTCAGGGACTGAGTCTTCTCTTTTCGGCTAAAACAAATCTAAATTAAGAGTTGTTAAGGACTGCTTACTCCTGTGTGATTAATATTGGATTCTGTTGGGAACACATACCCAACTCAATAAGGCAATGAGAACTGTGTTTAACAGGTAAATTTGTAGGCCTTCTAGATATCCTAATTCTTAGAAGTGGAAAACAGGATTTTTTTAATCCAATGGTTGCACAGTTTGGGGAGACAGTCTGACCCTAGGAGTAACATTTAGTTATCAAAGCTCAGAACATGTTCAGGTTGTTTCCCTGTCATTCAAAGGTGGGTTCATAAAGAGAAGCATGGGGGTTCCCTGGTGGCGCAGTGGTTGAGAGTTCACCTGCCGATGCAAGGGACACGGGTTTGTGCCCCGGTCCGGGAAGATCCCACATGCCACGGAGCGGCTGGGCCCGTGAGCCATGGCCGCTGAGCCTGCGCGTCCAGAGCCTGTGCTCCGCAACGGGAGAGGCCACAACAGTGAGAGGCCCGCGTACCGGAAAAAAAAAAAAAGAGAGAGAGAGAGGCATGTCCTGTGGGGCTTCTTTCTCAGTTTGAAGAACTCTGTCTGCACAGAGGTCAAGGATGTGAGACGCATATTCTCAGACGAGGATTAGGACTTGGGCCTTGGCATCCCACTGAGTATGGCCCATGGGATATCCATCTTTCCTTGGCTAGACAGGCGCTGGATATGAAATATTCTGCCTCATCAATGGGCAAATAAGTTGAGATACCCTAGGTGAAATATGGGTGTGTCTTGCCCTGAGAGCATCATCCAACAACCACGTAGCATCCTCCACAGAAGTCTCTCAGCCCTCACCACAGGCTGGACTGGCAGGGTCCTCTCCTGGCACCAGTGGCTACGTGGAAGGAACTTCCCAGTCCCTGGGCTGAAACCTCCACCTGAGTATGTCAGAAACCCCGAGGGAGAGGTTGGCTGTGCTGGGGCTGAGGAGGTGACAGAGATGTTTAGGTTGAAGGTGCCTCAGAAAATGGGTTTATGTCATTGAAATTACCCAATAGATATGAGTATTCACTAATTATTTTGGAAATTTTCCATAAACCAATCACCATATGAGCAAAATTCAGAGACTGGAAAATGGTTCAAATAAATAAAGCTGATATAAGCACTCCCATGAAGGCATTTGTGTGAACATAAATTTTTTTTTTTTATTGGCTATGATGGGTCTTCGTTGCTGTGCGTGGGCTTTCTCTAGTTGAGGCAAGTGAGGGCTACTCTTCGTTGTCGTGCATGAGCTCATTGCAGTGGCTTCTCTTGCTGTGGAGCACGGGCTCTAGGCACGCGGGCTTCACTAGTTGTGGCACGCGGGCTCAGCAGTTGTGGCTCGCGGGCTCTAGAGCGCAGGCTCAGTAGCTGTGGCGCACGGGCTTAGTTGCTCCGCAGCACGTGGGATCCTCCCGGCCCAGGGCTCAAACCCGTGTCCCCTGCATTGGCAGGCAGATTCTTAACCACCGCGCCACCGGAAAAGTCCAAACATAAAATTTTAAATCAGTTGGGTAAGTACTTTGTAGCCCACTCCTCAGTCACATGGTAAGAGTATGTTTAACTCCATAAGAAACTGTTAAAATGTCTTCCAAGTTCGTAATGCTCCACTTCCTGCCAGAATTTGATTTTTTGCATGGGTTTATTCAGAATCTACCCTCCTTATAACAGAACATACTTGGAAATATTGGCCGTGTAACCAAGGCTTTGACTGGACTGTCATATTTTAGAGTGATGTGTATAAAATCAGATGTGTCCTGAGAGTTCAAGACACTAAAGTTGATTTTTATTGCCAATGGTTACAAAGACATCTCAGGATAACTGGCCTGCATCCTGGCTCATGTGGTACCCAGCCTTACAGGAAAGTAAGGAAAGGCACTTCTTGATAGGACCAGGAACCTCAGAATATTTTATAGAAGAGATAATGATGACAGAAGAGAGGAATTCACCCAAATCTATAGCTACTGCATATGAGGTATGGTGGTAAGTTCTTGGCATGTCTTCCTAACCTCAAGAGGCTTTTAAGACTACAACCTGAGATTCCTTAAGAAAAATTCAACCAAAACATACTACAATGTTCATGTGGTCAGTGATCATTCTTGATGAACATGTGTGAATAGTCAGGCCAAATCTAATTAGAACAGATGAATTTTGTAAAAAAGGATAACCTTACTTTGTTAAGGTTTGATCACAAGTAGGGTGACTATATGGAGAGATTTTATGTTTCAGCAGAAAACCACAGCCAGTCCTATTGGGTTATCAGATTCCAGCCCAGTTAATTTTCTGAGAAGGTATTTATCTACCTGTAAATTTGTCTTGATCCTGCCATTTCTCATATTTAGTTGGCCCTTAACAAATTCTCACCTCTTGTAGCAGCCTTCACTATCTGGCTACGTCTCTCCAAAGTAATGTTCCGAATTTTATCCCACCCTCCAGAATTCACATCATGAAGAACCAAAACGGGACTACCCAGATCCTCACTGTGACTCTAAGTTGTCTGTAGCTGATCTTCCCCCCAGTACCTAATGAAGCCGTGTGAGCTGATGCAGGACACAAAGAAACTTCAGAAGATGGCATGCAAATAACCTTGGTGCCTGGAGCTGCTGCTGTGTAGGCTCCTGTGTGGTTCACCTAATTTCTGCACCTTTTAGTCTCTGCTCCAGGAAATACCATGACTGTGGACAATCTTATCAAAATCCCTCTGATGTCTACGCCACCACCTGGAACATTCAGTAAATCCATCCAAGAAATCCATCAGACTGGCACTGATGTTGGCACTCCACCATCTAAAGATATTCTGTGCCAAATGTCTAGAAATTTTCTTGATTAGCTGCACTCTGGACTAAGAAATTGTCATTTCAGTCTGCCTCAACCATTAATCTTTTTTTTAACAACTTTATTGGTGTATAATTGCTTTACAATGGTGTGTTAGTTTCTGCTTTATAACAAAGTGAATCAGTTATACATATACATATGTTCCCATATCTCTTCCCTCCTGCGTCTCCCTCCCTCCCACCTTCCCTATCCCACCCCTCTAGGTGGTCACAAAGCACCCAGCTGGTCTCCCTGTGCTATGCGGCTGCTTCCCACTAGCTATCAATTTTACGTTTGGTAGTGTATATATGTCCATGCCACTCTCTCACTTTGTCCCAGCTTATCACAGCATGTGGGATCTTCCAGGACCGGGGCACGAACCTGTGTCCCCTGCATCGGCAGGCGGACTCTCAACCACTGTGCCACCAGGGAAGCCCCTGAGGGTTGTCTTTTGGTGTTGTTTAGGGTTTCCTTTGCTGTGCAAAAGCTTTTAAATCACAGCAAGATCCTTTTTGACCCACCTCCTAGAGAAATGGAAATAAAAACAAAGCTCAACCATTAATCTTTGCTTTTATTTTACTCTCTTGATAATCCCCCTTATTGCAGGCTTAAAGGCTCACACCATACAAACAATATCCTCTACTATAAGCTCTCAACACACAGTACAGGAGGCCCTTAACAATCAAAAACCCACTGAACAAGAAATGGACGTCTATTGTACAGAGGAAAGAAGAATGCCTCTTCTTACCTTGAGCCAGAAAGGTGGATTGACAAAGACTCCCTCCTTGATCAAACTTTAGTGACGCTCCTCTGAACTCCCTTCTTGAGGACACCTCAACCTTGGCCTGCCTTTAGTAAGACTCCTGCTAAGTCAATTTACTGAGAATTTCTCCACCCTTGATATGTGATCAAATTCCTGATCTTCCACCTTTGAGATATAAGACCTTGACTGCATTTGGCAAGAACCTCTTAAGCCAGTTTAAGAAGATCCTCTGACCTTTGTTACCTCCTATAAGTGAGTTTACATCTGATCGCTCTGCCAGTTGGTATAAATCCCCACTTGTCCCTGTTGCATTTGGGGTTTAGTCCAGTCTTCCTCGTGTTGCAGTAGTATTGAATAAAGTCTCACTTGCTATTTTTATAAGTTTTATAATTTGTTGTTCTTTAACCCAAGTTCTTTGCTTTCAAATTACACTGGTGGGGCAGGCATAGGATAGAGTTTCCCATTCCCCAAGCAAAAAAGGAAAATGATGTAAACAAGGTGTCAAGCAAGTCAGAAAGAAACAGAGCAAATTCTATTGGATTTTAAGATAAGAAAAAAAAATGTATTGGCTCTATCAAGGAGGAAGACATTTTCCTCTACGTTTCTAGGTCCTTCTGGCTGGTCTAAAAATTAAATTGACATGAAACAGATTAAAAGGAAAAATTCCAATAAACACTCAATAATATGTATAAATGGGAGAGACCCAGGAAACCTGAGTAACTCACCTTAAATAAGGTCATCTTAAGGTAAAGACTAAAGAGCAGGTTGGGGTTAGTGGTTTGGGACTTCAAAGGGGAAGAAGGCAATTCACATGAAAATGGAAAAGTAGATGTTTGATAAATAAATGTTTGCTGGGCCAGTGGAGACAATGGGACACAGAGTGGACCCTGATCTCTAGGCCCTGCTGAGTCTCCTGGCCCCCACACCACCACACCTAGCCCATGTTTTTTGCACATATTTCTGCTGACAGCTCTATTTTGGTAACAGGTCCTCTATAGGTTGCTAAGGGGGAGGTCAAAATTTCTTCCCAACTCTTCTGTTCTTAAAAAGAATAACCTTAATTTAATCCTCAAGACAATGAGACACACTGGGGTGGCAAATTTTGCTCCCTTTCATCTGCATGCTCTGTCCTCTGGGCCCACCTGTCTGTGAGCCTGGCACCTCAGCCTGTGCCCTCTGAACACTGGGTGGCAGTAGCAACCAAGCGAGCCACTCCGTCTGTCCCTGTCCTCAACTCAGTCTTTCTCTACTTCATCCCATTTGGTTATTTCAGTCCAGAGGAACATTGTGTATGCTACTGTCAGACTCTCAAAACCCTTCTTGGCCTTCTGTGTAATTCATGAGATTCAGGTCTTCAGACAAGAGGATCCTCCACAGGCCTTTCCCGTATGACCACATAGCTATTCCTGGTTCTGCTGAGATGGCTGACTGTATGAATCACATGCACCAACCCTTTAGCAAAAGCTTTTCCAGGCACACCCTTGGCTCTATTTCACAAGTAGGTTATCTGGGTAGACTGAGATGTTTCCACAACTTCAGGATTTCTTTCTGCTTTTCTTAATAATTGTCTCTTCAGTTTACTTTCTCTTCTCATAACTGCAAGCATCAGGAAGAGATCAGGCCACACTTTCTTCAATAGTTTGCTTAGAAATCTCTTCAGCTAAACATCCAAAATCATCACACTCAAGTTCTAATTTGTACACGCAACCTAACATTATTCAGAAAAGTTTTCTGCCACTTTATTACAAGATTCACCTTTCCACATGTTTTCAATGGCAGGTTCTCCATTGCCATCTGAGGTATCACCAACATTCATGTGTTTATGCTTATATATGTACTTCTAAGAATACAGAAGCTTTCTCTCAGCTTTCCTCTTTCATTTCTGATCCCTCACCATAATCTCCATCAATGTACATTTTCTACCAACAGGTCTTCCAATCTATCTGAGCTTTCCCTATTAAGCACACCAACACCAGCCTCTTTTCATTACCCCAATCTAAAAATATTTCCACATGTGTAGGTAAGTGTTAAGCAGCCTTCCTCTTCCTGATACCAAAATCTTTATTATTTTCTAGGGCTGCCATATGAAATACCACACACTGAGCAGCTGTACGCGATAGAAATTTATTATCTCACAGATCTGGAGGCTTGAAGGAAATGTGATGTGTCGGCCAAGTCGATTTGACATGTTGGCCAAGTCAAACATAATTGTCCCTCACAGCCCTGTCTGTCAAGCCTCTCTCTGTGGCTTGACAATGACCAGATGCAATCCAGAAAGTGAAAAGACAGCCCACATAATGGAAGAAAATATTTCCACATTATATATCTGACGAGTCTTTCTTTATCCAGTGTATATCAAGAACTTTCATAACTCATCAACAAAAACAAACAACCCAATTTTAAATATGGACAGAGGACTTAAATGGACCCTTGTTTGCACAAGACATGAAAATGGTCAACAAGCAGATGACAAGACAGGAGGGAAATGCAAATTAAAACCACATGCAATAACTCCTTCACACACTCTAAAATGGTCATCATCAAGAGAATTAAAAATAACAAATGTTGGCAACAATGCAGAGAAACTGGAACCTTTAAACACGACTTGTGGAAATGGAAAAGGGTGCAACCTATGTTTGCAATATGAATGTACAATTACCATATGGTTCAACACCTCCACTCCTAGATAGAGACCCCAAAGAACTGAAAACAGGTGTACATATATATTGATAGCCACACAAGAGCCAAAAGGAAGAAACAATGCAAACGTCCATCAGTGGGTAAATGGATAAACATAATGGGGTTGGTCCATAAACCGCCATGTTATTCTGGCATGAAAGGAATAAAGTGAAATGGTGCAGCCCCTGTGGAAGACAGGATGGCAGCTCCTCAGAAAGGTAAACACAGAATTAACACATGATCCATCAATTCCACATCAGGGTATATACCCAAAAGACTAAAAGCAGGGACTGGAAGAGATAAGGGTACACCCATACTCACAGCAGCATTAATCACAATAGCAAAAGGTGGAAGCGATCCAAGTGTCCATTGATGGACGAGTGGATAAACTAAATGTGGTATACACACAGAAGAATGTCATTCGGCCTTAAAAATTAAGGAACTTCTGACACGTGCTACAACATATATGAGCCTTGAAGTCATTAAGATAAGTGAAATAGGGCTTCCCTGGTGGCGCAGTGGTTGAGAGTCCGCCTGCCGATGCAGGGGACACGGGTTCGTGCCCCGGTCCGGGAGGATCCCACATGCCGGGAAGCGGCTGGGCCCGTGAGCCATGGCCACTGAGCCTGCGCGTCCGGAGCCTATGCTCCGCAACGGGAGAGGCCACAACAGTGAGAGGCCCGCGTACAGCAAAAAAAAAAAGATAAGTGAAATAACTCCGTCACAAAAGGACAAAAATGATATGATTCCACTTATATGAGGTACCCAGAAAAGTCAAATTCAGAGAGAGAAAGTAGAATGTGGTTCCCCTCAGGGGCTGAGGGGAATTCGTGTTTAACGGCTACAGAGTTTCACCGGTGAAAACTGAAAAGATCTGAATGTGGATGGTGAGGATGTTCGTACAACAATGTGAGTGTGGTTAATGCCATAGAATGGTGTACTTAAAATAGTTTCAATGGTAAATGATCGATACATTTAATCACGCACACACAAAATAAATGAAGTACTGATACCTGTGACAATACAGAAAAGCCACCCAGATCATACTCGTCTTGTGTGCTTTAAATCCATCAGGGTTGTGAAGATGAGGGAAAGTATCAGTAATTGTTTCAGAAAAAGAAACCTGGATCAGAATGGGAAAAGACATTCCCCTAGAGCTGGAGCAGCTGGTGAAAGCTGAAGTGGGCCTGTGGATTGGACTGTAACGTGGAAATCATCATAATTTCCTCATTTGGAGGTTACGTGGTGGTTCCCTGGAAGGGGGGGCCCCGTCTTGGGTAAAATGCACTGGAGTATTTTGTGTTCAGTGGCTAAAGCAGCAAAGCAAGGAAGTCTGGGTAATCTGAGTGTGCAGACACACAGTACCTTGTTCTGCTATTACAAGTTTCTGTAGGTTTGGAGTTACTGCAAAGTCAATAACTTTCCGAAACACCATGTCAAGACCACACCAGAAAGGCAGAGAAAATATTACACTTCCTTATGGAGGCCAAGCCTTAACCCAGATCCACAAAGTCATGAACCTAACTGCCCTTATAGGAGTCCACATGGAATTGACAGGCACTTTGGGAAGATTCTAGTAGGAGACACTGTGTCTTTGGTGTTGTGGATGACCTAAATATGACAGAAACAGTGGGATTTTCGAGTTCCAGTTTTCTACATCGCTCTACCAACAAACTATTAGAAATAATAAATGAACTCAGTGAAGTTACAAAATCAATACACAGAAAATCAACTGCATTTCTAAACACTAATCACGAACCATCAGAAAGAGGGAAAAAACGAAAGCTATTTACAATTCCATCAAAAAGCACAAAATACCTAGAATAAATTTAACGAAGGACATGAAAGACCCGCACACTGAAAACTTGAAGAAACTGAAGACACAGTCAATGGAAAGATACCCCGTGCTCATGGAACGCAAGAATTCATCGTGTTAAAACGTCCATTCTTCCCAAAGCAATGTACACACAGTGAGCGTAACTCCTGCCGAAATTCCAGTGGTAGTTTTCACAGAAACGGAGCAAATCCTCCTAACATCTGGGTGGCGCCACAAAGGACCCCGAAGCGACCCTGAGCAAGGAGAACGGGCTGGCGGCATCTCCCTCCCTGACTCCACACTCCGCGGAGAAGCTACAGTCCCCAAACAGTGCGGAACTGGCACAAAGCCAGGCGCACGGTCCCGAGGGACGGGACGCAGAGCCCAGAACCCACCCCGCACGCGTGGGGCCGTTCATTTATGACAAAGGGGCCAAGGACACACCGAGGGGAAGGGCAGGCCCCGCAATAAATGGTGCTGGGAAAACTGGACACCCCATCCACATGCTGGCTACACAGCACGCCGAAGTGACTAAAAACCCAGCTTCGCACACCAAGCCCTTCCTGGGTCGCATGAACACGCACCCCCGTCGGCCGTCAGTCGCCCACAGGAAGCTTCTCCCCACTTCTTCTCACCTTTTCCTCCCGGCGTCGCCTGGGTCCTCAGGAAACCCAGCTTCCGTCAGCGTGGACACAGGCCTGCGTCGTCCTGAAACCGAAACCCCAGCGAGTCCTAAGGGGACTGAATTGCTGTCAGCAGAGACGCTGAGCCGGGCGTCCCAGCCGATGCCTCGGCGGTGCCTGAGGAGACACAACAACTCTCAGCTGCAGGCAGGGAGGGGGAACACGCATGCGCCCTGGGTCGGAGAGGCCATCTCAGCGCCACCGTGTGGTCAGTGCAGGAACTGCAGGCCGCGCGTCCCTCACAGTTCACAGGACACAGCGCTCCCTGCAGGCAGAACTGCGGAACCCATCCAACTTTGGGCGTTCACTGACACGGAGACCGTGTCCCATAACTTCTCCAAAAATCGTTAAGGAACCGTTAACTGGAAACCGTATGACATGAAATGGAGGTAGACACGAACTTTACAACTTACGCCAACTCATTCAAAATTATTCTTAGACACATTTAAAAGGCACAACTTCAAAATTATAGAAGAAAACATAGGAGAAAATCTACATGAACTTGTGTTTGGTTAGGTAGATCGTGAGCTTTGAGTTTTAACACACAACACGAAAAGGAAATCCACGAAAAAAGAGCAAGTAATAGCATGGATTTTATAAACTTAAAGATTTCTACTCTGTGAAAGATCTTATTCAGAAAATCAAAAGATAAGCCAGAAGCTGGGAGAAAAATATTTGAAAACACACATCTAATAAAGGATTTGTCTCAAATATACAAAGACCTCTAACACAAACAACCCCACTAAAAACAGGTAAAGATATGAACAGACGCCTGGACAAAGAAGATATACAGACAGTATTAAAAAATACTCAGTATCATACACCATTAGGGAATTACGAATTAATACAAAACCTAGATATAACCGTACATCTATTAGAACTGCTGAACCCCAAGAAAATGACAATGCCATTTACTGCAAGGTGAGGAACAACAGGAACTCTCCCTGCTTACCGGTGGAATGCACGTTCAGCTAATTTGTAAGACAGTTTGGCAGGTTTTTCCCTCCTCTTTGCCTTGTAGCTGGTCTTTCCTTTCTCAGACATGACTTGGAGTCTTGGAAAGAAATGCTGATTCTGTGAGGTTGGCTTTTTCAAGTGGTTTCCTTCCCTCTGGTCCTGAAGCAGAAGGTTGGGGCCAAAGATGACTTGATGTTGCCAGGGATGGGCCAGAGTGGGGAGAAGTCGGACCTGGGACAGTTTGCTGCCGTCCACCTCCCGGGCTTAATACCCCCTCACTCACCTAGAACTGGAATTCCTAGTCATCCGTTTATGACAGGAGGAGGTGGGGTAGCGGGAGGCCAAGGGGGTCATTTCAGCACCACGGATGTCTCCTTGTGTCAGAGCCACACACCCAGGTAGCTCTGCTCTGCGGGCTGGATCCCCTTAGAAATTACATCTGGGCTCAGAGATTGTTAGTTCTCCATTCCAGCTTCCGTGCCAGCGACCCATCTGATTGTGCTCAGGCCGTGTATGTGCCATGGACGGAGGCCAGCCCTAGGAGTTGATCGCCACCCGGCAGCAGCAGCAGCAGGAAGTGTGACTCGAGCCATGGAGGGGAGTTTATAGGAGGTTCTCAGCTACAAGCCAAGTCACCGGGCTGTGAGTTGCTGCTCCATAAGTCGTGGCTTTATTTTCTGGAAAACTTACTTGTGGGGGCAGCCTTCTCTGTCAACTCAGATTTTCAAAAATATCTACTTTGATTTGCTGCCAACTACTGTAATATGATAGAACCCAATTTGATCTTATTAACGTTGATGAGGTTGCATTAGCTAACGTCAGGCCCATTTCCAAAGTGCACACAGGTTGCCGAGGAGGGGACCCCGTGAAAGCGCTGCACTGGGGGCCTCGTCTCTCTTGCAGCCCCCGGAGGCCTGGAGGCCTGGGGTGCAGTTTGCAGAGACAACTGATACTCTTGTCCCTCGGACAGTGACAAGGGCACCAGCTGAGTCACGGCTGCCAGGTACCTGGCACAGGGCCTGGGAAATCCCTTGCCCACCGGGGGCCATGGCACGCATGTCTGCAAGATCAGGCCACAGCTCACTGAACAATAGTGCAAGGACGGCTCTTGGACCCAAGGAAGCAGCCCTGACACCACCTGCCCTGTGTGCTGGGCTTTATGATTTCTCATATCCCCTGCTCAGTCTCCCGGTCTCTTCCTCTGGTCACTGCTGCCAGCATGCCTCTCCTACAACAGCAAATGCCTCCTGCCTTCCACCCTCTGTGCTCCAGCCGTGCTGCAGCTGAACTTTTTATAACAGAGCACAGAGAACAAGTGCCTTGCGAGCACACCGTGAGCAAAGCGGTGGCCTTACTGTGACCGTCGAGATGTGGTGTGGCTCCTTAGGGCTTCCTGGATGTCTGGGTCAGCTGCACATGGGTGTCACCTACTCACGTGCACGTACCCGAGTGCCTACTGTTCCTTGCCCTTGTTTGTCTCATTAGACAAAACGTCTGATCTCAGGGAGGCTGCACACCTGTACGCCAAGTGACCGTCTCCTGAGGTCCACAACCGTGAGGGACAGATGCCACTGGGGCCTTGTGTCTGAGTCAGAGAGGGAGCCCAGGGCTTCCCCGGTGGCGCAGTGGTTGAGAGTCCGCCTGCCGATACAGGGGACACGGGTTCGTGCCCCGGTCCGGGAAGATTCCACATGCCGCGGAGCGGCTGGGCCCGTGAGCCATGGCCGCTGAGCCTGCGCGTCCGGAGCCTGTGCTCTGCAACGGGAGAGGCCACAACAGTGAGAGGCCCGCGTACCGCAAAAAAAAAAAAAAGAGAGAGAGGAGGGCAGGGCATCCCGCCTCCCTGCCTGGACTGGGCGTGTGCTCTTCTACAAGAAGATTGTATTTGGAAAAGATAAGCAAAATCAGGTGAAGCAACTGGATACCTATTGAGATGATATCTTCATCCCGAATACTACTCGAATGTATTTTTTAGAAGGTTAATGTTATTTATTATAGCTTTAAAAATGGAATATCCAGCAGCATGGCACTAATAAAGGAACGCTCTGGAACCTCTGCACACCAAGAGAAGATGCTCACGTAACGGTGCTACTGAGATGAGAAGAACACAAAGACTGTAGAATAGATGTGAACAGGTGCCTGGTTCTGCACGTGCAAGACAAGTTACGTGACAATTGTGGACCAAGCCTGGGGAAAGGCCAGGGGTTCTGATGTCAGGCAACAGTGACCTAAGGTAGGGGCCAGGTTTCCATGAGGAACGCCCATCTGCCCCCAAACCTAGATGTGCTTCCTGAAAGCAGTGAACACAGGAAGGTAGTGTAGGAGACAAAAGAACTCATTCATGGGCTCAACAGCCCCAAGACCACTTGGCCTTTGTCCTCCAGCCGCAGATCTAAGCATCTATTAAACAGGAGCTAACCAGGGCCACAGACAAACACAGAAGCTGCCACACAGTAGGTGCTCAATAAAGAACCGTTGAATTAATGGAGCTGCTCCTAAGTGGGGTCCGAGTAAGGGATCTGACACATCTCACCGCTCTTTTTTTTTTTTTTTTTTTTTTTTTGCAGTACGCGGGCCTCTCACTGTTGCGGCCTCTCCCGTTGCGGAACACAAGCTCCGGATGCGCAGGCTCAGCGGCCATGGCTCACGGGCCCAGCCGCTCCGCGGCACGTGGGATCTTCCCGGACCAGGGCACGAACCCGTGTCCCTGCATCGTCAGGCGGACTCTCAACCACTGTGCCACCAGGGAAGACCTTACTGCTCTTTACTGACTGAAAATGTCAGCCCGCTAACGGGGTCTAGGTAAATTAATTATAGAATTTAACACATTTATTTTAAAAGGCATTGCAAAGTGCCTTGATAAAGAACATATAACACCTGTCACGTTCATTATCCTAAAGATCGACTTACGCGCATTGTAGCCACTTAATAAAAAGCTAGCATTTACAAGATGTCAATTATTAGCAGGTGACAGCCGGAAGCAATGTTCTACGCATGCGTATCTACTCACGTGCTAGAGCATGGATACAACCATCTCTCTGGATGCAGCAAAAGACACAACATGAGTTGTCAACTTATTTCTAGAAGTTCACGATCACATGGTGGGGGCACGGAAAGAAGAGGAAAAAACTTTCAGCTGTGGTCCTTTATTCTTAGAGACCTCAGTCCCCCAGCCACAAGGGACATGCTTCGTTGCAATAATGGCTAACGTAGGTAAAAATGAAAGAGGAACTTTGACTTACCCAGGAAAGTCCAAATCAGATGTTTTCCAGTCTGAAAGCATGTGAAGCAGGTGTTTTCAGGGTAGGTGTGCATCTGGGACCAGGGTGGGTGTCCACCAGCATGGAGGAGACAGGCCCAGGGCAGGGGGGACATGGGGCTGCTCTCCCAGCAGCCTGCGAAGGACGCCAGTGCCCCCAAGACTTCACTGAGACCCCAGCCACCCGCATGGAGTAAAGCCCTCAAGGCAGACTCTTCAGATGTGGCCCTCAAGACAGCACCAGGCCGTGTCTGCACCCTCCAGGGCCCTTCGAGCAGCAGCAGCTGAAGGCGGTAGTGATGCCTCCCTGCCCCTCCCCACACGGGTCCTGCATCTCATCCCCACAGCCTTTGCTTCTCTCTGCAGAACAAGCTCCCTCTGGCCCACAGGCCTCTTCCAAGGCAGCGAAGCTGGGAAGTCTGGTGCTCAGACCCAGAAGGAACCAGCAGGGAGGTTCTGTGGAGGCATCACTGATGATCTCCCCAGATTGAAAACGCTCACTTGGGAGAATAGGGAACTCCTGTGCACTGCTGGTGGAAGTGTAAATTGGTGAAGCCACTGTGGAAAACAGTAGGAAGGTACCTTAAAAAATTAGAAATAGACCTACCATATGACCCAGCAATCCCACTTCCGGGTATATATCCAAAGGAAATGAAATCAGTATCTCAAAGAGATATCTGTGCCCCACGTTCACGGCCGCGTTACTCGCAAAAGCCAAGATATGGAAACAACCCGTGTCCGTCGATGGATGAGTGGATAAAGAAAATGTGAGACATGTATATATACATATATATATAAATATAATGAAGTAGCTGTCCAGGAGGAAGATTTTCCTTTACGCTTCTAGATCCTTCTGGTTGGTATAAGAATTAAATTGACATGAGGCCGATTAACAAGAGAAAATCAAACGAAGTTTAATAACATGTATATATGGGAGAGACCCAGGGAAACTGAGTAACTCGCCAATGGCCAAACCTTCACCTTAAATACCGTCTTCAGCTAAAGACCATAGAGGATGTCGGGTAGGGATTTGGGGCTTCAAAGGGAATGCAGACAGTTCACCTGGTGACAGAAAAGCAGATGTTTGGTAAATCACCGTTTCCTGGACCCTGCTGAGACAGTGGGACACAGACTGGACTCTGGTCTCCAGGCTCTGCTGCGCTTCCCCACCACACATAACCCACGTTCTTTGCAGATTTCTCTGGTGACAGCTCTGTTCCAGGAACAGACCCTTTATCTAAATTCTACAGACAGCTAAGAGGGAGGTAAAAAAAAAAAAACAAAAAAACACTTCCTGAGTCTTCTGTTTCTTAAAATAATCAGCCTAAATGAATCCTCATGCCAGAGAGATACATTTTGGGATGACAGACTTTGCTCCCCTATGCAGTCAAGGACTCAGGCCCCCTGGCTGGCACTGCTCTTCACAGATGTACATTTCTAGCCCCAGCACTTCCATTCCCAGGTCCCTTTATCTGAAGCCTTGGACAGGGGTCTTCTCCAGGCGCCTCTATGAGGCCTCCTTCGGGGAGGAGGGGAAACCTTGAAGGCACTTTCCCCACTCTGACTTGGCACCCAGAACGTTTCCACTCCAAGCCCACCCCCTCACACCCACCCTCATCCTTGGGTCCATAGAACCGACAGAGCCTTTTGCTGGGCCTCCCCCTGCAGTAAGACGACCCCTACGAGGCTCTGCTCTGCATAGCCCTCAACAGGCGCACCATTTCCTGGGGGAAAATGGAACAGCTGTAGATGCTTGCATCGTTCATCACAGTAAGTGATTAAAGCTTTAGCGCTTCCATTTGTGGCTTGTGGCTTTAATTGCTTATACCTAACAGCTCAGCTCCCTCTCAGCTGAGCTCCTGGCGCTCCAGACTTGCCCTTGTGCCTGTAGCCAGAGACAGCAGTCAGTCTGCAAGGGCTCGTGTGATTAGATGAGGCCCACCAGGGTCTTACCCCTCCAAAGGTCATTGATTAGGAACTTGAGTTACATCCGCAAAATCCCTTTGCTCTGTGAAATGACATAATCATAGGAGCAGCAGCAGGGGCGGCCACCCTGGGAGGCAAACTTCTCCGTGTCGCCAGCTGTCCACGGACGCCACTGTGCATTGCCTGCTGGGCCTTCAGCAGGCTCCTTATATCCTGTGTCCCAGCCCTCAGACTACCCGGGGACATACTTGCTCACGGCATGATCAGGGTGACCAGAACAACCAAGTAAAGATTTTGAGCAGAGTTGAATTTATGGGCTTGGCCAGCGGCCGTGCTGCAGGGGCCACACAGCTGGGTGGTCCCCTGGCCCAGCAGCATCCCCCCGGTCCCCTACAAACATCAGATGACCTAGGGCACCCCTCGTCTACTGAACTGGGTGGTTAGTGCCTGGAACTCTCAGCAGGACAAGATAATGTGTGGGCCATCATTTTATACAATTATACCAGATGCTTCTCTGTACAGATCAACACTTTCATACCCTATCTGTCCTGTTCGGTCTGTACAGATTCACCTCATGTTGTACATCGGAGGTGCCAGTTTGACAACTGTCCCGTTACGATGATTTACATCCAAACCACGTGTAGGTGATCATGCCAGTAAGAGTCTTCCTACTCAGGTGAGTGTCTTTCTCTAGAGGCAGGGGTGGCATGAAGGAAAATTTACTGGTCAAATCCATACACATTGTAATATGACCATGTACCGCCGAATGGCTCCTCAAAAACTAGCACTCATACGTACTCAAAATAGTGTAGAAGTATATATATTTACCCATGGTTTGACCACCCCTAGATGTTGCTGATCTTCTCAGTTGTTACCCGTCAGACAGGTAACAAGAACTGCAAGTAGCTTCCGTTTACATTTTCCAGGTTAGTAATGGTTTCTTCATTGTCCAGTGCACGTAGGGAGCTGGAGAAGCTCGCAGGGGGGACCCGAGACAAGAAACACCCCACTCGGGGAGCTGGCGCCACCCGCGAGGTCGCAGGAACAAAGGACAGGGCTGGGGCTCCAGAGCCCACGCCCTTGGGGAAGGGCCGTCACCTGGCTGCGCTGAGACCTCTGTGGCTGGGCAGGCAGAGGGCTACTCAGAGCCGGGAGGCAGACCTTGGAGAAGGTCCTGCCCAGGGGAAAGGTGGGATTACAGAGGTTCTCGAAGAAAACACAGAGTGCGTCTTCTTTCTGTTACAGCATCTGTGAATTTGGTGTCAGAAAAGCGTTCTCAAATGGGACCCAAAGAATGCAATAACCATAAAGTAAAAGATTGCTAAATTGGACTTTGTTAAGATTAAGAACTTTAGGTAAAAACCATAGACACAAACGGGAACGATGTATTTGCAATGCATTTATCCCATAGAGGATTCATACCCAGGACGTCTAAAGAACTGCTACAAATCAATTTTCTTTTTAAAGAGAGACCAATTAAAAATAATCAAAAGTTTGAACAAGCCCTTCAGAAAAGATGATATCCAAATGGCTAAGACGCCTCGGACAGCCAATTCTACAGCATTACTGTTCAGGAAATTCAAATGAATATGTCACATACAGCATACACATCAGAATGACTAAAATTAAACAGACTAAATAAAATATTTTAAAACTGGCAAGATAAGCATTGCTGATGGGAGTGTAAATTAGTACAACAACTTTGGAAAACTGCTTGGCAGTATCTATACAGCTGAGCATACATACATACCCCCTCTGACACAGCCTAACAGAGATTATGGCTTATGTCCACAAAAAGACGTTCAAGTACGCAAAAGCTAGAAAAATTAGACAATTAAAAATTTTACGCCAGTAATCGAACAGATACATATATTTTGATATATTCAAACAATAGTGCATAGCAATGATGAAATGAATGATTGCTGCATGAAATAATACAGATGAGTTTCACAGACGTAACCTTGAGTGGAAAAGCTAGATATAAAAAAGTACCTGGGGGGCTTCCCTGGTGGCGCAGTGGTTGAGAGTCCGCCTGCCGATGCAGGGGACACGGGTTCGTGCCCCGGTCCGGGAGGATCCCACATGCCGCGGAGCGGCTGGGCCCGTGAGCCATGGCCGCTGAGCCTGCGCGTCCGGAGCCTGTGCTCCATAATGGGAGAGGCCACAATAGTGAGAGGCCCGCATACCGCAAAAAAAAAAAAAAAAAAAAAAGGCCTAAAGATGACTCCAAAAAAAAAAAAAAAAAAAAAGTGCCTAATGTGTGTTTGCATTGCTTGGAGGTCCAGAAACTGGCAAAGCCCAGTAGAGAATACAAGTGTGTCTGGCTTTGGGACAGGGTGAGGTTCATTAAGACGGCACAGAGGGCCTTCCTTTACCTGAAGCACCGTATGGTCTGCTCGGTGTTCTAGCCTGAGTCCTCCTGTTTGTTTCTTAACTCTTCACATTCATCAGTATTCCAGCAGACTTTATTGACTCTAAGCTAATTTTAATGGGAATACTTCTGTTTCGTAATTTCCGTGTTCAAAGAGAAACATGCTTGATCTTATTCGTGTAAGATCAGCCTATCCCTACTTATTCCAAAGTCGTAAAAACTTAAGGATGCATTTATAATTGCAAATTACATTAGAGATGACGGGGGGGTGGGGGGGCGGTGGAGGTGTGAGGGGTCAGCTGTAAATACTGATGAGTGCATGTCTAATTGTTGCCAGCAATTGGATGAAGAGACCACATTGCTGGGGGTCGTCGATTGTAACGAGCTCAGATACACTTTGATTCCTTATCTTCCAAAAGTCGTTCTTTCTGAACAGCCAACTTATTTCTGTGAATGCAGAAATTAGTAAGTGATGCAATATAAAGGAAAAAGAATAAGCTTAAAGTTGGCAATCTCAGTAGGATTTTCACTCTGGGTTGTTATTTATTCTATCCAATATAACCCCATTGGACCATCCATTAAGTTAATACTGAGTGGATATTCGTTGATTTTCCACCCTGCTTTGAAGAACAGCTGTGTCCTCTGATATCTCATTGCTAAGAAAGAGCACAAACTGAGTGCTATAAATACTGACGACTCGGCACGTTCATTAAGGGTGGATGGGTGTGCGCAGGTCCTGGAGTTAATTAACCAAATGCTCAAGAAGCAAAGACACAAGAAAACCTTGAGTTTACTGTCCACAGGCCAAGCAACACCATCTAGTGACTAATGATTTCCTGCCCTCTGCTGGTTCCAGTAGATATATTCCAGGAAAAAGGCTGCAGGGTAGAATTTTTCTGGATGTTTCCTCTTAAACACACAACAAGCACAAATAAAAATATGACAATCCTTGACGTATAACCTTAGTCAAATATTCAAAGAGCAGAAAGCGTTCTGATCCCACACAAGATGTCAGATCTACATCGTTTTGCCCTTCACATCATCCGAAGTCATCAAAACGTTTCACCCAGAATCCAAGGCTCCCAGTCAACAGTGAGCTCATAACGGCGCCGCCTCTTGTGGGCGTGGCTTTCTCGGGCCCCGTGCCCCACACAGCGCCTCGTCCCCAGAGGCCCCAGTAGAGGAACTCTATTCAAAGGCAGAAAAAAAAAAAAGAGAAAAAAATGCCGTCCGCCCCTCCGTTCCGCTGGCTGTGCGTCTCTCTCTGTATCTACGTCTGTGTGTGTATGACTCTATGTACAGATGTGTGTGTACATGTCTACCTGTCCTGCCTGTCTTTCTCTATGTGCTGTCCATCTGTCTTTCTGTGTGTCTTTTTGTTAATATATCTGTTTATGTGTCCGTCCTTCTGATTCTATCTCTTTGTCCATCTATCAGGCTGTATGTTTTTTGTTCTGTCACTATATCTATCTGTCTCTGTGTCTGCTTTTTCTGTCTATCTATCTATATACATATATATCTATCTTTTTTCCGCACTGAGTTGTCCCGTGTGTGTGTGCGATGCATATATTGATAAAAACCTGCTCTTTGCTGGGCAGGACACATGGACCCAAAACCTCTCCTTGTCGGGCCGTCCCTCCAGATCCAGGTGCTGCCTGTTCTCTGAGCCCAAATCCACCAAGTTCTACCCCCAGCACTCAGTTACTGGCCCACCTGCTCCACAGGCAACCCTAGCCTGACTTCTATCCCCACAGACTCATGTCTATCCTAGAACTCGAACAAGTCTCCATTTGTGACTGTGAGGCCCCTTCACGTTGGTGCACGCATCAGGGCACTAGGGAATAAGGACAGTCCCAGGCCTCAGCACTGAAGGAGCATGGATCCAGGAAGGGGAAGGAAGAGCCCTTCAGCATGCGAGCCTGACTCAGGGCCTCAGAGAGCATCATTCCTCATGTGTCAGAAACTGAGCTTTCAAGGAGGGTCTGGGGCTGGCAGGTCACTCAGAGAGGATGGTGCCAGGATCCAGGCAACTCGTGTGCTCCTTTTGGCCCAGCCAAGCTCTCTGCCTGCTGGAGGAGCCTTCGTGCAGTACCCCAGTGGTCCCATCAGGGTCAGGGAGCCCAGGTCACCCAGAACCAAAACCCAGGGGACTCTAAGAGTTTTGTGCAGGTAGAGAAGGGTGAGGGGGCCCAGGGGACCAGAGAGGAGATAACTGCAATCATCCAAGTCAGTGATGACAGTGGCCTGGACCGGGTGGTGGCAGCGGGATGGAGAAACGTATTGGGGCTGAAAACAAATTTTAAAAATTTAAAAGGTCAGGGTATTGCACTAGAGTGGGAGGTGAGGGAGAGAAAGGGTGCATCAGAAACGAGGTGCAGAGATCTGGCTTGAGCACTGAGAGGCCGGCCCACTCCTTTTCCTTGAACCTGTTTCCTCATCTGCAAAGCACTGTTGAGATTCTAAGTTCTAACCATCCTTGTCCGCCACTCATCACTGAGTTCTCCCACGTGTATGTGTTGTGGATGTGTTGATAAACTCCTGCTTGTTCTTCCCTTGTTCATCTGTCTTTTGTCAGTCCACTTTGCAGGGTACCAGCTGAAGGACCCAGGAGGATAGAGGGGAAAACAATCTTTTTCCTCTCCTCCATCAGAGAGGGGCTACCTCAGCTCGATACCTCTGTAGGGAACACCGGCCACCTAAACTCACAACCCGGAATGGGTTATAACCGTGTGAGGGAGCCAGGGCAGGGGATCAACACACAAACCTCCGGGGCTCCATCCCCCAGGCAGAATTAACAGCAGTTCTCAAGGTGAGGGAACTTGTTAGAAATGCACATCTGGGGACTGCCACCGGCCAGAGTGTAAAGAAGCCCTCGGGGAGGTTCTGGTGTAGCCCACAGCCTGTTTCTGTATGGCCCTTTAGCTAAGAATGGTTTTTGCATTTTTTTAATGATTGTGGGGTGGGGGCAGAATCAAAGGAAGAGTCATAGTTTGCGCCATGTGAAAAATATATGAAATTCGGATGTCATCGTCCATAAATGAGGTTTTATTTGAACACAGTAACTAATAACTAACGGGTTTGCTTTCATGCCACCACAGAGCCACGCCGCTTCCAGAGACCTCACGGCCACAAAGCCTATGGTATTTATTCTCGGGCCTCTGCCGGCAAAGTTCCCCTGTCCTGCCTGACAGCAGCAAGGCTGTCTCCAAACCACTGGGCCTGCAGGGCCTGAACCCGGGCCCGCACGCCCACCGGGGCTCAGGGGAAAATCCGGGGGCATGTGTACCGGGACGAGAAACATGCCCGTCTCCGTGCTGCTCACCTCAAATGGAAATTAGCCATCCTCTTCGTTTATGGATGTCCCGAGAGTGAGGCTGTGCTCACCACCAGGAAGCTGGCATCAGCGGTTAGTGAGGAAATGTGGTTATTAATATCCCACAAATTTTTTCGTTTGTCTTTTGGTAACTGCTTTGCACGAGGATGGGTTTCCTCTGCAACCATAGGTATTTCATTTTGTGCATTTCAAAATGTTATTCTGAGAAGAAGACCACAGCATAGGAAAATTTTAAAGTCTGCAGGCAGTGGCTCCCCGGCACCTCACAGCCTGGGCTGACACGGACGAGGCCTCCTGCACCCTCCCACCCCGGCCAGCCCTGCGGCAAGGCCCCAGGCCCCTCGCAGGACAGGCCAAGAACAGCTACTGACATCTTACCTCCCGCACTTCTTTCACATCTTGCGGGAGTAGCCAAAGCTGAGCCCCTATAGGGTGCCGGGCACCGGTGTTCTGGGTGCTGGGGCTCCGTCGCGAACAAGATGGAACCGAAGTTCCCGCTCCGGAGAGGCTGACTCTGCAGGAGGAAGAGGGCGATGCAGCAAGGCTGCCAGGGAGGCCTGAGGGAAGCTGAGTGCTGGGGAAGGAGGCCGGGCCCTGCATGGCGTCCACGGGCCCTGGGTGGTCTTCCCTGCCCCAGCCAAGCTGCTCCTTTTGCTTCTCCCTGTGCTCTCCTACCCCAGGGCCTTTGCTGGTGCTGGTCTCTCTCTCTCTCTCTCTGGGAAGCTCCTTGCCACATACCTGGCAAACCTCTACCCACCCTTCAGATCTCAGAGGAAATGTCACTTCCTTGGAGGACCCCCCACCTTGGTCCCTGCCACAAGGCCTCCCCTTGCCTTACCCATGGCACCCTCTCGTGTCCCTCACTCAGGGACCGCGCTGCATCGCTACTGCTGCAGCAGGCGTGGCTTGTGCACCACCTGGACCCCTTTATCGGGATGAGCCCGGCGCCCAGGTGCTGTGTCATTTGCTAATGGCTCTCAGCTGCCCCTCCCTGGAGAACCATTCTGGCCCGAAATGGCTGAGAGGCTGGACCTCCCCGCTCGGCAGGGTGGCAGTAGTCACAGGCTGGCTGCTGAGGGTACAACAGCCCAGCCCCCGCCGGCAGGTGGGACAGCTCACATTCCCGAGCCCAGGGTCAGGCCAGCTGGCTGTCGGCTGGACCCACCTCGGCCCTTCAGCTCCTCCCCTGCTTCTGCTGCTTCCCTGCCCCCAACCCCCCAGTGAACCAGGCGCACACGAATCCCTGTTGCAGGCTCTACTTCTGGGGACTCACACTGTTGAACGCCTGTCCCCTGAGCCCCTAGACTGACATCAGGGGCTGGTCCTGTCCTGCCTCCTCCCAGAGGACCAATGCCTGCCTGGCACACAGTGGCAATTCGTAGACACTTGTTGAAGGAATGGGTGGAGCTCCCATTTCTCACGTAGGGAAACTGAGGCCCAGAGCTGGCCGGTCATAAGCATTTAGGAGGCAGAAGGCCTTTGAGACCCCAGTCCAGGCTTGGGTAAGGATGGCCCGCTTCTGTGCTGTCCCGGCAGCACTGAGAGGGAAGAAAGTAGGGCCCAGAGCCCTCGGTGGGCTCAAATCCCCTGTAGCACCAAGCTCTCCACCCTTCCTGCCCCAGGCCGGGCTGCTCTCTCCTCAGCGTGGCTGGTGGCCGGGCTCTGGCCCAGCTGGGTCAGTGGGAAGGTGAAAGGGGGGCTGCAGGTTGGTGAGGCCTGAAGACACTTCTCTGGGTGGTGAAGCCCACAGGGCCTGCCCTCCATCCACCCACCATCCGTCAGATGAATACACAGGGAGCACAGCCTAGCCCTGCTCTTGGCACTGGGCACCCAGGAGTGGATGAGAGACACGGCCATCCCTGCCCTTGGGGAGTCTCAGCAAGGGGGCCGGGAAGGGTGGGAGGCAGGTCTGGGGGAAGAGGGATCCAGGCAGAGGGACCAGCCCTTGCAAAGGTCCTGGGGTAGGGGCAAAAACGTGCTCTCAAGGAGCTAGAGCGAGGCAGGGTGTCTGGAGCAGAGGAGGGGCCAGGATGGACAGGATTCCAGGGCTGGAGAAACAGCGGGGACTTTAGTTCCTGGGTTCAAGGAAGACATGGGGGGTTTCAGGCAGCGGGGTTAAAAGGCCTGATTCTGGTTTTGAGACCCCTCTGGTCCTGGGTGGAGGGTGGGCCGTGGGGGGATGGGGGTGCCCTTTGAGGCCCCACCGCTCTGACCTTGGCCCCTTGACACTGAAGAGAAGCCCACTTCCGACTTCCTCCCACGTCACAGGAGGTGGACCCAGGGAGGATAAACCAGGGCAGACCCTCTGGCCGGGCTATCCCTGTGGCCCGGGAGGGCAGAGGCATCTGGGTCAAAGGAGCAGACGTGAAGTCCGCAGCGGCGGCTGGGGGCTTGAGGCCTAGCTCTGACCCAGCTCAGATAACTGCCCTCCCATTGCCCTTGGGCAAGTCCCTCGCTGACCCTGAACTGACTTCCTCGGGCCCTGGTCCTGACTCCCCGCCCACCCCATGTACCGGTTTTCATGCGGATTCTCTCATCCTCAGGGAGGCAGAAAAGTGCAGAAGGAGCCAGTGGTGACGGCCACGCACACAGGGGACCTGGCTGCGTCGCCCCTACCCGAAGACCTGTGTCCACACAGGAGGGCATGGGTCCAAAGCACTCGCTGCACAAAGGACTTCTCTCCTCCATTCTTTTCAACAAGTCCGCAGGCTGGCCGTTGTTGGGAACACGCTTTTCCACCGATGGAGAGACTGGGGCCGGGGCGGGGAGTAGGGCGGGTAGCCACTTCTCAAGATCACTGAGCAAGTGCGCGGCCTGGAGTCTGACCCGGAGTCCCAGCCAGGACGGGCCCCAAGGGACTCCTGAGCTCCCGCCGGGGCCAGGTCTTCCTGCCCAGAGGCCGGACCTGTCAGTGCTGTGGAAATAGCTCTCCGGGTAGCGGGGGAGGCCACAACTGGCTTAGACTCCGGTATTGGGGTCGCGGGGGAAGCTTCAGGGCCAGGCAGGGAAAGCCCCGCCCACATAAGGCCGGCAATCTCCAGGCCCGACTCACGGGACATCCGCCCAGAAGTCTTCGCAAACACCCCTGCTCCTCCCGTCACCCGGCTTCTTATTCCTGTGGTCTGGGATGTCACCTGGACCCCAACGGCGTGAGGGCCCCGGTCCTTCACTGACACAGAGGAGGTCTCCACTCAGGGAACGTTTGGGCAAAGGGAAGGACTCTCTCCCTGGGGGCTACTTCCAGAAGCCAGCGAAGCCCTCGGGGCGCTGACGTTCTCCCTTGCCCGGAACGGGCTGTGCACATGCACGCTGCTCTCCCGGACGGCGGCACCTGCCTGCCCTCCGGCGCCATCGCCCCGGCACCCTTACGCCACCCGGCTTCCTGTCCCTGTCCGCCGCCGGGGAGAAGCAGGGCTGCCTCGAGCTGGGGGCCCAGACCGCGCCTGCCCTGCCCTCATCAAACCCTTGCAGAAGAAAGGAAAGGGGAGGCACGGGCCGGGGGAGGGCAAGGCAGGGGCGCAATGGGGCGCCGCGCTCTGAGACACTCGCCCATCTGGACACACAACCTCCGGGACCCGGGCGGGTCCGCGAACGCACGCACGCCACCCCCGGCAGGCAGGCAGCAGCCCTGCTGACGGAGCCCGGCACACACACGCACGTGCGTTCGTGGACAAGTGCACACAGGCCTCCTACGTGCAACTGCGTGCAAACGCTCGCCTTTGGAGGCCATGTCCTCACATACACGTGTACCCTGTGCCCAGGTACACAGAAGCGTCATCCTGCCACACGTGCTCCACGCCTGCCCACGTGGACAGAATCGGGGCAGAGGGCTGGTGGGACCACGGCCGGTGTCCGTCCTGAGTACTGTGTGCCCAGCCCCACAGCCTGGTAAACATAACCAACGCCTGCGCATACAACGAGCACACAAACAGACCTATGGGTAGACATACACATAACTGCGTGAGCCTGTGTGCATTTATACACACGTATACATCATGTATAGACACAATCAGCCCAGGTTCACACGTGTACGGAGATCGTCGTGGGCACACATCTGCACAGCACTCCCACGCACACTCGTGCACTTACAGGAAAAGCCACAATTGGACACGTTTCACTGGCACACGGATGAGATGATTCCACCCAGGAATTCACGCCTCGGTGCTCACACACGTATGTTATCCCCAGGCCCCTCCCCACGTAAGCAGCTCAGTGTCTCAGGGCAGAGGGCGCCTCAGCCAGCTCCAGCCTCTGCACCACTGGGTCCAGGCTGTCGAGAAACCTCCTGCAAATACCACTGCCGGGACTGGGTG
>NW_020172141.1:6292445-6294018 GCF_003031525.2 Neophocaena asiaeorientalis asiaeorientalis | reverse complement strand
CGCCGGCGGGGTCAGAAGCAGGTTTGTACACCCACCCGCTCAGCACACAGGCCACACGTAACATACAACACACGGCACACCGCACACTCGCTGGGTTCACATGTTCCACGCCCCACACACAGGCACACGCGCCCCCGGGGCCACGTGATCCTGCCTCTGCACACACGGCTCCTCCCATCCGCCCTCCCGCTTCAAGGGCACTAAGGAGGGAGGCTATTTTGGTCTTTAGCACAAGCAATAAATAAATAAATAAATAAATAAACACACACAGAGGAGGCAAAAAGAGGGCGGCGGGGTTTGGAAACGCAGCATGTGCCTTTGGTGAGAGATGAAAGGCAGCTCGGGAAGGCCCTCCTGCAGGGTCTGCGGCCTGAGCCGTCCGGCGTGGGCCTGGGAGGGGGACAGGCCTGAGAGGAAGCGCCCCCGGCCACCCGAGACAGCTAGGGCCTTGGGGGACCCAGGGCCCCGGGGCTCTGCCCTGGTGGGGTGAGTGGAGGGCTGGCCCAACGGGACCATGTGCCAGCCCCGAGCGACCAGGGCCACCTGCCACCCCCCTGGCAACCACAGAGACTCCACATCACCGCCCAGGACTAACGCTGAGGCAGCAGGGGCTCAGGCCAGGAAGGAGCAGAGGCCTGTCCAGCAGATCCTGAGAGGAACGAGGCCTCTACCTGCCTCGGGCTGACCCTTCTGACTCCTCCTGACCGGAAGTTAGGGTGGCGTCTGAGGTCAGGGCAGGTCTTTCTGGGTGGGAATACACAGCCGGTGCCCGGACCCTGCACGGCCCCTGACTTTAGGGGCAGGCCTCCCGCTGTTGCAGGGGGTGGAGGAGGGGAGAGGCAGAAGCCCCCACTGCAGCCCCTGGCCTCTCCTTTGCCCCTCGCCCATCTGCACTCGGCCTCTGTCTCCTAACTTGGGCCGGAGCCCTGGCGTCTCCCGGTGGTGAGCTGTCCCGCGGCAGCCTGGACAGGCAGGCTGGGGCTCTCTAATGACTGACCGGCTTGGTCATTTGTGAGGAAAACACTCTCAGCAGCCCTGGGAAGGGCCCAGGCGCCGCCCTGACAGCTGTTCCCTTCGCCAGGAACGAGCCTGCGTTGGGCAGCTCTTGGGCTGGCGGAGGCAAGAGCCAGGGACAAATCAGGGGGCCCGAGCCGCCACCTGACCGAGGTGCCCAGACGTGTGTGCTGACCGGCCCACGGCTCTCCTAGGACGTTCCTGTGCGTTCGGCACCAGGACACAGCCCGGCTGAGCCCCACCCAGGCTCACCTCTGCTGCCCACCTTGGGGGGATGGGGTGCCGGCCCGGCCTGGCCTCCACAGACAGAGGGCCATGGTGGAGTCGGGGGCAGCAGGGAGGATGGGTGAGTCCCATAAAAACAGTGACAACTGGAGCCAGACCCCCCCCCCAGGGTCTCTAAGGCACGACTCATGCTGGGGCCCCGTGGGGACTGGGCTGAAACACTTCCTTGGAGTCGGGGAAGCTGGCCCCCCTTCCCATGGAGCCATCCACCCCTACGTTCCCCAGCTGCCCCTCTCTGGGGAAGGGGATGGAGGCCACAGGGCAGAAAAGGAGG
>NW_020172141.1:6292108-6292405 GCF_003031525.2 Neophocaena asiaeorientalis asiaeorientalis | reverse complement strand
AGGTCCCTCCCTGGCCCTGAGATGCACCTCAAAGGAGGTACAGAGTCAAACTTAAAAAGCTCAGACTGGATCCTTCCCGGCCCTGACTCCCACCCCCGTGACACTGAAAAGCTCTTGCTATGATCATTAACGAGGTCTTGGATTTGCCATCCCAAAGGAAATCCAGTTCACCCTGTGCGCTTAAAGCACAGCGGGGTGGGGAGGTGGGGTTGACCTCCATGCCTGCCCTCAGGCCGTGGCGTCGGGCACGTGCCCGGCCTTCATGGAAGAGAGGCCAGCCCAGCCTCGGGGCTGCTG
>NW_020172141.1:6264774-6292075 GCF_003031525.2 Neophocaena asiaeorientalis asiaeorientalis | reverse complement strand
TTGCTTCCTGGCAGACTAATGGAATTCTAATTGTCCTTTCCCACCCCCCCTCAAATTATAAAACTTTTTTTCAATCACATGTTCATTTTTTTTTTTGTAAACAGTCTTAAACTAAGGTCGAGAAAGCCCAAACCCGGTGTTTCTCCCCAAGTTAAAAACCAGCGAGGTGCACTGCAGCCCGCCGGCCTTCGCCCACAGAGGCCGGGCAGCTGGTGAGCCGTTTCTGGACAGGCTGTGGCTCCCCCCTGAGGCAGAAGCCCCCAGCTCCTGGGGCCCGGCCTCCCCCCGGGAGGCCACCTCCCCGCCCCCAGGCCTGCTCTGGCCTCAGAGGCCACTCAGGCCACCCACTCTCCCACCAACATTCCCAGGCCGCTGTGAAGAAACGTAAAACATCTAAAACGCTACTGAGTCTGCAACCAGGGCCCAAGCCCATTCCGCTCTGGCCCGGGGCCCTCGCGGGACTCGGGGCCTTTCCCCGGCGGGGCGGATGCTGCACCTTGGCCGCTGGCGGCTCAGATCTCGGACTCCCGTCTGTAGGGCCGCTGATCGAGGGCGGTGCCGGCCTGGGGTCTGTCAAAGTCGCGCCTGGCCTGGGGGCCGTGGCCGTCCTGCTCTCTGTCTGCCTCGTCCTCGTCGTCGCGGCTCAGGAAGGCCAGCTCGTTCTCGTAGCAGAAGGAGTTGGCGCTGGGCAGCAGGAACTTGTTCTCCACCAGGTCCTTGGCGCTGCAGCGGGGCGTGGACGGCACCTCGTACGTCTTGTGGAAGTGCGAGTAGTCGATCTTGTACTGGTTCTTCTCCTCGAAGAGGACAGGCTCGAAGCGGTGGCCCCACAGGATCTCGTTGGCCAGGTAGGAGCTGCGGGCCTGTGTGGTCATGGCCGTAGCCTCCACCATGCCCTCCAGGATGACCACGATCTCAAAGTCGTCCGTCTCCAGGTCCTGCCGGCTGATGCCAAACAGCGGGCTGGCCTCATCGATCTCGTGCAGGATGGTGATGGGCGACACCAGGAAGATGCGGTCCAGGCCCTTGTCGAAGCCAACGTCGATGTCGATCTGGTCCAGCGGGATGTACTCGCCCTCCTCCGTGACCCGGGGCTTGATGAGCTGGGCCCGCACGTGGGCCTCCACGATGTGGCTCTTGCGCAGGTTGCCCACGCGCCACATGAGGCACAGCTTGCCGTCGCGCAGCGCCACCACCGCGTTGTGGCTGAACAGCAGCGTCTGCGCGCGCTTCTTGGGCCGCGCCATCTTGGCCATGATGGCGCCGATCATGAAGGAGTCGATGATGCAGCCCACGATGGACTGCGCCACCACCATGAACACGGCCACCGGGCACTCCTCGGTCACGCAGCGCAGCCCGTAGCCAATGGTGGTCTGCGTCTCAATGGAGAAGAGGAAGGCCGCCATGAAGCCGTGCACCTGCAGCACGCAGGGCGTGCGGCCGCGGCCCTCGGCCGGCTCCAGGTCCCCGTGGGCCACGGCGATGACCCAGAAGATGACGCCGAACAGCAGCCAGGAGGCGAGGAAGGCCAGCGAGAAGATGAGCAGCATGTAGCGCCAGCGGATGTCCACGCAGGTGGTGAACATGTCGGCCAGGTAGCGCTGCGACTTCTCGTCCATGTTGGCGAACTCGATGTTGCACTGGCCGTTCTTCTTGACGAAGCGGTTCCGGCACCTGCGCCGAGTGTGCACCTTGCCGTTGCCGAAGCCATTGGCGCCCGACATGGTGACCAGGTGCAGCCCGTCCTCCTCGGACGACACGATGCTGTAGGGGTTGGCACGGCCAGATGCGGTCATCCCGGGGGCGGGGGCGGTGGGACCCCAGCTTGCCCCCGGGCCGGCTCCAGGCGGGGCAGCTCCTGCAACAGAGGGGACAGCAGGCTGGCAGTGAGGCCAGCAGAGCGGCCACCCGACCTGCGCCTCCGCCCCGACCCGGCCTCACCCCAGCCAGCTCCTCGGCCACCTCCCCTCTCCCGGCTGCTCCAGACGGGAAGCCTGGCTTCTTCCTCAGTTTCCCTTTCCCCCACCAAGGGCTCTGCCTGCAAAGATATTCAGGGTCCGGCCCCTCCTCCCACCTCCCGGCCTGAGTCCCTGGCATCACCTGCCGAGAGCAGCATGACGGCCACCTCGCCAGCCTCCCCACTCCCACGCCGGTGCCAGTGCCCACGGGAGCTGCCAGGAGTCAGTGCACCCTCTGCTGGGACCCCTCAGACCTCACCTCCAGTCTCGCCCTTGCTCGCCCCCAGGCCCACCCGAACACCCTCCTCCCAGGCCCTGGCTTCTAGGCCACAAGAGTGTCTCGGGGCCCCCCTGCACCTGGGCAAACTGTGCACCCCACCCAGGACCCCACGGTAATCTCACTGCACCGGCCTCTGACCTCGTAACGGTAGTAATAACGACAGCAATGGCTCGCTGGGGCTGCACCCACCGTCCCACCACGAGACCGCGAGTCCCTGAGCGCGGGGGGTTTGCTGTTTGCTCACTGCTGTCTCACCCCCAGGGCCTAGACCTGGGCATGACAGACGCCTCCAGCCTGGCCCCACCCGTCCTCCCGAGGCTCACGCTCTCCCCGCAGGCGCCCACTCTCGCTGCCCATATGCTGTGCTCGTGGCCACCCTATCACCAGGGGGCTCGCTGACCCCGGACCTCAGCCCGGGGGCCTCCGCCACCCCGCCTTCCTCAGCGCTGAACAAGAGCAGGTGGGGAGCCTCAGCCCCCTCGGCGGAGCACCGGGCCGGCACACGTCCTCACACACGGGGCACACTCCACGGCACCGCTCCCCGTTCTCACGGCTGGGGGCAGGCACCCCAGCCCCAGACGCGCAGGCCGGAGGCCACCCCTCCCCCGGTGCCCCGCCGGCTCTGGGCTGGCCCGTCAGTGCCAGGCTGAGGCATCCGCAGACCGGAGACCCCGACACCACTTGGCCCCGCGGGCACTGAGGCCGTCCGGCCATCCGCGTCGGTGCCCCGCGGGAATGGCGTGGCAGGGCGCTGAAGAGGTGGGCCTGCGCCCCCTACGGATGGACCCCACGCCCCCCGACCCCCCCCGGTCGCCCGACGAGGTCAGAGCTAGCTGAGCCTCGGGGCGCTCACGTGTGATGAGACACTGAGGCCCCAGAGAAGGTCCAGGGCGGCCAGGCCAGGAGAGAGGAGGCGGCAGCACTGCGATCCAGCCCTGGTCTGTGGGATGGGGTGACCTCTGACCTCTGTTCCAAACCCACACGGCCAGCCAGGCTGCAGACCCCTCCCAGGGCCTGCCCAGTCGCTGGAGCCACTGGATCCCCAGGTCTGGCAGGTGCGTGGCGCTCCCCGCTGCCCGGACCAGCTCATCCATCCACAGGGACAGCAGGCCAGACCTGTCAGCAAACGCTCGTGTGTCACCCGCTCGGAAGCCCAAGGAGGTAGCTACCGTGGCTACTTCTACGCTCTGGATGGCGGCTCAGAGAGGTCAAGGGACTTCCTCAAAGCCACACAACCACTAGGCAGGAGAGCTGGGCGCAGAACCACTTCTGTCTGACACAAGGCCTCCCACCGTGGGGACCCCAGGCTCTGCGGCGGCCTCTGCTCAGGCTGCCATCCTTCCCCCATGGCTGCTCCAGCTGACAGCCTCACCCTGGGTCTGAGGAGCTGAGGCCTCAGGCCATAGTGGTGGACACGGCTCCCGCCTGGTCCAGGAGCCGGTGGCGGTGGGAACCCCATGGACTGTGCCAGGAAGACAGCTCAGCCCTAGACTCCTGGGCCTTCCAGGGGGAGGTGGCCAGGCCTGGGGCACGCCGATGCCAGCGGCAGGCCGCCGGATCACCAGGGGCAGGTCTGCGTGGCCAGGAGGCCTTGAGGGACGTCCAGCGGGTCACGGCTGCTCTGAGCAGCTCGAGGCCTGCGAGGGACAGAATCGCAAGACTCGAAGGCCAGAGGAGCCCAGCCTGGCACACTGCTCCCAGCAGCTGGGCAGCCTCCCACCTGGCCAGCTCGCAGTGACCACTGGCATCTCTGCCTGGGCTGGGCGCCTGGGCCGCACCCAGACTGTGCTGCACAGTCCTGGGAACCCCTCTTCTACTGGTCTTCCTCCTAAAGCCACAGCGAAAATCAACAGGTCACATTCGCAGCCACTCCCACACTTCTCAGAGCTGGTGACCACTGGCATCTCTGCCTGGGCTGGGCGCCTGGGCCGCACCCAGACTGTGCTGCACAGTCCTGGGAACCCCTCTTCTACTGGTCTTCCTCCTAAAGCCAAGCGAAAATCAACAGGTCACATTCGCAGCCACTCCCCCACTTCTCAGAGCTGCAAACTGGTACTCGGAGCAAAGTCACCTATGCAAAGTCCCCCGAAGCCAAGGAGCAGAGACACAGCGGGCAGCTCTGTGTGCACGTGTGTGTGCATACATATGCGTGCATGAGATGCCAAGGGTGGGGGGAGTACCTCGCGGGCGCTTGGTGAACACACCACCACAGAGAAAGGCCGAGAAGAGGATCCACAGTAGCAACCCCGGCACCACAAACTTGCCAAACGTCCAGCGACCCTCTGCACACCCAAGGCAAGAAGGTTACAGGGCTCTGTGGTCTTTAAGGACTCGGTTTAAGAAATGTAGGGGACTTCCCTGGTGGCGCAGTGGTTAGGGCTCTGCGCTTCCACTGCAGGGGGCCCGGGTGTGATCCCTGGTCGGGGAACTAAGATCCCGCAAGCCGTGTAGCATGACCAAAAAAAAAAAAGAAAGAAAGAAAGAAATGAGGGACAAGATTCTCAACCAGCCATGTGCGGCCCTGTGTGGCTCCTGTTTAACGGGTGCACACAGATCAGACAGAAAGGAAATTAGATTTGCTTTGCTGGAAGAGGCTTTAGCAAGCAAGGAGTCCGGCTCCCCATCTTATAGATGAGAAAACGGAGGCTGAGACTTGTCCCAGGTCACAAAACACCTGTGGACCAGGATGAGATAGATGGTAAAGACAATAATTAAGACTACGTTGGTAGGACGCCCAGGTTGGCCAGTGGGGGTCCCAGGCGTCGCTGGGAGGGAAAGGGGAGAGAAGCACTAGGGTCCCCTACCTGAGCCAGCCTAGGCGACTTCAGCACTGGAGACTGGGAGCGAGGCAGGCCCAGCAGGCTGGACCCAGAGACCCCGAGGGGAGGGGGAGCTGTCCCGAGCCCGGCGTCCCTGCCCCGCCGACCACAGCGCTTGTGCACACAGCCTCCTGGCACTCGGCAGGCTTGGCGCACCAGCAGGGCCTGGGCTAGGAGCTTTTAGGGAGGCAGCTGACACATGACCCGAGGGCCAAGAGTCATCGCGAAGCGCCCCCGGATGGAGCGGGACACCCCATGCCAGGTCCCCCGAGGCTCTGGGCCTCAGGTTTCAGCAACGTCCGGAGGAGACCAGGCCAAGGCCAAGAAAGCGCGGACTAGTCGGATCAATGGAGGGGGCACCGAGGAGAAGCTCAGTGACCCCCTCCCTCGGGAGGCCTCCCAGGCGGCAGGACCCCTTCACAGGGATGAGTGGAGTAATCAAGTGCTTACCACCTGCCAGGCGCTAAGAGCTCCAGTAGCTCATGTGATCGCTTATATGACTTCCTGGATGAGGAAACTGAAGCTCAGAAAGCCTGAGTCACTTACCCAGGGTCACACAGCCTTTCAGGAGTGAGATCCTGGTCTGGCGGGGTAGGAGAGAACTCAACCCCCCCATTCCCCTAGGCCAGACTGTGGACATGACACTGTGTTCCAAGCCTCGGTCCTCAGGGTCCCTGCAATGCCCCATGGTGATAAGACACAAATAACCCCAATCTGAGCCCGTGAAAGCAGAGGTAAGACCCTCACCAGCACTCCTGATCTGTGGCCATTCAGGCCCTGCTTGGAACATCCAGGGACAGGGCACTCACTGCCTCATGGTCAAGTCCTTCCAAGTCCACGGTCTCTCCTTAAAGATCACTTGCTTCAGGGAATGCCAGCGTGCAGCCACGTACACCTCCCCCCAGCCCGTGCCCGAGGCAGACATACCAACCCGTCACAGAGCGTTTCCGCACTGCACCCTGTGGTGGCCGCAGCATCCTTATCCAGTTACTACCCATCAGACTCAGCCCAAGCGCCTGCAAAAGCCAATCGTTCATCTCAGGCGGGAAGACGGAGGCTCCAAGAAGGGCGCCCTTGCTCAGCCACGCAGGAAGTGAGAGGCGTGGGCCAGGCCTGGAGGGTGCACTGCAGTGAGACGGGGCAGCTCGGGGGCGGCAGGCTCCAAGTCAGGCTGGCGCCTCAGGGTCCAGTGAAGAGGTTGAGGCTGGCTGAGGAGAGCCAAGAGCTGGCCTGGACAGGAGGTGGCGGGTTAGGGGGCTGACACTTCTGTTCTCACGTTCTGGGGAGACACGGCCATCTCCTGTGCCCGCCCACCTTTCCCAGGCACATTCCCTCCCCTCCCCAAAACATTCAGCCGGCCTCGGTCACCCATGGCCTGCAAACGTTTGGGGTCAACACCGTGCAGGCCTCCTGGGCCAGGCCCCTGTGAGGCCGGAGGAGAGACGCGTCGCCTTGTGCTGGGCATGGGAATGGCCGGTGCTTGGCTGTCCCCGGGCCCTCACCACTTCAAGGCCCACCTGCCCAGCTTCCAACCACCAACACCAGTCTTTCCACCCGAAAGACCAACACCAGTCTTTCCACTCTGCCCGTGCACCGGCATGCCAGGGAGTTAATGCCCCAGGAGCAGCTGCCTACCACGACGGGCATACTCGGGGCACCTGCTCTACTAGGCCTCCCAAGGCCCCTCAGCTCCTGGGCCCCCCTCACAAGCCACGTGGCCAACATGCTCCCCCGCTCCTCCAAAGCTTCCTCCCCTCTTCCCTCCACTCGTCCCCCCTGTGGGGTCACTGGGCAGTCCAACCACTCCCCCAGTTAGCCCAGCCACAAGCCTGGCCTCCTCCCTCTCCTTTAGCCCCCAGATCCACTCCCTTCCCAGGTCCTGTGTATTTCAGCTCCTGAATGACGGAAGCTGTCCGCCCACTCCTTGCCCACAGACACCTCCTGTCCAGGCCGTTCCTATCTACACAGCGACAGGCTCCTGAGGGTTTTCCTGTGGCGAGCCTTGCCCGCTGTGGTCCAACCCCCCAACCACAGCCAATGGGAATGGTCCAACCCCCCAATCACAGCCAATGGGAATGGTCCAACCCCCCAACCACAGCTAATGGGAATGCTGGAAATCCCCCTATCGGTCGGGAATCAGCAGAAGCCCACCGCTTCCACGAAGCCCTTTTACGTTCTCTAGCCCTGGGCTTCTCCTGTTAGGACCAGAAGCTACTTTCCACCTTGTGTGAGAGTTGGCCTTGCCTGGGCCCCATCTCGGGCCAACCTCAGAGGTCCAGAGAGGCTGGTGCAGGCCTGGCACAGCGGGGGCACCCAGGAAATGCTCAGTGTTCAGACAAAGACGAGGGAATGAGCTGCTGAACAGAAGGATAGATGAGGAGACAGTTACACGTAAGGTGGGGGGTCAAGCGTGTGGATGGATGAACAGGGCTGACGGACGGGGATGGATGGATGCGGGTGACCAGAGGCATGGTTCGTTTAGGTGCGTGAAAACTGCTTAGATGAGTTGGGCGAATGGATGAATAGATGGATGGACAAGTGGATGGATGGATGGGTGGATGGATGGGTGGGTGGGTGGATAGACGGACAGACAGACGGGTGAGTGAATGGACGGATGAGTGGATGGATGGATGGATGGGTGGGTGGATGGACGGATGGACGGACGGACGGACGGGTGAGTGAATGGACGGATGAGTGGATGGATGGATGGATGGGTGGGTGGATGGACGGATGGACGGACGGACGGACGGGTGAGTGAATGGACGGATGAGTGGATGGATGGATGGATGGGTGGGTGGATGGACGGATGGACGGACGGACGGACGGGTGAGTGAATGGATGGATGAGTGGATGGAAGGATGGATGGATGGATGGGTGGATGGATGGATGGACGGGCGGGTTAGTGAATGGACGGATGAGTGGATGGATGGATGGGTGGGTGGATGGACGGATGGACGGACGGACGGACGGGTGAGTGAATGGATGGATGAGTGGATGGAAGGATGGATGGATGGATGGGTGGATGGATGGACGGACGGACGGACGGGTGAGTGAATGGATGGACTAGTGGATGGATGGATGGATGGATGGATAGATTGGGTGGGTGGATGGACACATGAATAGATGGATGGGTAGGTGGGTGGCTGCATGGCTGGGGGGATGAATGCATGGAAAGATGGCTGGCTGGGTTGGGTGCGTGGGTGGACAGTTAGATGGATGGGGGATGTGTGGAACTAATGGATGGAAAATGGGTGAATGAGAGGTCGAACAGGCGGGAGGATGGGTGCCCGGGTAGATGGACAGAGATGAGTGGGCGGGTGGAGGCACAGATGGGCGTGACTGCGTGGACAGGTGCATATCCGTGACCTTAATCTTACCTCTGGAATCCTATCTTCTAAGTAACGGTGCTCACCAGGCAAGCGACTGTCTTCAAGGCTGCACTAGCAGAGGCTGCCATTTCCCAGGCACCAGCTGGAGAGGACTCAGCGGCTGGAAGACCCTGAAGTTAACAGAGCACAGTTACCACTCTCCTTGGGGGAGCTCAACAGTCATAAACCTCCACACAAACCCCCATTTCTGCTTGCTTTGTCCCCCGGACCCTCCCAGGACCCCAGGGGAGGCAGAGGGGGCCTCCGGCCCATCCCAATGCCCCAAAGCTTCACAGCCCGTGAGCCTGTCCATAACAACCCTTCAGAACCAGAGAAGGGCAGAACAAGGGGGGCCCCCAGAGAAAATGACCACTGGTAGCTACTGAGTGCCCACTGCATGCCAGACACTTGGTAGTTGCTTCACGGACACCAACTCAGGTAAGCCTCATGACAGCCCCAAGAAGTTGGACCCACTGCTGTCCCCGTTCCAGAGATGTGGGCACTGTGGGAACTCTCCTCAGGCCACAGAGGACCTCGGGGCACAGCCTGTACGCCTGGCCACCTGCAGAGCCTTCCCCACGCCCCCCACGGGCCCCGCTGTGGGCGGACGGCCTCCGCCTTCCACGGCAGTGTGCTGTGAGGTCAGGGCAGAGAGCAGCAGGAAGGGGCTCGGGAGCCTCGGAGGTGAGCCAGCCCGAGATGCCCCGTCACCTCTGCCCTCCCGGCCACGGCGTCCATGCAGGTCACCCTCTTGCAGCCGACGCCGGCAGGAGTCCACAGTGGCACTGGATTTTCCAGCTGGGATTAAGGGAACTGCTGTTGAGTCGGCCCACATCACAAGCCTCCTGGGGCAGCGCCAGCAGTGGGTTTAGAAGCACACGGACCTGGGTTCCAGTCGCAGCTCCGCCCCTCACGAGCTGTGTGACCTTGGGTGCGTCACTTCCCGGCTCAGGGCTTCTGCTCGCTCTGGTAGCAGTGGCCTGGCTGGTCCCTCTTCACTCCAGGCTCCCACCGCAAGACGCCCAGTCCTCAGGCCCTGCTTCCCCACCCTCGCTGCTCCTAGAGCAGCAGCCAGCGGCCCTGCCGTTGGCCGCTCTCAGCCGTTTCCTTCTAAAGCCAATGGAGGCTCCATCCCAGACCCCATCGCGCAGCTGGACTCCCCACGGCGAGGACCCGTTCCCGGGTCACTGACCTTGTCCTTGCCCTGGAGTGGACACGCACTGTGCCCGGCCCTGTGTGCTGGGCTCTCGGCTTCAGTCATTCCAACCTGCGCAGCCCACCCTGAGGGACAGACGGGGAAACTAAGGCTGAGGGAGGTGAGGTCACTCGTGCCGGGTCTCCGAGAGCAGAGGAGGTGTCACAGGGCCGTGGGGAGGGAAGGGGGTGGTAAGCAGGGGAGCACCTGCCCTCCCCGCTTCCCGTGGTCACTCAGCCCGCCTGCCCCAAGCCCTCTCGGCCTCTGACTCCCTGCTTCCTGGAAGGGGCTTTCTCCTAGGAGGGAAGCAAAACCAGCTCCATTCTACACAGCAGGAAATGGAGGCTCAGGTCAGAGAAGGGCCTTGCCCAAGGTCACAAAGCCACGGAGTGAGTGGCAGCTTGGAGACAAGAGCCCAGGATCTGACACCCCGTCCAGCGCTCCCCCTGCCCCTGCAGCGGCCATGGCCCACGAGACGTGACCCCCAACCCTCTGAAGTTCACCAAACACTTCCCTGGGTGGCGGTCACAGTCCTGGACGGGGGGGGGGCCGGAGCAGGGGCAACGTCTGCAGGTGACAGGGGTGACTGGACGTGACAGTGAGACTGTCCCTCAGCCTCCCAGCAAGGGCCGTCCTGTCAGCCAGGGGCGAGGCACTTCCCTTTCCTGCCCGGCCTCCCCAAGGATGTGCCTGTGAAATTCAACCTGGGGGGAGGTGTGCGCTGAGCACGGGCCTGGCACCACGTGGCTCGGTCACCACCATCACAGCCTCCCCTGGAGCGGCGGGGCCCAGGGTCCAGTGAGCTCCCAGCCCTGCATTCGAGGCCTGATCGCTCCCCAGCTCCCAGTGGGAACTTCCCTGGGTCTCAGGCTTCACATCTGCAAAATGGGTAGATCCCACCTGCCTGGGGAGGCTGTGAAGAAGGTAGACCGAAGCCCTGCCTCAGCGTCCGGTGCACAGCAGACACGCGGTAAGCACCGGTCCTCCCAGCGTTGTCTGAGGGGTCTTCCTGCTCTGACAACCATTGGGGTGCCCGACACGATGGGAAGCTGGGGCACCCCGGACCCTCCCGTGCGGCCTGGTGTGACGCTCTCAGGACGCACCCAACAGGCAACAAAGCAAGAGAGCCTGAGTTCTGCGGGCGCAGGGGCCTGGTTGCCCCGCTCCTCTGTGCCAGGGGCGTCATCGCTGGCAGGGGCACCCAGTAAACGCTGGCCACAGCAACCACAGTGACCACGGCCCCTCAGATTCCATGGCCTGGAGACAGGCTGCACGCACCGACACAAGGGTAGGCTGCGCCAAGCGGCCGGGAGGGACAGGTGTCCACTCTCCGAGCCCCGAGGTGAAGCCAGGGCAGGAAGTTCTGGCCCCCACGGCGGATGACAGGTCACGCCAGGCACCAGGGAATGTTTCCGAGGGTATTTTTATCTTGAGAACATCCTTCCCTGGGGGGTAGGGGCAGGAGAGAGACAGGGTGTCCTTGGCCCCAGGCCCTTGGAAGCAGCAGAGGACATAGACCCCTGGTGCCCTCTGCCAGAGTGGCCATTACATCACTGCCCCATCCCTGGGCTTCCTTGGGTCCCAGGAGCAAGTGGGACCTGGAGGGTCTTGGGGTTTTCTTGGGGCTCCCAGCTCTGCTCAAACTCACTCTGTGACCTAGAGTAGGCCCCTGTCCCTCTCTGGGCCTCCCTCTGGCAGGCAAACTTTCCTGAGGGCACCAGGGACTTGGCGATAGACCAGGAGTGCCCGCCTGCCAGGGGCGTCCCCACCGGGCAGGAAGACAGCGAGTTAAGCAGGACATACAACGGGCAGGATCGGGGCCGCGGTCAGAGCCCTCGGAGCCCAGGGGAGGTGTCTGACCCAGTCGCGGGCAGGGCCTCCCTGGAGAGAGCCCGGCTGAGACCGACCACAGCACGGCGCAGGGCACTCAGGGTCGCCCAGGTCAGGGTGCACATCGGCTCTGCTCTTCACACACTGGGCCTCGGGCAAGTCCCGCCCACCTCGGAGCCTCCCTGTTCCTATCTGCAAACGAGGGGGCTGGCCCTTCCAGTCCCAACATTCAGGATCCTAAGGATTTGGGGCTGAGGCGGGTATAGAGAGACAGGCAGGGGCACCCCTTGTCACCCGAATAACAGTGAGGGCGGAGGTGTGCTGAGTGCCTGTGTGTACAGGCATTGCACTGATGCCTGCAGAAACGGAGGCTCGGAGAGGCCCTGTGAGTCATTTTAATGAGCTCGGACTCGACCCCAAGGGCACTGGGGTGCCAGAGAAAATATAAATTCTGAGGCAATACGGCTTGCGTTCAAATCTTGTCTCTGTCCCTTCCTGGGTGACCCTGGGCAAGTCATATAACCTCTCTGAGCCCAGTTTCCTCACCTGTGAGATGGGATTAATAATGTTATCTGTCGATGGGTTCACGATGGGGTTTCATCAAGTTAGTACAAGGAGCTGGAAATTTCCTGGTCCCCCACGCCCTGCCCTCATCACCTCTCTGAGCCCCTGACTCACTCTGAAGAGGGGCCACAGGTCCCTGGAGGGCCTGGACTAGACCTTACCTCCAAGCAGGAAGGAGAGACCAGATGGACAGGATGGGAGGGACCCAGTGCACAAAGGCACCATGGTGTCTATTTTTCTGACGGCTGTAATTTTTCAAGCTTCAACTTAATTCAAGCCTCAGACATTTTCTAAGTGTGCAGAGGAGAGCATGGACCTGAGATAGTGACAAGAAACGGTCTGGGACGAGAAAGACCGTGAAAGAAAAGGCTGGAAAATTTGCCAACACAAAAATATTTATGATATTGCTTATCAAAACCCACTATAAGCTAAATAAAAGGGAAATGATAACATGTTTGTTATGAAAAGGATTGATGTACTTAATATATAAAGGGTTCTTATAAATCAACAAGAGAAAAGGACACACAGTCCTGCGATCCTCAGTGGGTGACGTCTCAGGAATGTCCACACCTCGAGCCTCAGCCTGAGCTGGCCCCTCACCATGGAAAGCCCCTCTCTGCCTTTCATCTTTCAAGCTCAAAGGATGCCTCCTCCAGGAAGCCTTCCGAGGTTTCCCTGGAGCTGCTGCTGCTCCTTGCCAGGTCCCCACAACGTCTTTCTTGGACCCCTGGAACCAAATGCCTAGCTTCTGTGAGTGCCTGGCACTGCACCCGAGAATGTTCCAGGTGAGATGGCCCAAGCGTCTCTGACCAAGGAGGAAGCAAGTCACGGAAAAGAGCACCGTGTCCACAGTCACCAGGCTATGAGTCACGGCTCCAAGCCCAGCACCCAGGGGTCCGGCCTCTGTCCCTCTGCATCCAGCCGCCTCCTTCCTAAGGAGCCCTCCCAGCCAGGGGCTGCCTAGCTTCACAGCAGGCTGGGCCCAGCACGAGGCCTGACAGGCAAAGGCTGGCAGAACACGGCCTGACCCCCGGCCGCTTGCTGCGGGAGCACAGGGACAGTTGTTTTCTCAGCTTCCCTCCTCTTCCCCTCCTCACTGTGTAAATCTGGCTTTATTTGGGGAACAGAAGATTCACTGGGAGGGCCTGACAGACCTCTGAGGGCTGGGGTTCACCCTGGCACGGGCTGGAGGCTGTGCTCTGAGATCAGGAGTCTGGGAAAACAGGGTGGGCTTCCGGACGACCCACCACTCCACCCAGGGTCCCCTTGCCAGCTTGGCTCCGGCAGCACTACCAAGGCCTGGGGCCTCCACCCGCACTTGGCGTTCACTCACTCAGCGGACACCTACTGGGCCTCCACTATGTGCAGACACGGTGCTCAGGGACGAGATCCAAGTGGGACAAGGCAGACAAAAAACATGCCGGGGAGAAAGGAACCCGCGTCATTCCAGAGGCAGGGTGGGCATAGGAAGACCTCTCCAAGGAGGTGACATTTGACTCGAGGCCTCAGGAGGAGATAACGTGGGAACAGTGTTCCCAGAAGTGGGAACAGCACGGACAAAGGCCCTGAGGCTGCAATGTTGCTCCATGTGTTCAAGGGAGGGCAGTGGGGCTGCAGCCGCGTGTGCCAGAAGGGAGAGAAGGTGACGGGGGAGGGAGCGCTCAGAGGGAGAGCCGTCCTGCCTGGGACACACGGCCTGACGCCTGACGGCCGATGGGGGCACCCGCGCCTCCTCTTTCTCATCTGCCAGAGGCAATAACAATCCACACTGCAGAAATGGCTTTCAGAGGAAACGCTTCCACCTCCTGCCTTGCACGAGACCGAGGCTCAGTGTGGGAAAGCACCAAGCTGGAGGGCGCCTGACCTTCTGACCCACCGCAGCCTCCCACGCTTGTGGCCTCAATGCCACACGTGCTTTTCCAACCCCACAACTTGAACTGTACCCGTGAACGCTGACACGTGCTACCTCAGCTCACACTATGCTTCCTTCGGACAGTCGCAACAGACTGGGGCTCAGAGAGGGTGAGCGCCATGCCCAGGGCCACACAGCTGGTCCACCCAGAGCTGGGTGGGATTCATCTGAACCCAGATTCAGGGCCATGGGAACAGAGGCCCGGGAACTGACCACACATATCTGGCCCTGATGTCTCCAGGAGAAACCACAGTCTCTCCAAGGGGCTCAGGACCACCTCCTACAGGAAGCCTTCTGCCTGGCTGCCTCTCCCTCATGGCTAACTGGTGCTGTGGGAAGGCAGGGGCTGCTGAGAGCCCAAGACTGGTGGGGCAGGGGCCTGGTGTCTGGATCCTATTAGGCCCTGCTGTGCTGTGTGACCTTGGCTTGAGCCACCAGCCCTCTCTGAGCCTGCGCCCAGGAAGAGAAGGTATATTTGCGGGGGCGTGGTTCCTGGTGCAGGGGGTGTGAGCCGCAGGTCTCTGCCCCAAGCGCAGGAAGGGTGGCCACTAAGAGCCCCAGGAAAAGCTTTCTCACACCTGGAGCCTTTATTTAGCACCAACTGTGTGCGCCTCTCAACAGTCCTGTGAGCCACTGCCCAAAGAGAAAGCAACAGGGTCAGAGAGAGAATGCAGTGCCCCGAGGCCACCGGCCAGTCAGTGCCTGGGGCTGCGCCATCCTCAGGCAGGGGGTCCTGGGGAGGCTGTGTGTGCTGGGGGCCCGTGGGACACCCCCAAACCTGGTCCCGACCTCCGCCAGCTCCAGCTTGCCCTCCTCCACCTCTAAGGCACGTGTTTACATGACTAATGCCTGCCTCAGTTTCCACATCTGGAAAAGGGGCCCAATTCTACTGCCTGCCTAGTACAGCTGTTAGTCTACGCACAGGGTGCAGAGCCGGGACCGGCACACAAACGTGCTCATGGGTGCACACACCCCGCATGGACACATGGCCTGGGGTGTGGGTACGTGTTATTCCAGGAGCGTCGTGGTACGTACACACCTGGCCTCACTTTGTTTCCCCAGAAACAGGTTCTGAGTCAAGGATTTGGGGGCAGGTAGTTTACTTGGGAGGTGGACCCAGAGAGGTGACCAGGGAGGGGCAGCAGCGGAAAGGCGGTGCCATGGGAGGCGGGGCTGCAGTGGCCTGGAGTCTGGATATGCTGTGTTTCACTCCACAGCTGTGCAGCCGCAGGCGGCACTCACACAGAAACCAGGGCGCAAGGTACGAAGCCGGCAGCCCGCTGCTCACCCCGGGCAGCGCATGTCTGTGCGTCCCTGCTCCCCCGCGGGAACACACCAAAGGCACGTGGGCTGTGTCCTCACGAGAATGCATCTGTGCCTACGTCACGCCAAGGCTGGACACATGGGGTGAGTCTCCGTGCGCCGCTCTTGCACATGTGTATGCGTATGTGCGAGCTGTGTGTGCGCACACGTGTGCACAAGGTATGGCACAGGCACGCACACATGTTCGGGCTATGTGCGTGTGCACGCACCGAAGCCCCTCACCCAACCCTGGCCGTGGCTGTGTGGTGGTGGAGATGGTCTGGTCACCTTGGTAACGCTGAGCTGGGGCAGCCTTGCTTCAAAAAAAAAAAAAAAAAAAAAATCAAACCACTGAACACAAAGAAGAGAAGGAGCTGGAGGGTTGTGAGGGTGAGGCGCAGCCCCAGGCTCCGCTCACGGCTCCCACCGCAACCGGCCCACCTGTCCCAACCCAGCGAGGGCTGCCACAGCCGGGACACAGGTCCCAAGACCCAGTGGGCGGACAGCCCCTGGTGTGGGGGGTCCCTTCAGAGTCCCGGGGAGCCCACCAGGGATGGCAGCAGTCAGGGACTGGGTGGGCCCCCCACTCTACAGACTCACCAAGCCCCGGAAGAGGGCACCCTAGACACCAGGCACTTTGCAGACCAGGGGACGCTGGGCCGAGCCGCACACAGTCACCCTCTCTGGACAGTTAACGCACTAACGGCGCGCGCTTGCCTCGTGGCCAGTGCATTAGCCCAGATCGTGTGATGATTTATTCACGAGCTCCTGTCCCCTTCCCATCCCCGCGGCCAGCTCGCCAGCCTCGCTGCCTCTGCTGGGTGGGGAGGGAGGGCCCGGCCAGACGCTTCCCTATCTCGCTCGCAAACATTGCACGCTATTTATATCTCATCAGACAGCGTGCACGGGGATGAAACCGCCGGTGCTCTGCACCCCGCGAGCAGCCAGGAGCTGAGACCTCGACACGGGCTGCGTCAGGCAGAAGTGCGAGGTGCTCACACCGGCCTGCGCTCACATCTACAGGGGCTCTGCCCTACCTGCCTCCCTGTGCCCTGAGAAAGCCCTGTAAGGAAGAGTCTGCTATTGTCCCCATCTGACAGATGAGGAAACTGAGGTTTGGAGAGCTGAAGTGACTCACCCAAGGCCACACAGCCTGTAGGATGCAGAGCTGGGGACTAAACGCAGCCAAGCCGCCCCAAAGCCTGGACCTTTACTGCACAGCATTTGACCTCCCTAACTGAGTCCCAGAGCAGCCCTATGAGGTGGGCATCATTATGATTCCCGTTTCACAGAAGAGGAAACTGAGGCTCAGAGAGGTGAAGTGACTTGCCCAGGGTCACACAGCCAGGAACGGAAGCCAGATGTGTGACCCAATCCATGCCCTGCGCGAACCCCCTGACGCGTGCAGGGAACAGCCCCGGGGGATGAGAATGGCTCAGGGCAGTCAGTCCCCACTGCTACCTGAAGCAGAAGCCATGTGGGGCCCCTTCACGTTGTGAGGCGACCCTGCCTCAAAGCCCAGCCCACCTTCCAGACACCAGGGGAGGGCAGCTTGCCTGGTTCTGGTACCGCCAAGGGCCCAGCTACCAGCACAGCGTGAAGGGCCCTCGAATCCTAGCGCTGACCTCCGGTCATCACCCTCACGGAGAAGGTGCCCCTCGCCTGGCCACATCGGCATTAGAGCAGGGAGCTCTGGAAAGCCCCTGCCGACCTCCACCCCCTGGGCAACCCCTGACCTTGGCTTCTCCTGAGACCCTGGGAACGGAGCCAGCTAGAGCTCCGGACGGCAGTGCGGCCGCCTCCCAGCTCCTGTGTCCTCATGCGTACGACAGGCGCCAGCAGGCCCTCTGAGGGTGGGGTGGGCACGCAAGACGTGGCACCCAGCACAAGGCCTTCACACAAGAACCCCTCAGCAAGTGGCCATGGCATTGGCTTTCACGTCGTCTGCAAAGCACGACACAGCCCGCCTGCTGAGCCACAGAGCTGCACGGGCTTTGCAGGGTTCCAATTCCAACTCTGACTCCTTGGTTGTGTGTCTCACGCACCTGGCAGCCCCCCTCTGAGCCCTGGTATCCCTGCCTTGCCCACGGGCCTGTCCAGGTGTGCTCCGGCCTCAGCGAGCACTTGAGAGCCAGACAGCCCCTCACCCCACCCGACTCCAAGGCCAGGGCAGCTGGCACCTCTGAGCGACACCTCGGCCCGGGCCTGGCCGCGGGGGCCCAAAGAGCGACCACGCTACGTATCCCCTCACCCCCAGCCTGGAGTCCTGAGCCTCTAGATCTGACTGTCACCCAGCCCGGGGCCGGGCACGAACAAGGGCAGATGGCGGTGAGGAGTGCCCGTGCCCTCTGGGCACCTACCACACGCCTACCTGGAACCCGGGGACTTTACCTGGACGCCCTCATTTAAGCCTCACGAGAGCCCTGCTTTGACATCGGAGGAAACTGAGGCACAGGAAGATGGCCTCTGAACATTGGAGACCATGTGGGCTGCAGCCCAGACCCCACCCCCTTCTCTGTTCCGCCTGTGGGGTGGCGGGAGAGGCCAGCACTAGTGACCGGCAATGCCCTGCAGCGGGGACGGCTCCCTTGACTCTTGGTGGGGATGGTCCCCTTGACCCTCGGTGGCACCCCCGGCCCCGAGCTTTGGGAAGCCACGTCCTGGCCCAAACGCAGGGCCCTCAGTGCTCGGCGTGGCAGCTGGAAGGTGGAGCAGTAGGTGCATGGGGGCTGCACTCCCGGCCTCTGAAGCCTCATCTGTATAATGGGTGGTAGGGACCAGCCCGGCACCTGGCCAAGTGGGCACTCAGCCATCCGCTATGGAAGGGAGGGCTGAAGGGGCCCTAACGGCCCAGGGTCCACCAGTCTCCCGCCACTCAAGACTCCACCTCCTACTGGCAGGTCAACCCAGACAGGGGTCTGGGGCCCCCAGAGGGGCACTCAAGGTCCCAGCACCAGATTGATGGCCATCGGACAGCGATGGCCCCATAAGCAAGGAAGAAAAGGCACCCCAGGCCTTGCACAAAGGCAGGGAGTCGCAGAGACTCTGTGCCCACGAGGAAGGGCGGCACAGGGGCGGGGGTGAGCAGCGACGCGGGGGCAGACCGCGTGGGGCCCTGAAGCTGGCCTTCTGACGGCTTCCCCATCAGCCACAGCCACACTCCCAGACGGGCTCTGAGGAGCACCTCAGGCCCCAGAAAATCCCTTAACCTTTCTGAGCCTCATGCTCTCCTCTGTAAACGGGGGTAAAGAGAGTACAGGCGCCTTCCGGGGTCACCACAGCAAAGCAATGTGTCGACATCCACCAAAGTCCGAAGCAGCACGAGCTTCCAGGAACGTCCTTTCCTGCGACCCCGGAGCCCACACTCTCCCTCCAGCCAGAGGTGTGGGGGGAATCCTGAGGCGGGGTGACAGGGGAGCCATAGAACCCACGATCCAGGGAGACGCTGGGAACAGAGACAACGAAAGACACGGGGACCTAAAAGTTACCGAGGGTCAAAACACAGAGCACAGGACGGCACGGCCCTTCCCCACCTGTGCCATCGGTCATACCCGCCTCACCGGTCACAGCGCACGCACTCCTCATGCCCGCTTACACACTCAGACACGCGCCCACCACACAGTCAGGGTCCTGCACGGCCGCAGCACACACAGCCGAGCACCCCGCACCGTCTACACAGCCGCCATTCAGATGGCCTGACCCCGCCTGCACGGCTGGTCCCAGGCCCACCCTCTGAACCCACGTGCTTGGGCTCCACCCCCTGAGGAGGCTGTGCTGTAAGGAGGGGCACAGAAAGGAGGGTGGGGGTCCATGAGACCCTCCACTCCTGCAGCACCAGCCCCCAGACCAAGGGGAACCAGGTGGCTGGGACTCCCTCCGAATCCAGCCACCAGCACAGCCCTGATGGGAGCTCCCGCAGGTTCCTCGGCACTGACAGGCTGATTAGGGGGTGGGGGATCAGCTGTGCCCCTGCCTCCCACCTGGAGCAGCTGCAGCCTTTGTGGGGTGCAGAGGGAGGGGCTCCTGTCCCCGCCAGCCTTTCTGTCCTCCCAGCAGCAGGCAGACCCCCCCTTTCCCTGGGGAGCCCATCAATGCCTGCTGGGCACACACACATCCACATCTGTGCCCCTCAACTGAGCACCTACTGTGTGCCAGGCCGGCGGGACCCCGGGGTCCCACGGCTCCACTGGGACCCTGAGTGGGTGGCGTGACTCCCACGGCACACCCAGGGGCTCAGGGGGCTCAGCCCCTCGACACAGATCACCTTGGTTCACTGAGATCCACTTTTATGAGGAGACAGGTGAAAGAGACATGAGCCCAGCTGCAGCCTGCCGGACCCCGGCCAGCTCCTCCCCAATTCCATGAGCGTCTCTGCTCAGACGGCCCTACCCTCTCCGTGTTCCCTGATCACTAATTCAGCAGTCTATGCTCAGTTGCACGTGGACATGTGAGGGCAGGGATTCTCTTTTTTTCTCAAGAATGGTTTTTAGAGCAGTTTTAGGTTTACAACAAAACTGAGGGGAGGGCACAGAGATTTCCCACATACCCCGACCCCGCACACGCACAGCCTCCCCACTGGCAACACCCGTCCATACAGCGGGACCTTCGCTGCCATCAGTGAACCTGCGTTGACAGGTCAGCATCGCCCGAAGTCCACAGTTTACCTCGAGGCTCACCCTTGGTGCTGTACTTTCTGTGGGTTTGGACAAATGTACAAAGACTTGTATCCACCATGACAGCGTCACACAGAACAGCTCACTGCCCTAAATATCCCGTGCTCTGCCTGTCCGTCTCCCCTTCTCCACCCCGGCAACCACTGACCTGCCTGCTGTCTCCATCGTTCTGCCTCTGCCAGAATATCATATAGCTGGAATCACACAGCATGTAGCCCTTTAGGACCGGCTTCTTTCACTTAGTCATACGCATTTAGGGTTCTTCCATGTGTTTCCATGGCCTGACAGCTCATTTCTTTTCCGTGCTAAAAGATACTGCACTGTCAGGATGGACCACGGTTTATTTATCCATCACCTACTGAAGGACATCTTGGTTGCTTCCAAGTTTTGACAATAACTAATAAAGCTGCTGTAAACACCTGCCTGCAGCGTTTGGTGTGGATGTAAGTTTCAGCTTCCTTGGGTAAATACCAAGGGTTAGAGTTAGGGTTGCTGGGTCATACGGTAAAGAATGTTTAGTCTTGTAAGAAACTGCTGAACTCTTCCAAAGTGACTGGAGCATTTTGCATTCCCATCAGCAGTGACGAGGGTTCCACGTCTTCACCAGCCATTCTGAAGGTATGTGGTGGTATCTTACTGTTGTTGCAGAGCACAGGCTCCAGACATGCAGGCTCAGCAGTTGTGGCCCACGGGCCCAGCCGCTCCACGGCATGCGGGATCCCCCCAGACCAGGGCTCGAACCCGTGTCCCCCGCACCAGCAGGCAGACTCTCAACCGCTGCGCCACCAGGGAAGCCCCTTACTGTTGTTTTAACTTACATTTCCCTGCTGACAAATGATGTGGGGCATCTCTTCTTTTTTTTTCATATTTATTTATTTGGCCACATGGGGTCTTAGTTGAGGCACGCGGGATCTCTCTTTGTGGCACGTGGGCTTCTCTCTAGTTGTGACGTGCAGGTTTTTCTCTCTCCAGTTGTGGCACGCGGGCTCCAGAGCGCGTAGGCTCTGTAGTTTGAGGTACGCGGGCTCTCTCGTTGATGTGCACAAGCTCAGTAGTTGTGGCATGTGGGATCTTAGTTCCCTGACCAGGGATCAAACCCACGTTCCCTGCACTGGAAGGCGGATTCTTCACCACTGGCCCACCAGGGAAGTCTCTAGAGCATCTTTTCATATGTTTACTTGCCATCTGTATATCTTCTTTGCTGAGGTGTCTGTTCACATCTTCGGCCCATTTTTTCCTATTGTCTGTTTGTCATTCGTTCTCTATTGTTGAGTGTCAAGAGTTCTTTATTGTGGATAACAGCCCTTCATCAGATGTGTCTTTTGCAAATATTTTCTCCCTGTCTGTAGCTTGTCTTCTAATTCTCTCAACGTTGTCTTTCCCAGAGCAGAAGTTTTTAATTTTAATGAAGTCCAGCTTGTCAATTATTTCTCTCATAGATCATGCCTTTGATATTGTATCTAAAAAGGCATATCCATACCCAAGGTCATCGAGGTTTTCTCTTACTCTGTCTTCTAGGAATTTCATAGCTTTGTGCTTTACATACATTTATGATCCATTTTGAGTTAATTCGTGTGAAGGGTGTGTGGTCTGTGTTTAGATTAACTTCTTTGCGTGTGGACATCCAGTTCTTCCAGCACCATTTGTTGAAAGACTATCCTTGCTCTACTGTGTTGCCTTTGCTTCTTTATCAGCGATCTGTTGACTATATTTGTGTGTGTCTATTTCTGGGCTCTCCACTTTGCTCCATTGATCTGTCTGTCCTGTTGCCAACCCCACACGTCTTGATTACTGTAGCTTTATAGTAAGTCTTTTTTTTTAAGTAAATTTATTTATTATTTTAAAAATTTATTTTTGGCCGTGTTGGGTCTTCGTTGCAGTACGCGGGCTTCTCATTGCGGTGGCTTCTCTTGTTGCGGAGCACAGGCTCTAGGCGCACGGGCTTCAGTAGTTGTGGCATGCGGGCTCAGTAGTTGTGGCTCACAGGCTCAGTAGTTGTGGCTCACAGGCTCAGTAGTTGTGGCGCATGGGCTTATTTGCTCCGCGGCATGTGGGATCCTCCCGGACCAGGGCTCGAACCCGTGTCCCCTGTATTGGCAGGCGGATTCTGAAACACTGCACCACCAGGGAAGTCCCTATAGTAAGTCTTTAAGTCAGTTAGTGTCAGTTCTACAATTTTGTTCTTCTCCTTCAGTACTGTGTTGGCTGTTTTGGGTCCTTTGCCTCTCCATATAAACTTTAGAATTAGTTTGTCGATATCCATAAAATAACTTTCTGGGATTTTGACTGGGAATGCATTGAATCTATAGATCAAGTTGGGAATAACTGATGTCTAACAATATTGAGTCTTCCTATCCATGTACATGGAATATCTCTCCATTTATTTAGTTTTTCTTTGATTTCATTCATCAGGGTTTTGTTGGATTTATACCTCAGTGGTTTATTTGGGGGGGGTGCTAATAGAAATGGTATTGTGATTTTAATTTTAGATTTCACTTTTCACTTGTTTACTGCCGGTATATAGGAAACTGATTGACTTTTGTACATTAACCTTGTATCCTGCAACCTTGCTATAACTGCTTATTAGTTCCTGGAGTTTTCTTGTCGATTTTTTCATATTTTCTACATAGATGATCATGTCATTCGTGAATAGAGACAGTTTTGTGTCTTCCTCCCCAATGTGTATACCTTTTATTTCCTTTTCTTGTCTTATCGCATCAGCCAGGATTTCCAGTACGGTGTTGAAAAGCACTGGTGAGAGAGGACTTCCTTGCCTTGTTCCTGATCCTAGTGGGAAAGCCACGTTTCTCATCATTAAGTATGATGTCAGCTCCAGGATTTTTGCAGGTGCCTTTATCAAGTTGAGAACGTTTCCCTCTGTTCCTAGTTTACTGAGAGTTTTCACTGTAAATGGATGCCGGCAGGGCTTTGTTTTGTCCCCTGGTGTGTCCTGGTGCTTGGAGGAAGTACCAGCCCATGGCAGGCCCTCCGTGATCTCCTTTGGAAGGAACAGGTGCAGGGTGTAGGGAAGGGGCTAGCAGGGAGAGGGAGACACCACAGCAATGGCCTTGGGTAGGTGAAGGCAGAGGGGCCAAGTGGCCGTGGGGGACAACAATCCATCCACAGGAAAGGGATGGAGGCATGGTGAGGGGATGCAGGTGGCGGGAGGTGGGAGCTGCAAGGTTCTCCTTTGACTTTCTCAGTACTGAGGAGGCCACACTGTCGGCTGAGACTCCAGGACCCTGGAGAGTCTCAGGAGGCAGGGCCCCAGGACCAAGAGGCCAGGTTCCGGGTGGAAAGGGGGGAGGTCTGGGGCCAGAGCCCCAAGCTCGGAAGCAAGAGAGGGGTCCATGAGGCCCCAGGGCAGTGCAACTGGACTCAGGGGCTCACGTCCTTTAAGTCTGGTCTCCTGCATGTCCAGGAGGGATAAGGTGGGCTCAGGAGGCAGACGGCAGGGGACCAGGGCACCAGGGGTGGTTCTGAAGGGCTCCCTAAGGTCCACTGGCTGGACACTCACCCTGGGAGGCCTCCTGCTGGGCCAGGCCAGAGCCCCTCCCCTGGGGCACCTTCTCTGCTCCACAAGCCCCAGCACCCCCACTTCTGCAGAGACTTCGCTCGGGCCACGCGGATGCATTTCCCCCGGGTCCAAAGTCGAGCGGTGAGTGAATCGGCCGCCCTGCTGTCTCCCCAAGCAGCAAAGGTTCGCGTGCAGGTCTGTGGAAAGCCCAGCATGCCCACGACGCAGCCACGGGAGTGGGGGGGTCTCCCGGGACATGGGGCTCTCGGACAGATGTGAGCCCCACCGCTGCCTAAGAAATGGACAGAGGGGGCACGATCCGCACGCCGAGAACTTAAATCTTTCCCTTGCATGAGCCTCCCAGTACAGAGTAGGCACTCAAATAATGCTCTGTCTTTCTATCCTAGTCCGGTGAGGGTAAAAACGAGGGAGACTGGACCGGCCCCATGTCCTGTGGCTGAGGTCACAGGGGATGGAGGGTGGCAGGTCATTCAGTCCCTCCCCCCTTGGGGCCTCGGTCTCTCCACCTGTAAAGTGGACAGGACGCTGAGAACCCTCCTCCATCATCTAGACTTCTGAAACAGTTCTAACACCGGGCACACACAATCACAGTTTGAACGGGGCAGACTTGGCCCCATTTCTCAGAGTAGGGAAGTGAGGCTCAGAGAGGTGAAGCTGCTTGCCTGGAGTCACACAGCAGGGGGGCATGGGGGGCTGCCCCCTTTAAATCCAGGCTAACCTGGCTCATGCCCAACACTGCACCTCCCAGATCCTCAGCCCAGGTCTCGGCCTGCCCTCAAGGGAGAGCCCTTCTTAAAGGCCCCTGTGCCTTTGGAGGCGCCGGGGGCCCAGCCGTGGGGCTCCCCGGTCTGGCCACCTGCCTCCCTCAGGACCCCACCTCTCAATCCCTGCTCCACTCCTGGCCAGTACATTTTGAGAATTAAATGAGATGATGTTCGGGAGAGCACTGAGCGCAGCGCCTGGCACCAGAAGACACCAAGTAAACAGTCATTTTCATTGTTTTGGGTGCCAAGTCTCAGTGAAACATCGTGGCACTTCCTGAGAAATAAAGGCACCCAGTGACACCACAGGCTGCTGAATCCACCACCAAGGCGGGCATTTTGCTGAAGCCCCCAAGATATCCTGACGGTTGCCAGGAGCCAAGAGAGGGGGCTGAGGACATCCAGGCCCCCGGGGCACATGGCCTCAGTCCAGGGTATCACAGTGGTTTGTCAGCACACCAGCCATCTCCAGAGGGACTCTGCCTGGTGGTCCAGGGATGGGGCCAGGGCAGGGGGACCGGCAGGAGTAAAACCCAGCCCTCTCCCTCCAGTGAGGAGAGTGCCGGGGTTTTTTTAATAAATTTATTTAGTTATTTTTGGCTGCACTGGGTCTTCGTTCCTGTGTGCAGGCTTTCTCTAGTTGCGGTGAGCAGGGGCTACTCTTCGTTGCGGTGCGTGGGCTTCTCACTGCGGTGGCTTCTCTTGTTGCAGAGCACCAGCTCTAGGCGCAAGGGCTTCAGCAGTTGTGGCACGTGGGCTCAGTAGCTGTGGCTCGCAGGCTGTAGAGCGCAGGCTCAGTAGTTGTGGCGCATGGGCTTAGTCGCTCCGCGGCATGTGGGATCTTCCCGGACCAGGGGTCGATCCAGTGTCCCCTGTCTTGACAGGCAGATTCTTAACCACTGTGCCACCAGGGAAGCTTGCAGGGAAACCAAGACACCTGAGGGGGCCCCTCGGGCTCCAGGGGCAGACGGACTGCTAGAGATGAGCTGGGCTGCTATGCGATCTCTCTGAGGCTCGGTGTTGGCATCTGGAAATAGGGCAGCTGCTTCCCACTCCTGGGGCTAGCCATGAGGACCCAACGGGATGAGAAAGGGCCTCGCATATGGCAGGGGCACCCACCCAACTCCCAAACACCTCAACCTGGGGGAGGGCAAAGGTCAGGGAAATGACCACTCTGCCAGGAAGGGAACGACAGAAAGGGTTTCAACAGGAAGAAACGCTCCACTGGCTCTAAAACAGAGGCGGTGGAGGCCACGGCGGGACCCAGGCACGCTCAACTCTCCAAGGGGCTGGGACCACCCCTGGAGGGCGCAGCGGTGGTAGCTCTAAAAGCTACAAAGGCACAAGCCCTCCGACCCAGCAGGGCCGCTTCTGGACTTCTTGCTTGGACAGCGCTGGCACGAGGACCTCAGTACCCAGGTGATCACGGCAGCGTTACATGTGATAACAGCCGAGGGCTGGAGGGGCCCCGGAACGAAGCAGGCTCACGAAACAGAAATCCAGCCCAGTGCAGGGAATACTGGGCAGACCTTAAAACCGTTCTGCTGGTTGATGTACTAATCAAAGGGGTCATCTACTACACCTCTCCTGTGCGTATCCTTTCATCGCTCCCAGCAGCCTGACGGGGGGAAGAACCGTTAATGCCTCCATTTTGGAGATGAGCAAACTGAGACACAGAACAGTCAAGCAATCTGCCCAAGGACACACAGCTGGTAAGCGGCACAGACCAAGCATACCGTATCTGCTTGTGTCTCCAAGATATGTTGCTTAAAAATATGTTTTTCTTAAAAAAGAAAAAGTCAAGACACAGGGCAGCATATCCAGGTTGACCACGTGTAATGGGTTGAGTGATGGCTCCCCCAAAATATATGTCCACCCAGTACCTCTGACTGTGAGTTTATTTAGATAAAGGGTCTTTGCGGGTATAACTAAGGATGTGGAGATGAGACCATCCTGGATAAAGATGCCCTGAATCCAATGACAAGTGCCCTCATGAGAGGAGAGAAGACACAGGGAGCAGAAGGCCACGTGAAGACAGAGGTGCAGACTGGAAGGATGCCAAGGAACCCCGAGGGTCACAGCAGCCCCGGGAGCCGGGAGAGGGGCCCGGGGTGGATTCTCGGAGGAAGCAACCCTGCCGACATCTTGATTTCGGACTCTGGCCCCCAGAACTGAGAGACGATAATCTGTTTTGTTTTAAGCCCCCCAGTTTGTAGTGACTTGGTATGAAAGTAGTACAGACCCCACCCGCTCCCCCCGTCATCCCACTTCTGTCTTCTCCTCTGGACCTGGCTGACGGACCACCCCATAGGACGGCTGCCCCTCGCAGGGCAGGGCAGACACGTCGGGTGTGTGGGTTTGTTCAACCACCTCCCCTCGTGTCCCCAGTTCCCAGAGGAGGAGACTGAGACCAAGGGCTCGGGTCACAGCCCCCAGGGGCGCTGCTCCCCCTTCACTCCCCATCCACCAGTGCTCGATCTGTGGCAGGGTGACTGGGGGACCCCTGAGGCCCACCAGGAGGGCAGCTGGGTCAGGACAGGACGCAGAGCCTGGTCACCTGGCTCTGGAGCCTCAGGGCTGGGGCATCTGCTGTAGGATTGGGGCCAGAGCCCACAGGTGCCGCAAGGCTCCAGCTGGCAGGGCCGGCAGAGGAAAGGAAGAGGGTGGCTCGGGTCTCCTCTGCTGTGAAGCCCCGAGGGAGGGGCTGGGCCGTTCCGGGGCTGTCCGGGGACTTTTGGAGGCACCGCCTCCAGTGGTTCTGAAGGCTCCTGGGGCCCGGGGTGGGGGTGGGGGCAACTTGGCTGCCCCAGCCGGGCAGGTGCTTCCGACAGCCTGAGGCACAGCAGGCCGAGGTGATGGGCACGGGTGAGCCTCCGGCCTGTGTGGCAGAGGGGCCGGGGGCAGGGAGAGCGGAGGCTGCCCTGGCTGCCCTGACCGCAGAGCTGAAGTGGCAAAGGGATGAGAAAGCAGATGCCCAGACGGGGCACGATGCCCACGTCCACTTCACACACGGGGTCACTGAGGCCCGGGGCCAGCACAGGGGTGACCAACACCCCCTCAAACTTAGCCTCTCAGACCCTTTCCACAGCGGCCTTCAGTGG
>NW_020172141.1:6258151-6264732 GCF_003031525.2 Neophocaena asiaeorientalis asiaeorientalis | reverse complement strand
GGACCAGCAGCCTGGCCCGCGCCTTCCCTGCGGGGCTCAAGCACAGCGCTGGCCTCAGCCTCAAATTTGTCCACGCTGGGCCGGGTGGGCCCCGAGGCCAGAGGGGACGGGGCCAGCCCAGGGTCAAGGACTGGGCTGCAGCAGGGTGACCTCCCCGTGGTGGCTGCACTGCTGGGGAGACCGAAAAGTGCAGGTTCCCAGGCTCCACCCCAGGCCCTCGGAACCAGAATTTCTGGGGACGGAGCCAGGAGATCTGCATTCTCCAACCGCTTCCCGAGGGGTCTGAGGAAGGAGGGACCCCAGCAAAGATCCAGCACCTCTCCCGGGAGTAAGACACGCCAATTCTGCAATTCCAGGTTCTCTGTCCCAAAGAGGCCACGACTCCACGACTCAGAGCCCCATCGCCCAGGAACTCGGGTGGCTGAGTGCTTTCCTAGACTCCACAGCTGAGATTCTGTGGTCCCAAGACTCTGACTCAGCCCTCAGGTCCATCAAAGGAGAGAGGATGAAGCCCCCGAGTATGGGGCCTGGGGCAGCAGCAGGGCCAGCAGGGACGGGAAGACGAGAAAACACGGAAACAGGGAGGGGGAGACAGACAGAGAGAGGGCGCTGCAGCCGCCAGCAGGTGAGAACAACTACATCCACATGTTTGTTAAACACTCAGACGATCTAAAAGGTTCTCTAATGAGTCCCCTCAAAAGCAGAAAGCTCTGGGGTGGGGGTGGGGGGAGACGAGGTTTGAGAAAAAGAAATTCATTTTCTGTCCTTACAATCGTGTGATGCTTTACCGTGAGCATGTTAACACGCTTGTCATTAAAAACTGATAATTAGCAAGAGAATATGACAAACTCTGTGCTTCCTCAAGTGTCTGTTCACTGGTTTCTTTACCCTCCCCCAATCCAGCATCAGTTCCCAGCCCCCAGCCCCAGGCACAGGGTAAAAGCAAAGATACCAGCTCCAGACTCGAGAGTCGAAAGCATGAATGCCACTGAATTCGGACCTCCTCAGGGCCTGTCACTAAGATTCACCAGGCAGAGACCTCTAGGGCTCTCTGAGAAGCGAAGGGAGAGGCCAGCAGGGAAAGACATGTCCAGGGGCTGGTCCCCAGGGCGTTGTGCGAGGGGGTCCAGGGCCCTGCCCACACCCTGCTTCCACAAGGCCACGGGCCAGGCCCCTGCGAAGCCCCACCTTTGAGCCCCCTCACCTGCCCCGGATCCCGGTCCCCGCGGGAGTCGCCGGCTTCCATCCACCTCTGCTCGTCGCGAGACCCAGCCAGGCCCCGCGCCCTCTGGGCCTTGCCAACCTCTCATCCTGGGAAGGGGCTGGATGGAGCCAGCTCCCCGCGGGGCCCCCAGTCCTCCTAGGCCCCCCCCGGCCCGGCTTGGCCTGGAACCAAGAGCCCACAGGCACAGGGTCGGGGCGGGGGGCGGCGCGGCTGCTACCTCCCAGAACGCCAGCTGCTAGCCCCGATTTATTTTTGCCTTAAGTGCTGGAGAATTGCAGGGCTGGAGCCGCCAGCTCAGGGGGCTTGGGCTGCAGCTGGAAGGAGAGGGAGGTGGGCAGGGTGGGGGGCACACAGCCCCTCCGTGACCTCGGCCGTTCATGCACACGCACACACACGCGTGCGTGCACACACACACAGAGCTCGGTACCTCGCTATCTCCACATGCCCCCCCGCCCCGCCCCCGCACCAGCCCAGCTCTGCTGGGGAAGCCACCAAGCAGCTGTGAGGAGGCTTCGGGGGCAGAGGGTCCCAACCGCTGTCCCCCACCTTGCTGCCACCTCCGGCTGGGGCTGTCCCTCTTGGGCCGCAGGCTGCCCACTCCCACCCCGGGGACGTCCGTCACGACGCGGGGGCCACAGCCCCAGGCGAGCTGCAGGGGGCCCGGCTCCACCCCAGAGGGGAGCTCAGGAGACAGAGCCTGCCCTGCACCCAAGGGAGACCGACAACAAACAAGAGAAAACATAACGTGGCAGACTGCGTTAAGTTCTATGGAGAAAAAAGCCGAGAAGGCAGTGGGGAAAGGGAGGCTGCTGTGTTGCCCAGGGAGCCAGGAGAGGAGCGGGGAGTAGGCGGCGTTTGGGCAAGAGCTGAGAGCAATGAGGGAGGGCCCCGTGGAGCTCTGGAGAGGGCAGCTGGGGGCACGGGGCAAAGGCCCAGGCCGAGGAGGCCTGGCGCATCGGAGGCACCGCGGGAGGGAGGCCGGCGGCCTGGGCGGAAGAGGGGGGTGGAGGCGGCAACAGGGCCAAACCACGGGCCCGGCGGACCAGGGTGAGGAGGGTCCAGACCCCAAGACCCTAGAGGCCACGCCAAGGGAAACGTGGCTGGCGCTGCAGGGCTGAAGGCTAGTCAGGGGCTGGACCAGGGTCCCCAGGGCGCCCACAGCCTCACGCGGCCTTTGCAGCTGCCACTTCAGCAGCTGGGCAGGAAGCCTCGAGATGCAGAACGTCGGTGGGGTGAGAGGAGGAAGTGGGTTGGGGAGGGGGTAGAGCTGACACACTAGGAGGGGGAGGCCCTCTTCTCCCATAGAACCCTCGCCTACCCTCTCTGAGCCTCAGTTTCCCCCCTGTCCAAGGGAAGGCTGGACTGGATGGCGGATACCAAGGCTCTGGCATCGCAGAGGCTCACATGCCCTCCTCCATGGAGCCCCGCCTCTCCGCACCCCATTTCTGTTGAGACTCCCCCAAAGGCACACACAGAGGTTCACGTTTCCACTCTCCCATCCTGGGCGCTCTCAGAAGCCTCCCCACCTGGCGCTCTGATCCCACTTCACAGATGATAAACTGAGACCCAAGAGAAGTGACTGGGCCACAGTCAGACCCCCGGCCTCGCTCACCCTAGCTGTCTGCCCTAAAGTCTCCCCCGAAAGAATGAGAGAAGGGGCCAGGTCTCCATTTACTCAACATCCATTTATTAGGCACCTTCTGCATGCCAGACACTGCACTGGGGCCACAGCTGAGCAGCGGGCCACAGGGCCTCCACCCCAGGAGCTCACAGCCCCACCACAGCCCCCAGTGAGGCCTCAGCGGCAGAGAAAACAGCCCAGACACAGACCCGCCAATTATTTACTGAGCACCTACTACACGCCAGGCCTTAACCAGGTCCCGAGGACACAGCAACCTGGGATCTGGGATGGCAAGCAGGCACCAGGGCCCGCAGGGGAGCAGCCCTGGGGGGATAGGGGGGCAGCCCCCACAGACAGCCTGGCACACGGATGCATTCTGCGCAGGCTGTCTGTGGGACGCGGGAGGGTGGGCTCTGGGTCCGAGCCGCGTTCCAGTCTCTCCCAGGGCCTCCCTGGGCCTCACGGAGCTACTGCCGTCCTCTGCACTAGCAGACCATTAGGAAATTAAATCAGCCGGCAGAGTGCTGGGCCCTCAGCCAGTGCCCAGCGAGGGCTCCAGTTCTGCCCTCGGCCCCAGATCCTCTGGAAAACCCTCCTGCCTGGCCAGCCCCACCCCCAGCCCCAGCCCCACGGCTCCTCTGAAGCCTCCGGGCCTCCTGCCCTGCCTGCGGCCCAGTTTCAGGCTGGCTTTCTTTCATCTCTGGCCTTCCCCTGGCCGCCTCCCTGCCACACTGCCAGCTCCCCTGGGGCAGCCATCCCGTGGACCGAGCCCACACCTCGCACACCTTCCGAGTGGCCAGCCAGCCTCTACCCCTCCTGCTGCCCACGAGCTGCCTCTCTCCCAGCCTCTCCTCCGTGCCGGCCCGAGACAGGGCTCCAGCTGCAGCCCCAGGGCAGGGGCAGGTGTGCCCAGGCGTCACTCGCAGCAAGAGCGCCGGCAGGGACCCAGCAACAGGCACAAGTTGCACCTGTCGGAGGGACGGCCCAGCCCGAGCTGGGAGCAGTGAGCCCGAGCGTGGACACCAGTGGGCCCCGAGGGGGCTCCAGCCTCCTCCGGCCTGGAGCCAAACGAGGGCCACAGAGGTTGCTGGGAGTGACAATGCAGTTGCTTCCACCCTAGACGCTGTGCCAAGGCCTCCTGGTGCCGGGCCTGGTGCCGCCAGCCGTGGCCCAGGGCACCGGAGGCCTCGCCAGGCCAGAGGACTGCCCACAGGCAGAGCTGGTCCCAGTGCTGCATAACTGCAGGGCGCTGCTGTCACTGTTAGTGCTGTTACTGTTACCCCTGCTGTCACTATTATTTCACTGCCTCAGGGCCACCAGTGCTACCTTGTCCTGCTCTGGGCAGACTTGAGAGGAGGGACACCGTGGCCCTGGGGCAGGAAACCTGGCAGGGCGGCCCTCTGGCCTGGAGAGAGCTAGGTGGAGGTTTCCGCTCAAAGCCCTGGCTTGCTGTGTGGCTTTGGGCAAGATCCTGCCCCTCTCTGGGCACCTTTTCCTCACAGCACAGCACAGTCCACTGAACATCCTTCCACCAGGCACACACCTCGAGGAGGGGTCTCCCCCTAAGCAACCTGAAGCCTGACGGGGGTCTGACATGGCAACTGGGCATGGGAAGGGCGTCCAGGGATAGGCCGACAAACTTAGGCTCTGCCCCTTTGCCCGAGGGAAGGTCCATCCCCTTCAGGGCGGGGAGGGGGCTCTGCTGTGCCCTCATCTGGAGAGGGGGGCACAAGGAGGGAGTCCGGGGTTGGAAATTCAGGTCTGCCAGGTGAGTGCCAACACCCAGCATCTACAGAGTGCCCAATACATGCGCTCAGCGGTACCCCCGTAGAGAGCAGGGCCCTCCCCTGTTGTCCAGCACGCTGGAGGCCCCTCCTTGTCCCCAGGGGTGCCCAAGCACCCCGCTCTCCCTCAGGGGTCTGGGGCCCACATGATTGGAGCCCTTCCGAGGCCCCCTCCTGGAGCTGCCGACACCCGGCCCCCTACCTGGAGGGGAGGGGCCGCCAGAAGGCTGAGGGGCGGATCGTGCTGAGGAGTTTCTCTGGGGGTCCCAGCGCGCGGTGAGGGCGCTCTCCTCACAACGGGGGGGAGGAGCTGGCCGCAAAAAGACCGCACGCCCCCACTGCTCCTCGGGCTCTCCCCTCCCTGGCGCTCTCCAGCCACGCGGTGGCGGTCCAGGGCGGAGACCTGCGATGAGGGGCTGCAGAGGAGCACAGGCAGAGGCTGAGGTCCGAATGGGGCGGCAGCCGGGGCCTGGCCGTCCTCGGCACCTAGGGAGCAGGCGAGGGGTAGGCTGGAGGCTACCGCCTTCTGGGTTCGCACCTTCGAGGAGGCGGCTGCTGATTTCAGCGGCGTGTGGGCGCCTCTGCGCTCCCCGGAGACGGAGCCTGCGAACCCGGGCTCCGCGACGCGGATATGGGGGGCTGGAGGTCCCCAGCACTTTATTCCAGGGTCCGTCCTGGGCACGGGGAGCAGAGAAGAACGGAGCAAAGGTCCCAGGCAGTGCAGGGCTCCCGGATGAAGAGCTGCTGGGGAAACGGGGAGCAGGGTGGACCCGGTCTCAGCAGATCCAGGCCGCGGGGAGGCAGGAGAACCTCCCAGAACCAAAGACCACCTCCAAAGAGACACTTTCCTGTGACCTCCAGTCCTGAACACAGGTTTTAAAATGTTCACATGACATGTGCACACTCCACCGGAACAGGCAGCACAGACACCCACTGGGGCCTCAAATCCCATGTGAAGCCCCGCAGGAACTCCCCACCCAGTTGCCGCTGGTTCCCCCGCCCCGCGCCCCTCCCCGCGCCCCAGGACATCCAGAGCAGACGTCAGCACTGTGAGGGGACCCCGGCCCTGAAACCCGCGGGGCCTCTCAGCCAAGCGACCACCCCTGAGCGATCAAGGCCGACTTGTACAAGCGAAAAAAAGGTGCGGCTGGACTCCTCGGCTGGCTCACTCGAGTGCCAGAGGACCACACCGTTTCCAGAATATCTTTACTCCAACAGAGCGCAGGAGGTGGGAAAGACCGACGACTCCAAGGACCCGCAGCCCTTGGGCCTGGGGGCATTTGCCGGGCCGCCCGTAGTCCGCGCCCCTCTCGGCACCCCCGCCCCGGTCGGGGGGTCTCCGGGGAAGGTCACTCGTAAGACTGACACCGCCTGCGGAAGCGCCTCCCCAAGCTCCCTCCCGAGCCCCCTCGTGCGAGGCGTTCAGAGGGGGGCCGAGGGCGCCTCAAAGTTTCCCGGAGCGCCCCCAAGACGAAGGTTAGCAAGGAGCAAAGTTCCCTGGCGGCGGTGGCTGGAGACATGGCAGAGGAGAAAAGCTCGCAGTCAGCATTTCCTTCCGCCCCACCTTCCCAATTGCTGCACCTCCTCGTGCTCGCTCGGCCGGGAAGGGGGCCCGCGAGGAGCTGGAGCCGGGTCCCCCGGCGCTTACCTCGGTCAGTGCCCCGGGCGCGGCGCGCTCCGCGTCCTCCGAGCTCCGGGCGGCCGTTCCTGGCCCCGGCAGCCGCCGCGCTGCCTGCATCGCCGCCGCCGCCTCAGGGCAGCCCCCGGGGGCGCTCCATGCTGAGGGGAGTCCCCACGCCCAGGCGCCCCGCGTCTCCACGCCCGCTCCGGCCCCTCCGGCTACTCGCCCTCGCCCTCGGCTGCCGTTCCCGGGAAGGCGGTGGCAGCGGCAAGGCCCGGGGAAGGCGGGGAGAGCGCGATGGAGGGCGAGGAGGCGGCGGGAAGCTGAGGC
>NW_020172141.1:6214122-6258094 GCF_003031525.2 Neophocaena asiaeorientalis asiaeorientalis | reverse complement strand
CGCGCGTGCACACACACACACACACACACACGGAGGCATGTCCGCCCAGAGACCCACACAGGTGCATGGCGAGCGCACACGCAGGAAAGGAAATCTTGCACACACACGTGTGCACACAGCCGAGTACACAAGCTCAGGCGTCTGGATCCACACAGGCAAAATGCATGCCGTGACATGCATGATGGTTGCAGGTGCAATACACACTCATACACGCACGTGCAAGAGTGACAGCTGCAGGAGGGCACATGTGCACACAGGTCCCAGCTTGCACATTCCCATGGACTCCTTTCCCGTTGCACCCCAGGCATGCACACTCGGACACAAGCGTTCCCCCCTCTTTAATAGCATCTCTCTCCTCGTCTGGCGCTCTGCTTGGCTTTTTCCTCTCCTGCTTTCTCTGTGCTCCTCCCCCTGCCCGCTTTCTCTGCAGACCTGACCCCCATGTGACCCTCTTCTCTTGCCACCCCTGCCTCTGCCTCTTCCCAGCCTGTCCCCACAAGCCCTGCCCTCCAAGCCTCCTGGGGCCTATTGTCTGGGCCTCAGATCTCTCAGCCTTGGGCAGGGCCCAGGCCTTTCATCCCGGCAGACAGACCTGCCCAGCTGGGCCTTGGCCTAGGGAGACCCCATTTTATCACCAGTCTGACCCCTTGCTCAGCTCTGGGACCACAGATTTCGGCCAAGGAGGCAGGTCTGTGCTCAGCGCACAAGCCTCAAAGGGCTCTCTGGCCCCCTCAGCCTCCAGCTTCCCCTTTAACGTGAAACATAATTATGTGTCTGCACAGCAGGGAGACTGGCTGCAGGATTCTAACCAAGGAGGACGGCTTTCTGGCCGCCGCCCAGATCGCTGACGGCTCAGACAGAGTGGTCTGCAGTCCCCACCAGCCCCAGGCTCCCGGCCCCAGGCAGCTGGTGGGTTTGGCCTGGCCGAGGCCACCCGGAAAACTCACCCCAGGCTGTCCAGGATTGGAGCCACACCATGGCCTCTGTCCAGTGCGGAGGCAGATCCCCTCGCCTCTCCGTGCCTCACTTTCCTCGCCTTCGTCCCGCAGCTGCAGTGAGAACTGAGGACAGAGCACACCTGACGGCCTTGGCAGGCTCACGGCTGGGTAGATGCCGAACGCTGACCAAACGCTCGCTCTCGAAGACACTTCACTGTCGCCACGACAGGGGCCCTATTTCACAAGTTCAGGAGTCCCCAGTATGAGAGCCCCTGCCCCTTGCCTTGACGGCTGCGAGGGGCTACGGCAGAGAGATGGGGCATCCCAGTAGATTCCAGCCCCATGCCCCCAAACTGTCCTGCCCGACTGGTATGCGGTGTCCTGGTTTTCTCCTCCTCAGAGGCCAGCTCCCGGGGGACCAAAAGCTCTCAGGAAACTTTTCCTCCCTCTCCCTCTCACAGTGACCGCGGAGGGAAGTGGCTCAGCTCCCCACCCTCCCCTGCCCAGTTTCCCAGAAGACAGAGGACACGGTTCCACCGTAGGAGGAAGGGGCCCCCAAGACACCCATCCTGTGAGACCCCACCCAGGGTCCCCAGAGGAGCCGGGATGCCCCTCAGCTGGGAGACGGTTCCAGCAAATGGTCTCAGCTGGGGAATGGACAGGAGTACCTTGGGGCAACACTGGGTCTAGGATTCTGGCAGCTCTTGGGACGAGGGGGGTGTACCCAGGGCACCCTCAGCCCCAGAACACCCCACAACAGAGCCCTCACCCAGCTGCTCACCAAGAAGGCCAGCGTGAGGCAAGCTGGTCATCCTCCTGGGCCCCAAGCCTCCCCCAGAGCCATCATCAGACCCATTTCACAGAGACAGCGAGTATCTTCCCCAAGGTCACCCAGCAAAGAAGGTGCCGCACAGGTGTGAGCCTAACTCCTTAGGCTGCCGGCCTCCAGGCTCTGCACCCCTCCCTCCCGACCTACCAGCTGGGTGGGAACTCAATTCCTAACCCTAAACGCACCCCACCAGCAGTCGCTGTTCCCTGGACGCACAGTCCTTGACTACACAACAAGGGGAACCAGCTTCCCAGGGGGAGGGCGGGGTGGGGGGGCAGGACTCGCCCTCGTCCCAGTGCAGGAACTGGAGCACAGAGGGGCCCAGGGCTTCCGGTCTGTGGGCAGAGGGCTCTCGGCCCTCCCAGGGCACTGCCCAGAGCAGTGGGAGACATCACACCTCCCTGTGGTGTGGAGGAAGGCCAAGCAGGGCCTGTGGAGGGACCTTGGACATGTTCCCTGTGAGGTCCCACTTCCTTCTCCATAAAATACCCGCCCTCCCAGGACTGCATGAGAAGCCAGTGAGACAGAGGAGGTAGGTGTCCTGCACACAGCAGGAGTTCTGGCTGCAGACAGCCCTTCCCAGCACCCTCTGAATGTGCCCAGCTTTCCCAAACCCTGAAATTCTCCCCTCCTCTCCAGGGTGGGGCCCAGGCCCTCCCAGCCCTGGGCGGAGCACACAGTAGCTGTTCAAGAAAACATTTGCTGAGCCGGGCATTCCCAGAGCCACAGGCCAGGAGGCAAAGAGCCCCTGGTCCATCTGGAACCAGTCCTTCATTTGAGGAATGTGAGGCCCAGAGACGGGAGGCTGCTCCCGAGGCCACAAAGCCATGAGGAGCAGGGGTGGGGTGGGAAGGGGGCCCCCCGCAGGCTGGGGTTTACTGGTCTGAGTGACCACACGCTCAGAGGTGCCGGCTCCTGTAATACTTGTATCTTAACATGATGACGCCAGCATAAATTAACCACTGACTGAGATGTGAAAACTGGGCCCCCCACCCATCAGGCTGCTGCCTCGATGCCCCCAAGACCCCTCCGAGCTCCACAGCCCCGAGGGCTGCCTCCTCCCAGGAGACTGCCCGGGTTTCTCCTTCCTCAGCAGGAGACCCTCGCAACATAAAATGGGCTCATGGCCTCCCAGGGCACGACTGAGAACCAAAGTTCCAGTGCACCCCCTCCTCAGCCCCCCTGTTCCCAACACACCGGCCAGCCAGTTTGGTTCTGCTGCTGGGCTTCTCCCCAGACTGTTCTTCCTTCGGGGGCAGCTCAGGCCCCCTCTTGGAGAGGCCCGCACACAGTCTCCCATCCCCCATTTTACTTTCTTCCCAGCTGGCCACTTTCTGCGGCATCTCGTTTACTGTCTGTCTCCTCCAAGGTCTGTCAGCTGTGTGAGGGCAGGGGCAACGTCCGCCCAGCGTGCTCACAGCCCAGGGCCCCCAAAACAGTGGGAAGGGATTGCCTGGGGAAGACATGACAGGTGTGCAGGCCGAGGCCCTTTGTCAGGGGTGCCGCAGAGACATGATGGCAGGGAGAGGTCAAGAAAGTGACAGCCTGCGAGCTCCCGGCCCTGCGCTCCCCGGTCCCCAGGCACCTGCAGGCCCCGGGCTGACCCTACGGCATCATCGATCTGAGGAGAGCAGAACTTCAGGAACGGAGTGCAGCCCTGGAAACAGGACACTGAGTCCCGCCCACCCCGCCAGGAAGCAGGCATCGATCTCAGCCTGGAGCTGGCCGGCTGACGCTTCCCTCCTGCACAGGCTCAGCACGCGGCCTCCTCCCCGCGCGCCTGGAGCTGCAGCTCTCTGGAGGCCAGGGGGCAACACCGGGGTGAAGGCCGCTGGATCCGATACCTTCTGTGCTTTGGGCGGGTGCTGTCCTGGCTGGGCCACTTTGGAGGCATCAGTGGTCCACATTCTCCCACTGTTTAAGCCCCTCTCCTGAGAACCTTACCCACACCTACCCATGCCCTCTACCATCTGCTTGCTGGAGGGATGGCTGGGACCACGGCTGGCCCAGGATGCAGGTGACCCAAGCCTGGCTGTGAGCTTTACTGTGATTGGTTGGGGGTGTGGACATGTGATCAAAGCCAGCCAAGGAGAACCGGCCCTAAGACTTTGGCTGGATCAGCTGGGAAAGGAACTCTATGCCCAGGGGACATAGAGTCCCCTGCTGGGGACACATTTGCCCCAACGTGGGCTGAGCCCACCTGAAAGGACCCCCACCCAGAGGAAAGCAGAGGTGAGGGTGCAAGAAACAGACTCCAGACACGGCCTATGGGGCCCTTGTATCCATCCCTGAACTTCGAGTTTTGCAACGGCAATAATCCCTTTGGTAACTTGAGAGATTTTTGAGGTGGGCTCTAAGACTCCTCTCCATGCCCTCGAGGGGTTGCTGGTGGATGTAAGAAGACCAGCAAGGCCTCCACAAAGCCACGCAAACTCCCCGAACCTCTTTCCTCTTCCTTGGCAGAACAGTGAGGGTAAAGGACTTGGTGCAGGTGAGGCCACCTGCTGCCCTTCCGGTTCACCTTCTCCCTTCCTCCAGAGGGGCCGGGATGGCCTGCAGGCCCCAGGATGACAGGAATAAAGGGCAACAGAGGGAGAGAGGGAAGTGGCTTCAGCTCTCAGAGTTAAAAATAGCTTTCCCCAGGGAGGCCTGCCCGCTGGGATAACCCAGCCAATTGCCAGCCCCTCCACTCCAGGCAGGCACTGCCCGCCTCTTCCCTGTGCCTGCCCATCGAGATCCCAGCCCCTCACCCCTCCATCCTACAAGGGGGCAGGGCTGGAGCCCGCTGCCTCGGTCTCTTCTCTGAATTGGGCCTGACTCCGAAATAGAAGTAGGTCTGTAAGGCCTGACAACGGAGAGTGAATTGGCCAAGACACCCTGACTCCCCTTCCTCGCGGCCCCTCGCAAAGAATCAAGAGGCAGCATAGGGCCTATTACATGATCCTATCTATGTTAAGAAAAACTACAGATACATTTGCATCAGCAAAGCAAAAAACCTGGAGGTTTGGAGACTTTTCCCCTCATTCGCTTCTGTGTGGAAGCAAACGTCTACACCTGCTTCCTGAGTGTTCTGGGTTCAGGCCCACCTGGTGGGTCCCCGCTGGGCACCTCAGCAGAGCTCAGCCTCCGCTCCGAGTAACGAGAGTAGTTTGCATGCTTAGGACAGGTGGGCTTCAGGGCTGCTTTATTTGGTTCTTTAACTCTGTGCAGAAAGCATTTATCACTTCAGCATTTTTTAACTCAAGTTATCTTGTAAACGTAATAAAGCGACGGGGCGGACGAAGCTCCCTGGTGTCCTGAGGTCCAGTTCCAGGGATCAGTCTGGGTGGAAGCTCCTATTTAAGGAGCACCCGCAGCCTGGGCTCCTCTCGGGGACGGGGGGCGGAGTGGGGGCAAGGGGGAGACTGGGTCTCTGGGGCCTCAGCTCCTGCCTTCGCCGTCCAAGCCTCCGTTTCCTCTGCTGCAGAAGGGGTACAATGCTGCCCGAGTACGGTGCCTGGCGCTTGGGAGGCCCTCGGGGGATTCACTGGACGAGTGGACAGAGGACGCAGCTCTCCCGGCGACAGCGCTCGGACGCGCCCAGCACGGTGGGGGCTCCTGCGGCCTCCCTGGTGCCCCGCCCTCCCCGGCTGGCTCCCACACCTGCTCTGGGCACCCACAGCCTCCCAGGCTTCCCACATCACATCACTGTCCCTCTCCAAGCCCGCCTACCCCTCAAACTGGGGGCTCCCTGAGGCCAGAGGGGGCTTCTCCCCTCCCCCAACACGTCCCACTACCAGCTTCCGTTATCTTACGCTCCACCAGAATCGCCATCACCTCCAGCCTGGGTCACCTCCCCGCCTCAGCCCAGGCCCTGCCATTTCAACCACGATCTGGCCACAGCTGGCCAAGTGAAGAAGACACCTCCCTTGATGCTGGGAATTCATCCCACCGACGTGCTTGCACACGGGTACCAAGACGTACCTCAGAAGTTCCCGCTCTGTCGTCGCACCATTCTGCACTGCTCCCTGGAGAGAGGAGGACACCATGGCAGCGGTGTGGGGGGCACACAGCTGTGGGGAGCGAGGACTGGGCTCCATGAGGACAGAGGTCTGGTCTGTCGGCCACAAGACAGCACTTAGTAGCTGCTCAATAAACATTTGTTGAATGGATCTAATGAGGCAAATTCTTTAAGATAGAGTGAAAAAGCACAATGCAGAAGAGAGGGGATTGAATGCCGTCATTGGGATTTTATTTAAGCAGGATACGTCCACACACACACACACACACACACACACACACACACACTCTAGGGTGTTGGATAGAATCTTCTGGGAAGACACCAGAAACCGGCTCCCAAGAAGAGAATTGGGAGGTTAGGGGACAGGAGGGAGGTGAGCTGCTCTCTGTGAGTTCGTTGTGCCTCTACAGCACCTTCAAGGGTTCTGTGCGTCCCTCCCCCCACCGCCGCCACATTAATTCATTTAAAAAGTAGCCCAGAGCTGAGGGGAGAGGGAGACTCCCCACTCTGGGGCTCTCAGCTGCCCAGGAGGCTGGTCCAGAAAGCCGTCCTGAACCTGCCCCCTCACTCCTTCCCGTGACCGGCTTCTTCAGCTCCAGATTCCCTGAGGAGCTGCCCGACCCCATCCTGTCTGTGGGATTAATAAACATTCTGTGATGACCTGAATCTCACAGAAGCTCCTCGGGGACAGCCTCGCCTAGTGCCAGGGGCCAGGAGGACCCGCTTGTCTGAGGGAGGTCCGCGGTCCCCCGGTGGTCTATAGGGTCCTGACACACCTTTGCCCCCCTGTTCCCTTGGCCCCGGGGCGCCACCCCGACTGGCATCGTGGCAGTAGGTTCAGTGCAGGTCTCTGTTCAGAGCTGGAGGAATCCCTCTCACCAGGCTGGCCCATCCACAGCACGGGGACAATCGTATCGCCTCCGTCTGGAATCCATTAGCCTGCCTAGGGATGGGGATGATAAACACAGAATCAGCTGCATATCCACGGAGCCCAGCCCAGCCCCAGGGAATGTTCCTCTGAACACAGAGGATTCAGTAACGACCACAGGTCCTGGAGTCAGACAGGCTTGGGTTAAAATCCTGACACCATCACTTACAAGCTGTGTGACCTTGGGCGAGTCATTTAACTTCTCTGTGCCTCCGTTTCTTCCTCTGCACAATGGGGACTGTACTGGTGCCTGCCCTGCAGGGCTGTGGTGAGGATAAGACGCAGGAGGAGCAGACACAGCTGCCGTGAGGCGCAGTGCAAAGCCCCCATACAGACCAGTGATGGCGCCGCTTGTCACCGCCCATCACTGACTGTGGCATTATGGGTGCCGCCGCTCTTCCTGGCAGGGCGGGCGGGAGCAGGCGGAATGTCAGGGATGGAACTCGGGGCCGTGTGTTTGATGGGAAGAGTATCACTATTTTCACCAGGCACCGCTGAAATGTACCGTTTCCTTCCACTGTAAGTTGAGGCCGCAAACGCTGGCCTCAGCGGCAGCGCCTAGGACTTCATCACCCAGAAAAGTCACAGATGTATTCATATCCCACTCTTGGTGCTACAGACCTCTGCAAGCGTCATTTATATCCATCTCTGGCCCCAAATTATGGTGGGGATTAAATCTGCCACTCAACATTATCATCGACGCGTTCACAAAAAAGCACACATCTTAGCATATCACAAATGTGCTTTTTAGCCACTGTGATAACTGGCTCCTTTGGAATCCTGGGCATTATTTGATGCTTTTAAGGCCAAGATTCTGAGGAGGGGCCTAAGGCACAGGAGTGGCCCGAAGCCCCCAGAGGGACGGCACCACGATGGTGCTGGACCCACCGGCCACACTCCTGCCGAGACTCCACAACTCCAGTCCTAGGCCTGTGGCCACGTGCCTCTGAGCCCCAAGCTCACCCTTCCTTGATCTGGGCCTTGCATATCTATCTGCACAAGCTCCAGTGTCCCTACGCCCCTTCAGGGGGTCAGACCAAGAAGGGGATGTCTGAGCCCTGGGGTTGGGGGCCGGGCGGGGTGTCGTCATTGGGGGTGCCCTGAGAGGCCTCACACATTCACTCCTGGCCTCGCCATTTCCGAGTCTGCCGAGTCTCCTACCCAGCTGCAGGTCTCAGTCCCTCCCCGGCATCTGGGCCAAGGCTCCTGATGTCTCTGGCTATTCCAGAAGCCCCTGGAAAGCCAGCATCTCCAGCACCTGAAACTGGCACTCAGAAGACGAGTCAGGGAGAGTGACCAGAGGGTCTGGGCGGGGGAGCCCCTCCCAATCAGGAGGCCGGAAAGATGCAGGAGTTGTCCACAGTGAGGGGCTCTGAAATGGAGCAGGTGGACTGCGTGGAGAAAGCAGCCCCCTCCTCAAATTCCCAAAGCAGGCAGCTCAGCTAAACATGGAGACCCAAAACCCCTGCCTCCTGGGGAGGCCCCAAGACCTCAGGGTGATCCAGCTCCTCCCTGGGTCCCATACACTGAATTCTCCAGGCAGCCTCTCCACCCACATCTCCATTCTCCCAGTTAGAGCGTCTTGGCCATCTTACATTGAGGGAAACCGAGGCGCAGAGATGTGAAGTCCAATGTCACGCAGCCACGAAGCAGCTGACCCCACACTTGATGCTCGTAACAGCTGCACTGCTCCCTTCCCCGAGGAATGAAGTTTCAGGGTCCAAGTTCCCCGTGGTCCTCGGGTGCCTAAAGGTCCAGCATTACTGTATCAATGGGAGTGGGGAGGGCATTTGGGGCAGAGAGAAGAGTTAGGACAAAGGGCTGGCGGTGGGACCAGGCAGTGTGTGTGGAATCAAGGTCTCTCGGAGGCCAAGGCTCAGCCTCTTTCTCTTCAGTTCTTTCTGCAGAAGAAAGAGCAAAGCGTTCCTGCGACCCTCGCGGCTCAAAGCCAGACACAGCTGCCACGAGGGGTAGTGAGTACCATTATTACACGAGGTGTGCAAGTAGCCAGGACCCTTCTGTCCTTACGCAGCAGGCTTCAGATGTCTGGGCGGGGACTCTGGTCAATTTGTCTCGTGTGTGTGTGTGTGTGTGTGTGTGTGTGTCTGTGTGTGTGTGTAGCGGGATGTGGGGTGTGCAGAGATTGAGCCTGTCCATGCATGGCCACGAGGTCAGTGCCCAGAGCTGGGGCACCATTGTCCTGGGATCCCTCCTGGGCCTTCAGTGGAGCCAGGGCTTAGGCACAAAATGGGTGCACTGAGGGAAGCCAGATGAGGAATTCAGGGCTTTGTGTCAGCACATAGCTCACGCTGGGTGAAGCAGGCACCGCCCCCCACCCGGGCCCCCCATCCTGGGTGGGGGCCCTTTCAGCCTCGCTGGTCTCAGGGGCTCTGAGGCTTGGGCACACCCCTCCCCCCCAGCATTATTTGAGGAACGCAGAGGGAGACTGAGAAAGGATTTCTGTCGTTTGGCTTTAGAAACCGTTTCGGTTTATGCCTGGCTGTGTCATGCACATCCTTAGGGGTTTCTGTCTCGGGAAAAACCTGGACCACAAACCATTTCCAAATGGAAACGATAAACGTCCTGAACTTTACAGGAACCGGGTTATGTGGGTTAGGCGTGGAGTTGGGTAGCCGCTTCCAGGCACCTGCCCTCCTGCCCATCCGCAGTCTCCTTCTTGCAGGTTGGGGGGTCTCAGGTGAGGGGCTGATGTAGGAGCTGTCTCCACCTGGCTCCCGGGGCTCGTGGGCCCCTGATGCCAGCCTTGCCTGAGCCCTGGTCAGGGGCAGCCGTCAGCTTCCTGCAGCCTCCACAGGGGTCACCGGGGGTGAGAGGATGGGGTGAGAGCCGGGAGGGCAGGGCTGAGCCTCTGAAAGGCCCAGGAGAGGGGCTTTTCTGCCGGGGAGAAATGGCCCTTTCCTCACACATCACAGACTTGGCAGCCTGTGAAACCCTCTGTTCAAAACCCTCCCACGTCACCCAACTCAGCCGCAGCCTCAAGACCTCCACTACCTCTGGATCTTATTTCCTATCCCCTCCTCTCACACCTCCTTGCTATTCCTAGAACACACCAGGTCCTGCCTACCCCAGGCCTTCGCACTTGCTGCTTCCTTTCCCAGAAGTCTCTTCCCCCACATCTCCGCATGGCTCCCTTTTTCACCAGCCTCAGGTCTCTATTCACATGTCTCTTCATAGGGAGATGCCTTTCCGGATGTTTAGTTAAAACTGTGCCCCTCCCCGCTCCATCACCCCTTTCCCAGCTCCACTTTTCTCTATGCCACTAAACCCCACATAACATGGTGTGTAACTTACTTATTTGTTATGTTATCTCGCCCCAAAGGCAAGAACGTTTGTCTGTTCTATTCTCTGCCGCGTTCCCAGCACCTAGAGCTACCTGGGAAAATAAAGCTTTGTTCAACGAACAGGATCTTCTTAATAAAGCTGCAGAGGACGCATCCACATCCCTGTTTTAAAGCGAAGGAGACAGGCTCAGGGAGAAGTGACTTGGCCAGAGTTCCCGGCAGAACACGGCAGAACTGGTTGGAATCACCGTCATAGAAGCTGAGCACCGGCTGCGTGCCACGCGCTTCACATTCGTCATCTCACAGAACGTTCCCAGTATCCCAGGGAGCGAGCTGGGCAGCAGGATGGCTGGGCACTGAGGCTCGGGGCTCTGAGGCTACGGGGCTGGCTGAAGCACCGGCCCTGGGATGGCGGGGCCAGATGAAACAGGCCCCCTTCGTCTGCCGCGAATCACGCCTGTCGCCCTCCCACCCACACCCCCTTTCCTGGAGGCAGGGCGCTGGGTGACAACCTGGCTGTGGGTGAGCTGCTCTCGCTACCTCACTCCTATGGGGCCAAACGACGCTGTAAACATCAGACTGGAGCCTACAGGTCTTCACGGAGACTTCCTCCCCCAGAGGCCGGCTGGAGGGAGCTTCAGAGACGCCCAGATGGGTTGCCCGTCCCCAGAGGGTGCCCGCTTGGGTGGTGATGACCCCATCAAGAGCAAGGCGGCCCTTAAGGCTAAGCTGACCTGGGTACCAATCTGGCCTCAACTTCTCCTCAGCTGTGAGGCCTCAGTAAGTCATTTCACATCCCTGAGACTCGGTTATTTTCGTCCGTAAAATGGGGAGATAAATGCCTCCCTCACAGGGTTGTAATGGGAATTAAATGCGATTGATTGTGTGAAATGCAGGCAGGGCACAGAGGAATCACTCAGGACATAATAGCTGCTTCTTCTCATCCTCCTCCGAGCCATCTGTTCACCCACCCAACTGCTCATCGATTGACCCATCCATCATTCGTTTGTCCGTCCATCCATCAACTCATTTGTCCATCTGTCCATCCGTCCGCCGCCTCATTCACCTACATCTCCATCGGTTTCCTTTCTTCGTCATTTAAAGCATCAGTGCTTTCATTCATCTCTCACCCTCATCTGACCTCAGCTTTCTTGTACAAACCCTTTCTCTGCCACTCACTGCTGACGTGGTGAGACCCACACTTCAAACTTACCTGAATCTCCACATTCTGGACGCAGTGGAGGCCTTGGGGCTGACATGGTGGAAGAGGGCAGAGGAGGAGGGAGGGCCACTGCCCACCCTCAGCCCTTCACACTCGTCTCCAGCTAAGCCCAGACTGGCAGCTAGAGCAGGCAGGGTGCCCTGGAGGCAATCCATCAATCAATCAATCAACCATCCGTTCATTCAAGTCACAGTCGTTGGGCACCCACTGTGTGTCGGGCACTGTGCCACCTGCTGGGGACAGGGCAATAACAAAACAGAATCCCTGTCCTTGAGCAGCTGAGGATCTAGTGCAGGAGACAGGGAATAAACAAGCTGAGAGAGGACTTAGAGTGTCCTTAGAAAAATAGAGCAGGGGCCGGGGGGGGGGTGGGGTGCAATTTTAGGTTGGGCCACAAAAGTTTCACTGGGAAGGAGGTGAGGGAGGGGCCGTGAGGATAACTGGAGAAAGAGCGGCCTGCAGAGCCAGCAGCATGTTCAAAGGCCCTGAGGTGGCACTCGCCGGGCGAGCTCCAGAAGCCCACGGGGCTGAGCAGAGGGGGCAAGAGGGGTGGGGGCTTGGGAGGGGCTCCTCCGGAGCCTTGAGAAATCTTTGCCTTTGTCTCCGAGGGAGGCGGAGCTATGGGAAGGTTGTGAGCTGAGGGGTGACCTGAGCTGACTTAGGTTCCAAAAGGGAGGCAGGAGAAGCCTCTGGAGCAAACAAGTGAGCCTGACAGGCAAGGCCCCTTGGCTCCTCCCCCAGGACACTCGAGGGGGCTGGTGGCTGTAATGGTGGACTGTCATCCACAGTTCCTGGAAGGTGCTTGAGAATCTGCCTCTCCCCATTCCCCCCCACCAGCTGCAGGGGCCTAAGGGCAGAGCCTGTGTCTGTCCAGTTGTCCCCAGCGCTCCGCAAGCTGTCTGTGCACAGCAGGGGCTGGGGAACGTTGACTGAAATAAAGAAAGGAGGGAATGAAGGAGGGAGGGAGGGAAGGAGGGAGGGAGGCCAGGAAGGCAGGAGGGCATAAAGGTCTCTGCTCTCCCTCCTTGCCCTCCTCGGCTTCCCTGACAGCTGAGGCCCCCACTGCTTACCTGTAAAATGGAACAATGCCCCCACCCAGGGCCGCAGGTCTCAGGGCCCCCAGCAGCGTCAAGCTGCAGCCTTAAGCTTTCACGGGCCTTTGGGGACATGTGCGTTTCTCCAGCAGAATCCTGTCCTGCGGCTCCAGCAGCTGCATCCGGGCTGCTGATCGTGGACCAGGGAGGGATATTGGGAAAGACTCCAAGGAGCCCCCAGCCCTGCCTCTGAGGTACAGGGCTGTTCACACATTCCACCCCCAGACCGTTACAGCTACTGTCAGAAACACTGAGCCTCTTTGATAGAGCTCAGCGGTCCCTGGAGGCCTCATTTTGGCCCCAGGACTAAGGAGACAATCAGTGTTCCCATTTCACAGATGGAGAAGTGGAGGTCCCTGGGGCTGGCTCCTGAGAGCCTCCAGCAATGACTGTCCATCAGGTTCCCATCTCCCAGCCACCGTTCCCTTCCCAGACATATTTGCGAAGGCAAAATCATGTTTTAAAAACTTAGTTTGAAATTTAAAATTTAATTGTAAAATGGAAACCATAATGTTCAGCTTTGCCTCACTCATCCTGACCACCTGCCAAGGGCCAGGCTCTGTTGGGGGCAGAGCCCCTGAGGGTGCCTGATCTCTGGCCAACCGCCGTGGAAACCTTCTCGGGGCCTGTGGGTTGGAGATCCTGTCTTTCCCAGCACAGGCAATTCAGTATTCCGAATTTTCAGTCCAACCTCTGCCCCAGTTGAATAGATGAGGTAAGTGAGGCCCTGACAGGGGTTGATTTACCCAAGGACATACCAGGGACTCCCGCCAGCAGGTGAAATACACAAGACGGTTTACTGAGGAGAAAAGTTGAACCAAGCCAGGAAAGAAGACGTAAAGTTCTCCCGCTATGAACAAAAGGAAGGTGGAGGTCCAGGCGGCAGGAACCTCCCAGGCCTGGTTAAGAATCAGAGTGGATCAGAGCAGGGAGCGGGCAGGGCCTGAGGGAGGCTGTGAGGCAGGCTGCCAAGCGCCACCCCTGCCGGTGGAGCCAGGACCTTATCAGGAGGGCGCTGGGGGGCCATGGAAGGTGGTAAGCTGGTAGTGACCCAGACAGAGATAAACGGGGGTCTGTCCTCCCCAGGGTGCCCCCCTTTCCACCCAGCGCCGTCAAGGAGAGAGGGTCTGGAATCCTCACCAAAGTGTCCCCCATGACGCCTGAAATGCCTCCACCAGAGGGAGTGAACTATGGGGCAGGAGGACCCTCCTGGCTTCGCAACCAGAAGGAAGGACCTCCATCCCTCCCGCTCCCAAACCAGCGTGCCACACACACACACACACACACACACACATTAGCTTTGCACGTCTGGGGCTCTCTGCTTGCACCAGCGGGCTCGGTGTAAGATAATTGAGCACTTGTAACAGTTTTTCTCCTCGAGCGTCCCAATTAGACACCACTCGACGTGCCTCCTCCCTTCAAGACCATCTTGCCACCGCCCCGCAGCCCCGGAGGCAGGGCAGGCACGCGGCCCCCCTCACGCCAAGCCCACTCTCGCTCCTCTGCCGCCTGTCCCGAGGTCGGCTTGCTCGGCCGGATCCGGACCCTCTCTGAGCCTCGGTTCCTTCCTCCACGAAGCCGGCAGGAGAGCGGCCCGCACCTCGTCAGGACCTCACGGGGAGCCAGTAAAGGAATATTAACGAAGCGCTCAGCGCATGCAGCCCACGAGAGACGCTGGTCGGGGTGGGCCCAGGGGCTGAGGCCGCAAGGCAAGGGACCAGGTCTCCCTGAGCTTCCTGCCAGCGTCTAAGGCCAAGATGCTGCGAGGCTTCCCGTTCTCGCCCTAACTGGGGGAATCAAATTCTAAGATTCCTGAGGCTTCTAATTCCTGATGACTGGGAGTCCAAGCAATCCCCACGCTCCGCTCTCCTTGCTGGCTGGAGCCCGTGAGGCTCACCAAGACACAGGCAGAAGCCACACCTCAGCCTCCCTGCCGGCCCCTTTCCAGCCACATACAGCCAGACGGGTCCCAGGAAGCCTGAGCTGGATCGCGTCCCCCGTGCTCTGAGCTGGCCGGCAACTGTCCTGTGCGTAACAGGAAGCCAGACCCCTGGGTCCCCTCAGTCCTCCCTGTGCCCCCTCCCACCTCTCTCTCTCCCTCTCACTGGCTTCCTTGTTTCCGTCCCCACCTCAGGACCTTTGCACTTGCTGTTGCCGCTGCCTGTAGCACTCTCCCCCTAGCTCTCCGCTCACCAGGCTCCGTACCACCCAGGCCTCAGCTCCAAGGTGTCCTCCTCAAGAGCCTCCCCGCAAGTCCTCAGACCACAGAAGCCACCCGCCTTTGTCTCACGTGAAACCATGTTTCATATTCTGCACGGCACTTTCCTTTCAAAGCCTGTCCCATTTGTTCCTTCACATGTTCATTTTTCATCCCCCAGGCCCAGAGGATTTGTCTCTTTCACTGCTGTGCTCAGGGCCTGGTATACAGTGGGCGCTCAATAAATACGTGTTGGTGAATGAATGAATTCTGTAATTAGGGGAGCCTAAGTCTTGCCCTCGCACGCAGGGCGTGATAGAACTTTGTTGGTTGTTAGCGCAGTGGGCGTTTGTTGACTGACTGCCTGACCTGGCACAGCTGCTCCTGGATAAAAGGCACTTCACATATGCTGGAGGGGAGAAAGCAGAGGACAGCGTACAACTCCTACTTGGCAAAGGGACAGAGGGGACTGTGCTGAGTTGCTGGCCCCACGACCCACACCTCTCTACCTGCCATCACCACCTGCTCCGTGGGTCCAGCCACCGGCTCACGGCTGCCAGGCTCTCCCTTGCCTTTGCTCTCCACAGCCCTGTACAGGCCGACCGGTCCTTGACCAGAGGTGGGGGCCTCTGAGGCCTGCAGGGGCTGGTGTGAGGGGCCAGAAGCTCTGCCAGGAAGTGCAGGTCCTAAGGCTGGAGTGAGGGTTGGGATGGGGCTAATGGCCAAGCAACTGCGACCCTGGTGGCCGCTGCTTCTGCAGGGGCTCTTAACAGTGTTAGTGGGGCTGAGATGCCCCCTCCAGAAGCAGGCCTTCCCCTCCCGGGCTGTTAAGTGGATAAGTGGCCCGCTCCACCACCCTGGTGCTCAGGCAGCCTAGGGAGTCTAGAAACCAGCTTAGAATGTGGGGGGGACGACACCGCGCTCTTCCCCCTCATTTCAAGCGAGAAAACCGAGGCCCGGTGCACCAACCTGTTTCCATTCGTCCCCTCCCCTCCAGCCCCTGTGATCACGGCTCACTCCTCCTCTCTGGGCTGCAGGAGCCCAGCCACAGACCCTCAGCAACAGCTTCCAACCCAGGCCAGAGGGGGACATCTGAGGACAACTTACCCGTTGGGCACAGTAGCTGTAGTGCCCCGGGCCCACAGCTTCTAGGATGAACGGTGCGAGCAGTGAGAGAGGAGACGAGGCAACCTGGCAGGGCCTTGAAGCCCAGCGAAGCTTGAAGGGTGGCTTGGATCTGTCGGCAGTAGGAGGTGAAGAGGGGGGTTTGTGCTGGGAAGGTTGGGGTCGGATGCTGGAAAAATCTCTAGAGACAAGAGAGGAATGTAGAGGCTGACACAGCAAATGATGGAGAGAGAAAACAGATGGACACGTGGACAGATGGGTGAGCGAACAGATAGGTGAGTGTATGTAAGGGAAGGATGGACAACTGGATGGGGTGAGCAGGTGGGTCAAGAGGGAGGGACGGATGAACAGGTGGGTAGACAATGAACAGATTAAAATTCATCTTTATACCAATTCAGCCATAGAAGATAATTTTCATCGTTTTTCACGGAGGATGGGGCTCACAAAGGCAAAAGTGCCTGGGGTGCTTAAAAGTCATAATGGGGCCCCAGAGGAAGGCCTGATGACTCTCTGGGGGCCCTGTTTTCTTCCCCACCTCCCTCCAGCCTGGCTCAGCCTTCAGGTCTCCATTTCCCCACCTCCAGGGCCATGCTGAGGTGGTTTCTTCTGCAGGGGACACCCTTTCCGGAACCCTCACCACTCACCCTCTCCTCCTCCAGGAAGTCCTTCAGGGCTGGCTGAGCACCTCATCTGGGCTCCCACAAGACCCTTGGTCTTGTGTTTGAAACAGTCTCCACCCAGACGTGAGCCCTGGGCGCCGGGATCTCTCCTCAGGGACGGAGGCCTAAGGACAGGAAATAGCCCCTGTTACCCCAGCATTTCCCAGACACGGGTCACGTGCCCAGTTGCCACGCAAAGAGGAGGTTAGCGGACAAGTGTGGCCCAGGGAGGCCACGAGGCAGCCACTGGCCACATCCAGTGAAGCGATGGTGGCAGGAGGAGCTTTGGAACTTAGCAGGTGGAACGGCAGGGTTTACTGAGGGGCGGGGTACGGGGCGAGGGGAAGCAAGCCGGTGAAATCCCACCTCAGGGCTTTCGCACCTGCTGTTCCCGCTGCCAGGAATGCTCTTCCCCAAACGGGTTCTCCTTCAGTCGTTCACCTGTTAGTCTTTACTCGGCTGTGACCTGCTCAGCGAGGCCTTCCCAGACTCCTTGGTTTTAAGCTGCAGTCCCTCCGCCCCAGGAGTACGGGCCCCTCTCTCCTGCCGTTTTCTTCTCAAGGCACTGTCTCCCCCTGGTGTTTATTAATCCCCAGCTTGAATGTCAACTCCACAAGGGCGGGGCTGTTGGTCTGTCACCACTTGGTCCCTAGCCCCTTGCACAGGGACTGGCGCACCATAGGTGCCCAGCAAGTGTCACAGACCAGGGAAGACTGACAGGGAATGGGTTTGGCGGGCAGAAGTCAGTGAGCACAGAACTGACAATCATTCATCCATCCCATTCCTTCATCCGACAGCATTTATCCAGCTCCCCTCCCTGCCAGTGCCATGCTGTGTGACCTCGGGTGGATTTCCTCCCTCTCTGAGCCCGGAGCTAGTTGGTCCTTAGAGGGAGCTCAGCCAGGATCCCTGAGGTTCTGGGATTTCACCAGTTGTGGTGAGCAGATGGCGGGGGGACGTTCTGCGGCCCCCAGCAGTGCCCCAGAGCTGTCCCTCTCCACGGCCTCAGTGGCCAGCCGGCACAGGGCTGGCACAGAGGAGAACTTTGGGGGCGTTTATGGAACGGATGAGGGAGCAGGCCCTGGAGCTGGGCCCTCCCAGAGGGAGCTTGCTGGGCACAGAGCTGGGGAAAGCGGTGACGGCTGGGGACAGCACCAGCTTTGTCTCTCGCTCTCGACGGCCTGTGTGATCTGCAGCTGTGTACAGCACCTGAGGGCCTCCAGTTCCCCCGTCGCATGGGAGGAGCAAGTCCCATCTGCCTCGGGGGCTGCGCGGGGGATGTGAGGGCCCTGGTCCTTGGCTGCACTAGTGGCGGCCTCACGCCTCTCTGAACCTCAGTTTACCCAAGTGCTAGGCGGGAGTGGACCCACACTTCTGACCTGTCACCTCGAGCCAGGATGAGTGCCCCCACCCCAGGCAGGGAGAGGGGCCTGGATGACGGAGGAGGCGAGGCCGAACCCAAGCCCAAAATAGTCTGAGGTGGCAGGATGATGGAGGTGGCGGGGCTGGGCGGCTTGGCGGTGATGGATGGCTCTGCATCGCCGTGAATAAAACATCTGCCTTCCACCACCCTGGGCCCAGTGTCCGGGCCTCGTAGGCTAGGCTCGCCCTGCCCGCTCTCCTGGGTCCTCCCTTCTCCCTCTCCTGCTTGACTCGCCAGCGCCCAGAGGACACGCGGACACGCCGAGGCTCTCACAGGCCTGTCCTTGTCCCCTGCTGCCCAGCTGACAGCCTCACTGCCCCCTAAACCCACCCTCGCATTCACACCTCCCCGCCCTGCCTGCAGTGATTCACCTGTCGGGAGGCCCGGCCTCGTTCTCACCTGGGGCAATAACCCCCCATCTCAAGGGCCCCATGAAGTGAGTCTTTCAGGAAGATTTGCCCGCCCCTGACACGGAGGGCCACCCCGTGTGATGGCTGCCTGCTCGCCCAGGGGTCCCTCCCTCCACCCCCTTCCACTCCGCCAGCTCTAAGAGGTGCAAGCCAAATGCAGGCTACCTGGAGGTGCCATTTTCACCAGCGGATTTCCAAAGACCTCAGCAGGGCACGGGGAAGTGGGTACCACACTCATTGCTGGTCAAACAGCCACCACTCCCAGAGGGCCATTCAGGCAAGCTCACCAGAAACCACCGACCCACTGAAGACTCTAGCTCACGAATTCCCTTGCACATGTGTGAAACACCTGAGCAAAGATGCTTCCCGCAGCCTGTTTGCAAGAACAAAACGTTGCCCAGCCAGGATGCCCAGTGCAGGGCACTGATGGGACAAACATTGGTGCCCTCAGACACGGACTGTCACAGAGCCGATCGCTCAGAACAAGAGACACTTCCAAAGGTAACAAGTGAAAAACATATAAGGTGCGTAACAGCATTCACACATGCTGTTTTTCTGTTCAAAATAAGAACCACAAAAAAAGATTTTGTATCAGTGTTGTGTGTGTATGGGAGCCTCCGGAAGTACACGCAAGAAACCCAGTGGTTGCCTCTAGAAGGGAGAAGTGGGGGGCTGGAGGAGGCATCCACGCTGTTCCCTCAGACTCCGTCCCCATGTGTCCATTACAAACTCAATGTAAAAATCGAGTAAATGTAAACCTGCTGACCCACCGACACAGGGATTTTACAACAGCGCACAAAGCCTCTAGAAATAATTAAGACGCGAAGTTGTAACCTCAGGGTTTGTTTTAACGGCTAAGAGGTGGAAAGGGCCCGACGTCCAGCAGCGGGGGACAGTGTCTGGCTTGTGTGCGGCAGGGCTGTGGCAGCCTTGACCACCATCCACACGGGACCCAGCGGCGTACATGGTGCCCCACACAGGCAGTAAGCAGGAAGGCAGACCGCAGGTATCACAGAAGGAGGAGAGTAAGATGTGCTCACGTGCAGACAGAAGTGTCTGGAGGGCAAGCTTAGCCCTGGGCCCAGATCGTTGGTATCTTCTTGTTTTCTCTGTGTCTTTGAGAATGTGTATGGCTGGTGGGGGTAAAAGGACCTACCCCAGCGAGTGGCGTGGACACACATACACGACAAAACGTAAAACAGAGAGCTGGTGGGAAGCAGCCACACAGCATGGGGAGCGCAGCTCGGTGGTCTGTGACCACCTAGAGGGGTGGGGTAGAGACGGTGGGAGGGAGACGCAAGAGGGCGGGGATATGAGGATATATGTATACGTAGAACCGATTCACTTTGTCATACAGTGGAAACTAACAGAACAACGTAAAGCAATTATACTCCAATAAAGATGTTAAAAAAAAAAGGCCCTACCCCAGACTCACTGCCCGCAGGCTGAGCCGGGCCCCCACGGCACCCCCGAGCTTACCCTAGCACAGCCTGGGCTTCGTGGGCAGGGGGCATCAAACAGCATTGCATGCTGTCCCGTGCATGACCCCACAGACAGGTCCCTCCTGCGGGCTCCTCCAGGACAAGGCCACACCTGACCGTCACTGTCCCTACCACGGGGCTGGGCACGAGGGAAGCACCCAGCTCAGGCCCCACTACTGGCCCACCCTGCAGGCTGCCGTCCCTGAAGCCGGCCGCTCCACTCACATTAGCGGCCTCCACTCTGGGCTCAGAGACAGGCCCCCCCCCCGCTGTCCCCGCACAACCAAATCGGCCTCACAGAAACACACTCCCACCACACCTCCCAGTCTCACAACCACACGGAGAAATTGGTGGGGGGACAGATGGGGGCTGCGAGGAGCTTTGAAAGGCTAGTCACCCACACACGCCACAGTGCGCCCCTCCTTCCACAGACAGGGTCCTGCCGGCCCCGCAGAGGTGGCGGACTCACGGCCTCTGGGGTCCCACCTGCCAGGTGACCCCAAGCAGAGTGGGCACGTTCAATCTGAGTGCTTGGGACCCACTTGGCCCCCGAGTTCCGAGCTTCTGGGAAAAGAGGAGGAGAGGAAGGGAGTGAGGGGCTGGAGGCAGAGCACAGCAAGGGCAGGTGCTGTGTGACCCCAGGCAAGTGGCTCACCTCTCTGGGCAGCCTTGTCAGAGTGTGTAACAGGACCCTATGAACTCAGGGGCCAGGCCCTTCAGGGTTCCTGGAGCTGCTGGGGTGAGAAGTTCCTGCCAGTGAGGGCTGGCCTCAGCTACAAGCCCTGGGACGCAGAGTTGAGGCCACAGAACAGACCCTCTGAGCCCCACACACCTGGCCCTAAAAATGGGCGGGGCTCAGGGAGAGAGTTAGGCCTGAGGGCTGTGAGTCTCCGAGCCCGTCAAGAGTGCGGAGGGGTCCCGGGTCCAGGGTCCAGAGCCCTGCACGCCTGCTTCCGAGAGGGCAGGAGAACGAGGTCGAGGCAGGGTTTCTGGCTGGGCCAGTCTTCTTGCCCAGAGACTGGAGGGCCGGCGTCTCCCTCCCAGCCGCCCAAGCTGCTGTGTGGGCCGCGCCCAGCCCTGGACACTGGACCTCAGGGGGTGTCTGCTGGGGCTGCAGGATGCACCCTGCACGCATGAGGCCCCACTGAGGGGCCTCCAGGGGCCGCGCTCAGGGCAGGGGGAGGGGGCTGGCTCCTCACGACGCCCTTGAGCCTGCCTGTTGAACTTGCCCTGGTCCCACCCCCTCCAGGAGAGACCAGAAGTGACACCACCAGGTGTGGTGTCTGCAGCCCTGACCCCCTCACTGGTGGCCTTGAGACGGTGCGTGTCCTCCACAAAGCTGGTTCTCTCCTCTCTGAGGTAGGGTCACCCCTGGAACGCCAGGACCATCGAGGTGAGCCATGGGTGCGTCAGGCCCCTCTCTGCCCCACTACCACCTGGAGCCCTCGTTCTCACCTGTCCCTGCAACGGGGTTGCGTCGTGGGCAACTTCCTCAACCGTGCCCACCTCAGGGCCTTTGCACTCGCCCTCCCCTTCCTGGAAAGCTCTTCCTCCAGACCTCTCGCCGTGTTCAGGTGTCCACTCAGGTGGTACCTCCTCTGAGAGGGCTTCCTTCCCTGTGTTACTCACCTTCCCGTTTCCCAGTGTTATTCCCACGGTGCTCGCCTCTGCCTGGCATTTCACTGTTTCCCCAGTGAGAACGTCAGCTCAGGGCTACCGAGCACGGGGCGGACAACCCCTGCCCGGAATGCTGAGCTGCTCACCAGGCCCATCCCCACCCCTCATCCTTAGTGGGTAACCCCACTGGAGGCCTCAGTTTCCCCACCTGCACAGTGAGGGGAGTGGTAAATACAGCCCCTCGGGGGCACTCAGGGGCTCCCCTGGCCAGGCCAGGGGGACAGACTCATTGGTCAGCTCGATGTTTATCAAGTGTCCACGGCTGATCAGAGGGGTCGGGGGAGCTGCAAACTGCATGGGGTCCAGGATGTGGAAGAAGGAACGTCACCGCCACGGTCCCAACCACGCTGGCGCCACAGGCAGGGGGCTGTGCCCGTGCCGGCGGGTCTCCTTCCCTGCCACCTTGAGGCTTCAGGGAGGCCAGGTGAGCTTGGGCAGCGCCTCTCTTTGGAGGAGGAAGGGGATGCAGAGACCCCTCCCACATGCGCATCCCGGGAGCCTGTCCGGAGTGTCAATCACACCCCGGTCGCTGAGCAGCCAGGGCCCTGTCCCTGGTGTGTCTTGATGTTTCTTGGCTGCCTCTGACTGATGATGAAAAACCCACGTGAGGCTGGCATTCCGCTGCAGAATCTGCCCGAGGTTTGTTCTCACAGGAAGTGTCACGTCCTGCCCCGGATTTTCGAGGAAAGCCGATGCCCCAAGAAGATGGGTCGTGAGTGCCCTGCAGCTTGGCTTTCTCCGGGGTAAGGCCTCCCCGTGACACACAGTGACAGTGGGAGAGCCAGGACTCGGGCGTCCCGTGCACCTTGGTTACTGGACCACAGTTCCCCTGTGGTCCCCGACCTCTCTGTCTGTGACCTGGTTCCTCAGAGCCCTGGGTCCCCGGCCGCAGTCCCCCGGATAAGGGAGGAAGGAGCAGAGTGCAGCCTGCTGGGGACAGAAGGAGGCTGAACCCTCCAAACACCAGAGACCGTGACCCAGCAGTGCCCTCCAAGGTCTCTGCCTGAAAGAACTGAATCCCATGTTCTCACAAAACCATCTGAGAGGGACTTCCCTGGTGGCGCAGTGGTTAAGAATCCGCCTGCCAATGCATGGGACACGGGTTCGAGCCCTGGTCCAGGAAGATCCCACATGCCGCGGAGCAACTAAGACCGTGCGCCACAGCTACTGAGCCTGCGCTCTAGAGCCCACGAGCCACAACTGCTGAGCCCGCGTGCCACAACTACCGAAGCCCGCACACTGCAACAGAGTGGCCCCCACTCACCGCAACTAGAGAAAGCCCGCGTGCAGCAACAGAGACCCAACGCAGCCAAAAAATAAAAATAAATTAATTAATTTTTTTAAAAAAACCATCTGAGAAGGTTGAGAATGGCACTGCCCACAATGGCCAAAGGGGGGCACAAACCAAGTGCCTGTCAACAGATGAACGGACACACAAAGGTGATCTGTCCTCACGGTGGAATATTACTCCACCCCGGAAAGAATGAAGTTCTGGCCAGGCTGCAATGTGAATGAACCTGGAGGTCATTATGCCAAATGAGGTGGCGCAAAGGACAAAGACGATGACCCCTTACACGCAGCATTCAGACCAGGCAAATCCACAGACAGAAAGCAGCCTAGAGGCTGCCCAGGGCTGGGTGACTGCTGGCGGGCACAGGGCGCTCCTTCTGGAGAGCAAGAATGCTCCGCAACTAGAGCGTGGAGACGTTTGCATGACACCGAACATACTCGACACCGCTGAACTGTACACTTTGGATTTCATGTCATGTAACTTTTACCTCAATAAAAAAGGGGGGAACCACCGGGGCCACAGCAGGACCGCGGCAGCAACAGCAGGTGACACGGTGAGCAGACGCCCGCGTGCAAGTTCCTCCTGCCACCTGCTGGCTGTGTGACCTTGGGCATGTTCCTTCCCTCTCTGAGCCCCCATTTCTCCACCTGGGGAGAGGAGAACACACCAGCTCCAGGACGGCGGGGAGGACAAGCGGGCGTGTCTGGAGCAGGCCTGCTGCCGCATTACCGCCACCAGGAAGGGCCACAGCGCCTGAGCCTGGCTGCCCTGGGTGGGCGAGGCTCCCAGCTGCCCCAGACCATGTCTGCGGCCACGGCCACCCCACCCCCAGTGGCCAAGATCTGAGCCACAGCGGCCGTCCCTCCGCATCCTTGGTCAGCTGGCGTCTCGTCCCTGGGCTTTGCCCACCCGTGTGTGAAGGGACCAGACACCAGCCATCTGCAGAGCTCCCAGCCCCAGGACCTTTCTGCTCCCGGAGCCTCACGGGGTCAGCAGCGGGGATGACGCAACAGGGGAGGGTTCAAATCCCAGCTCCCCCACTGCGCAGCCCGCCACCCTCGGGACCCAGTTGCCACAGTCAGCGGCTCCCTGCCTCAGTCTCCCCACCTGTAAATGTGGGTAATAATTTCAGCCACTCTGTGGGGTGCAGGGAGGCCTGCATGAGTCCTGACTCATGGCACTGGCTCCACAGGTGTGGGTCAAACGTCTAAGTCTTACAACCCCTGTTCTTCAGGTGAAGAGACAGAGGGTCAGGCTGGAATGTGCAACGGGGGCCACAGGCTGGGTGGCTCCATGCCAGGTAGCCTGGCTGTGCTAAGCCCAAGTCCGCCCAAGGGTGGAGACTCAGGCGGGCTGGGCGGAGAGGGGAGGCCAGGAAGGAAGGGGGCTGCGGGGAGAGGGCGGGGGAGGGAGCTGGCCCTCACGCGCACACATGGACGCGCACACACGCTCACACACGGACACATGCAGAAAGAGCTACCCGGAGGGGACGGGCAGCGTGGCCTGCGCCGGGGGCGGATTCAGCCCTACCAACCATGCTTTATAAATTTTGCATCATCTCAGCTATGAATAGCTTCCTCCACAGCAAGACAGACAGTTCAAAGGTGCGGCAGGATGGGAAGGGCCAGGTGTGTCTGGGCCCAGGAGGGTGCAGCGGGAGGCCTGGAGACCCCATCCTCCCCTGCCCTGTGGGGCTGCAAGGCCACTTCTCAGACAGGCACACTGAGGCCTGGGGAGGTTACCCTCCACCGAAGGTCACACACGCCGGCCTGGTCCTGAGGTGAACACATGAAGTGGCCAGCGAGCTGATAGGGAGGGGTGAGCTCAAGGGGGCTGGCCGGTGCCCGGGGCAGCCTCCAAGAGCCACTTCATGGCTGGGGAGCCTTGGAAAAGACGCAAGACCTCTCTGTGCCTCAGTTTCCCCAATAGTAAATGTGTGATGATAAAACTACCTGCCCCACCGTGGGTGGTTGAGGTACAGCCTCCAAGCCCCCTGCCCAGGGTTCAAGTCCAGCCCTGCCGTCCAGCAGCCGTGGAACTGTCCCCCCGCAGAGTGGTCCCACGTGCTTGTGAGGACGAGCCTGGTGCAGCATCAGAGCCACGTGCGTGTTGATCACCGCCGTTAGTTCTCTGGTCAGCGAAACGTGAGGGGGCCCCTCCCCCATAAAGTCACTGCTGGGCAGCCCCACCGGCCGCCAGGGTGTCACCCCAAAGTGTCCGAGGCACACGTCCAGTCCCCGCCGGGCCAGTGCCGGTTGAGGCCAGGGAATGCGGTGAGGGGACGCTCGCCGCTGGCGGGGCTGGGGTGACGGGGCCACATCCCCGCGTTCCTGGTTCAGGGGCCTCAGGCCATCGCCTCGACCCTGCGCCTGGGGAGCAGGCTTGTAAACTGAAGGGTGCACCCTGGCTTGTCGGGTTTCCGTGGGAACCGACAACCAGCACCACATCCAGGCCAGTTATGAACGCGCCCCCGACAGTGGCTTCACCCGGCGTCACACGTGCCAGGTGCTGCTTACATGCTTGATGTGTCTCTACTCACGTCACCTTCAAACCGCTCTGCATCTCGAGGAGATGCCCTGAGCGTCCTGTCTGCCAGGTGGGGAAGCCGAGTCCCCGGGGAAGCGAAGGGTTTGCCCAGGACGGGGGCTCATCCTCACCCCTCTGTTACCATGCTGGGTCCTGGCTCTTCGTTCAGGCACCGGGGGACCAGGGTGAGACCTGTCCCCTCTGCGGGTCTCCGCCCCTCAGCAGCGATGGCTCTGAGAGGAAAGAGAAGGACCCAGGTCCCGCCGGGCCCTCCCCTCGCCGGCTGGGGAGGCGAGTTCTGCAGCTCTGCTCTCCTCCACAGGACACGGCCAGCAGCTCCTGCCGCAGGTCCGAGTGAGGCAAAGTGCACGAAGCCCTTAGCAAGAGCCCAGCTGACGAGAGTTGTCTCTGAGACCGAGGGGAGGCCGGGGCTCCGCAAAGCCAGGGACCTCGTGGCCCTCTGAGCAGGTGCATCTGGGGCTGCTGTCCCCACCGTCTCCTGTGTGCCACAGCCCTGCCGGCCAGGCAGAGGAGACCCCCAAGGGAGCAGAGGCTTGGGGAGTGGACCTTCGCCAAGGAGAAACATGGCTTCTCCAGCCCCTCAGAACCCGCCCCCCGAGCACCCGCCAGCCACAGGCCCTGGAGCCTGGACGGTTCCCCGCCAGGCAGCTTGGGCTCGGGACTCACCCCGGCTCCCCGCTTCCAGCCACACGACTGTGGCGGGTGGCCTTCCCGTCCCCCACGTGGCTGGTGGCACCGGCCCCACAGCAGAATTTGTCGTGGAAGCTCAGGGCCGTGACACAGACGATGCGCCCTGCTGGGCCTGACATTCCGGCCTCTGAGGCCAGTCAGTGAGACGAGCAGGGCTGCCAAGTCGGACACTCCTAGGGCCACACCTTGACTCACCGTGTGACCCTGGGCAAGCTCTTTGCCTTTCTGCCTTGGTCTCCTCATCTGCCAAACGGGCTTAATAACGCCTCGCGCGGGATGCTGTCGCGAGCAGGAAGGGAGGTGAGACCAGGGCGGCGCCCAGCAGATGACACTGGCGCCATCATTGCTGCTGCTGCAGCTGGCGGGGCCCCTCCATGCAGGGGACGCCAGCATCCCGTCCAAGGGCCTGCAGCTGTCCTCAGGGAGAACCTTCCCTCACCCCGTTCCCGGCATGACTGACACAACAAACACGGCAGAAGGGAAAGGAAGGGTGTGAGTCGGCTGGAGAGGTCAGCAGCAAAGCCAGAGCAACTGGGGCTAGGGACCAGGCCCGGCTGGAGGTCCTCATCGTGCCTGACTTGGGGGCTCTGCGGGGGTCCAGTCCAGGCACACACACCTGCGTGTTGGGACGTGAGGTCAGTGGCTCACCTACTGAATCACTGGGGTCAGAGCCGGTTGGGCCGTGACCGACATCAGGCTAAGTGACCTCAGCTGCCTGGGCCTCCACTAATAGCCCAGAGCCGACAAGAGCATCACGAACACCTGTGGTGAATAATAAACACAAAATCAGCACTTTTTATCTTATGAAGCTGTTAGAGCTTCTTTCCCACAGCCAGCCTCCATGACCTCATTTCTGTTAGGCCCAAACTTGCATCAACTTCTAGCACCCTAACTTCTAGTCCCCCCTCTGACTGTGTCTGCCTCTTCCATCAAACTAGAGCTTCTGGAGAGCAGACACTGAGTTTGATTTCTCTGTGGCGCCAGCAACACCGAACATAAGGCCTGAGAGCTCAGAACATGTTTACTGACTGAATGCATGATGGCTTTTCACCACACGTAAATTGCAAATATGGCCACACATTCTTCGCGGTGACTGCCACCAGGAGATGGACTCTATCTCCCGTCGCTTTGAATCGTGAGCTTTACAGTAGCTGTAGGATAGGCAGAGGTGAAACCGGGCCGAGACTAAGAGTAGGTCTCCAAAGGGCCTGCAGCTTTCTGCCTCTGGTCAGCTGGCCTGGGCTGGCCTGCTGGAGGGCGAGGGGCCTCTTGGCACTGAGGCCCAGGCACCCCACCTGAGTTGGCCAACAGTGAGCTAAGCCCGGTGGAGAACAGCCGAGCCCAATGCAAATCACCAACCCACAGATGGTGAGCAAAATAAAAGCACTGTGGTTTTGTACGCCTGCGTTTAGGGGATGTATGCTACAGTGCGATAGCAGATTGGCACACAGCATGTCCTCATCTCTCAGGTGCGGGGATTTGAGGTTTCAACGGGCCAGATCTCCAGGCCTCATCCCCATCTGCAAGGGGGCATCCTACCCACCGTCCCATCACGAGGAACTGAGGGGATGCAGCCGCAGTGAATGGAGAGCGCGCACCCTGGGAACGGACGGCCGTGACAGTTCTGCCGGCGGTTTGGCTGCTCACTGGTAGAGATGTTGCAGATAAAGCTCACGCCGAGGGCGCCTTCTCAGCCCTCCTGACGTTTTGCACTGGCTGTTCATCGGTCGAGGGGCAGCTTGGCCCCAGCAGACAAGGGTACAAGGACCAGCATCGGTCCCCTCCCCACTGATTTTGGACCCGCGAGGAGGGGTCTTCTCCTCCATCTGAGAGTCGGCTGTGGCCTGCGTGGGGGCAACGGGAAGGTAAGGAGGAGAGCTCAGAGCCTGCCTTGCTTCCCGCTGGCGGGCAGGGCCTCCCACGCCCCTGCAGCCCCGGCCGCACCAGGCCGACCACACTTTCTGCACCTGCCACGCCTTCGCAGCTGTGGCTTCCACTGCCTGCTGCACCCTCTCCTCTTTCCTTGTCAGACCATGGCCAACTTGTGTGCAACCCTCAAAGCCCAGCCACGTTAATGTCCTCTTCGGCCCCGATTCCAGGCAGGATCCCTCTCTCTGTGTCCCACCCCCAGGCCCGGGCCCTGAGCTGAAATGGTCAGTTCAACAGCATGTTTCCCGCCAGCATGGAAACCTCTCGAGGGCAGAAGCCACTCTGTCCACACCCTGTCCTCCAACCCCGCACGGGCCAGGTCCCAGCAGGGACTTGACCTGAATTAAGGTAAGTTAGAGGAAGTAAAACTCAGGCACCAGCTCTGACTACACTTCTCCAGGAAAATGCATTCCCCAGGCACCGTGTCCACTCATGCCAGCCATCTCAAACCTGGTCATGATTGTGAGTCACTGGGTAAGGTCCAGGGGGGCTGGGGGAGGGGGGGAGGTCCCACCTCAGACTGCAAATCAAACACTCTGTGGATGGGGCTCTGGAACCTGTATTTTAACACGCCTTGCCCTGTCTGCCTGTGCCCATGACTCCTACCCATGGCCGGGGCTGGAGAGAACTGGGCTGGAACAGGGGTTTAAGCTGGGTCCCAGAGCACCCTCGGATCCACAGGGGTGCCAGGCGCAGGAGATGCAGGCTCCCCCCACCTTGAACCTTGCTCCAGCTTCCAATGTGTTTTACATATCGGGGCTTGGAGCACGTTCTTTCTTTTTTTCTCAATAAGTTTGTTAACTTCCATGCAGTGTGGGTACGAATGTAATTAGGATAAGCGCCTTGGAAGTCATGTGACAGCATCTGCTAAAGATGCCCACAGCCTGTGACCCAGCAGATCCACTCTGGGGTGTGAACCCACAGGAAGTGAATCCACTAGAAGGTACACAGCAGAGCGTTCTTGCTGCTTTATTCGGAATCACCCTAAACTGGAAGCAACCCATCAAGAAGAGGAAGGATGAACACACCGTGCACATCCACACGGCCGCACAAAGCACAGCGGCGACGCGGACCAGTCACGTGGACCAGCGCTGCAGACGCGATCCCGGCGAGGGACCCAGATGCAGAGCCACACACATGCCTCCAAACGGGCCCGTCGGTTCTCGGCGGTGCCGTCGGAGTGGGGCTGCCTGCGGGGTGCCGGGGCCTGACCCGGGTGGTGGCCACGTGGCGGACGCGTGAACACGTCGTGAACACGCTTTATTTAAGCAGAACCATGAAGAAAAGGTTGACGAAATGAGTCCGCTTAACCCTGGTGTTGTGGAGACACCTGCCCCAGAGGCTTTCCGATCTGGGCTCACTCTGGCTCTGCCCCTTCCCAGCCACGCAGCCTCGGGCCTCCCTCTGACCCCACGAGACCGCAGGCCCAGGTCAAGCCAAGTCAGCCATTGGAAAGGGACACCACCATCCTCCGAGGGGACCCTCAGGCCCTGTTGCTGCACTCTAGCCACAGCCACCCCCGGGCCTGCCAGGCTGGACGTCCAGAGGGCTGCTCTCTCCATTCCTCCAACAGACCCTGCTTATTCCTCAACACAGGCGCTTTGCACCTGCCCTGCCAGGACTGCCGTCCACATCTCCGTGCACTTCATGTCACCTCTTCTGGGGGGCCCCAGATGGCTCAGCAAACCCTGGGAAAGCTGCCCCTGCCTCACCCCTCCTGTGACTGTGATTAGGATGACTTGTTTCTCTGCCATCTATTCGCCCTCCCAGCCTGAGCCCCCTGGAGCAGGTCAAGTTCGGGGCCGCATCCACAGGCAGCCTGCTCACAGCGGGGCTGGTGGACGCGTGCTGGATGAGTGAGTGGACAAGAGAGTGAATCAGGGCATGTGGAGCCGAGCTCAGAATCTCCCGAGACCACAGGCAGGCCGGGAGGTCTCCAGGGAGCAGAGGCAGTGATCGGCAGGGCAGGGCAGGACAAGGCCGGGGGGCCGGGCCTCAGCGGAGAACGGGAGCCGCGGGCTTCAGGACTGAGGAGAACGGCACTGCCCTAATGGCCCCGGAACCAACCCTGCCAGCGGGGTCGCGGCAAGGAGCACAGCCTGGAGCCACCCACCTGGGGTCAGACGTCTGCGCCGCGCCCTCGGGAGGGGAGCTGTCCCGTGCAGGCTGGCACGGAAGGTGCTCGGAACAGAACTGGCTGCACAAATGTTAGTGCTTTTGAGTGTCTGCCGTGGACCATGGCCGGCTCGCGTCCAGCCCCGAGGCAGTGCTGTGACACCATTTTGCAGATGAGGAAACTGAGGCCCAGGGAGGTAAAGCTACCAGCCCGAGGCGGAGCCGGGATTGGAGCTGAGTCCTCACTCCAGAGCCCAGGACTCCACCCCCAGGCGCTTTACCTCCCGGCTCTGCCCCACACACAGCGCGACCTTGGCCACGTCACCACCCTCTGGGCTCATCGCCCCACCCCCACCCACGACCCGGACTCTTTCGGGAGGCCCAGCAGCCCGAGGCCTCTGCCCACCGCCGAGCCCATTCATCCTCCCTGACGGACGGCCGGACTCCGACCTCTGGCTCTGGCCAGCGAGGCTGAAAACACACCCACACAATGCTTCCATTGGCTTTCCTCGGCTTACGGGCTGGGGTCTGCAGCTGCTTCCAGCTCTGACTCCAGAGGCCCTGCAGGCTCCGGAGGAGCCAGGCCGGGTGACACCCCGCCTTTCAGCCCAGGGGGACCACCACACCTCTCCCCACCCCGAGAAATGGGCTCGCGTCGCCCCGCCCCCTGAGGGTCCACGCGGCGTTTCCCTGGACGCATGTGCACCCGGCTCCTCCGGTCCCCACACTGTGGCCTGCGGTGACACAGATTCAGTGTGACTCAGCAGAGGATGAGGGCAGTGGGCGCTGTGTTGCTGAGTCAGTGTTTGTGCTCTGGAGCAGGGCCTCAGCTGGATGCCTGAAGAGGGGTCAGGACATTGACCAGAAGCTGCAAGTCCGAGCCTGAGGGTCCTCGGGGACGCCAGAGGGGAAGCTGCACTTTCTACAGCGCTCGAGGTGGGACCGAAGGTTCCGGAAGCCGTGAGCCCAGTGCACCGGCCAACCCACCCACGGGTGAGTGTTCCCCAGCTCCCCGCCTGGGCGGAGGCGGAAGCGCCTGCAGCCGCAGGGCCTCACCCTTCACACACACACCGGGTCCTCTTCTGCTCACAGGCCGTCCTGAGCAGACCCCTCGCTGACCCTCTCAGAGCCTTCTCCCCGGATCCCTGAACCCAGACCTTACTCCGGCTGTGCTGGCCGTTACAGGAGCGTCTAGCCACACGTAGCTTTCTAAATTTAAATTAATTAAAGTTAAATTTAATAAAAATCCAGTTCCACAGTCTCACTAGCTACATACAGTTTAGTGCTCAGTGGCAACGTGAGGCCAGCGGCCACCACACCGGGCAGCACAGATCCGGAGCGTTTCCGCCTTCGCAGAAAGTCCTCAGCTCTAGAGGATAAATCCTGATGGGTCTAAACCAGTCGTAGAATCCCATTGCCCAGAGCCAGTGGCTGGTCTCTTCTACTGAACAGGGAGACAGAAGGGAAGGCTGAGAAAGATGATCCTCCTGGTACAAAGGGATGGACATGGGAGGAGCAGACACTTTACACATTGGTGACCCACCCCTTGCCTGCAGCCTTTGAAGACTGTAGTGAAAGGATGTGAAGGCTGGAGCTAAGGCAGCCTTCTTGCAGCTATGAGGCAATAAGTCTCAGAACAAAAGCCAACACACGGCAGGGGGCAAAACAGAAGGATGGAAGGAGACTGGGCCTCCACTGACCAGTGCAACTTACTGCCTCTGAACTTTTCTTGGTATGAGACTGTTTATTATTCAAGCAGCTGTAGTTGGGGATTTCTGCCACCTGCAGCTGAGTACTTTCTAACTGACAAACTATGAAACAATACCTGCATCCGACTTCCAGGCCTCTAAGTCGTTCCTTCTAAGTGAAAGGTCCCTCTTCTCAACTCTCTCCAAATCCCAGCCATGTTTTAGGGCCCAGATCAAGGGCCACCTTCTCTTAACATCCCCCACAAAGCAGGAAGTGACCCCTTCCTCCTGTAACCCATAGGCTGGTCCCCGTCTTTCGGCGCTTGGCACCAACCCACGGCACAGCAAGGACAGGGTCACTACCCATCCTCATGGAGCTGTACCCCCAGACCCTACAAAAGTGCCTGGCGAGTAGCAGGCACTCAAATAATATTTGGTGAAGAAAGAACAGATGCTTTGGGACTTCCCTGGTGGTCCGGTAGCTAAGACTCCACACTTCCACTGCTGGGGGCACGGGTTCGATCCCTGGTCGGGGAACTAAGATCTCGCATGCCACTTGGTGTGGCCAAAAAAAAAAAAAAGAATAGATGCTTTATCTTAGCATCTCCACCATGCCCTACACGTGATGTATGTTTACACTAAAGTTTGTGAAGAAGTGGAGAAATCCAAAGTGAGCTGTCTACCCCTACCTCACACCATCTACCCAAATACAGTCCTGGTCAATTAAAGGGTCAAATGCAGAAGCAAACGGTTCATATTTTTATTTATTTCTTTAAAATTCTACGTGGAGCCCATTGATGAATGAAAGGATCAACAGAATGTAGTATATGCATACAAGATATTATTCAGCCTTAAAAAGGAGGCAAATCCCGGGACTTCCCTGGTGGTCCAGTGGTTAAGACTTCCCCTTCCAATGCAGGGGATGCAGCTTCGATCTCTGGTTGGGGAGCTAGGATCCCACATGCCGCTTGACCAAAAAACCAAAACATAAAACTGAAGCAATATTGTAACACAGCAGTCCCCAACATTTTTGGCACCAGGGACCCGTTTCGTGGAAGACGGTTTTTCCACGGACCGGGGAGAGAGGACGTTTTCGAGATTAAGCACATTACATTTATTGTGCATTTTATTTCTATTATTATTACATTGTAATATGCAATAATTCTACAACTCCCTATAATGCAGAATCAGTGGGAGCCCTGAGACCCCTCTGCTAATGAGAATCTCTATTTGCAGCCTCTCCCCAGCGCTAGCATCACCACCTCAGCTCTACCTCAGACCATCAGGCATGAGATTCTCGTAAGGAGTGTGCAACCTAGATCCCTCACACGTGCAGTTCACAGTAGTCTTCGCGCTCCTATGAGAATCTAATGCCGACGCTGATCTGACAGGAGGCGGAGCTCAGGCGGTAATGCGAGCGGTGGGAAGCGGATGTAAACACAGATGAAGCTTCCCAACAGGCCACACACCGGTACCAGTCCATGGTCCGGGGGTTGGGGACCCCTGTTGTAACAAATTCAATAAAGACTTTAAAAATAGTCCATACCAAAAAAATCTTTAAAAAAAAAAAAAAAAGGAAGGAAATCCTGCTACAACACGGGTGAATCTTGAGGACATTATGCTGAATGAAATTAAGCCAATCACAAAAATACAAATATCATACATGTATTCATAGAGATAGGAAGCAGAATGGCAGATGCCAGGGCCTGGGGCGGGGGGGGAGGTGAGGAGTTGTTTTATGTTGGGGACAGAGTTCAGCTTTGCAACGTGAAAAGAGTTCTGGGGGCTGGCTGCACGACAAGTGAATGTACTTAACAGGAACGAACTTAAAAATGCACTTAAAAGTGGTTAAGATTGGGCTTCCCTGGTGGCGCAGTGGTTGAGAGTCCGCCTGACGATGCAGGGGACGCGGGTTCGTGCCCCAGTCCGGGAAGATCCCACATGCCGCGGAGCGCCTGGGCCCGTGAGCCATGGCCGCTGAGCCTGCGCGTCCGGAGCCCGTGCTCCGCAACGGGAGAGGCTGCAACAGTGAGGGGCCCGCGTACCGCCAAAATAAATAAATAAGTAAAATGGTTAAGGTACTCAACATTACGTTACATGTATTTTACCACAATTTTAAAACTTTTAAATGATACGTGGGATATACACATACAGAAGGGTACATAAAATGACTGTCCGGGTTGAACCAGAATGCAAAGACGAGCCCCCGTGGGCCCAAACCATCTGAAGAAATAAAGCATCATAGCCCCTGTGAAGCCGAGCATCCCTGCCTGATTTCACCGCATCCCTTAGAAGAAACTACCCTTTAGACACTGTGTTCACCATGTCCTTGCTTTCCTTTACACTTTTGCCAGGCATGTTCTTAAACAATAGATAGTTCAGTTTTGTTCAGTTATAACCTCTACATAAATAAAATCAATAAAGCAAATGCGACATCTCTCCTGACACTTCTTTTTCTCCTGGTTATTTTTGGGGTAGGCATTTTTATTACTATTATTTGTTAAACTTGCATTCGTGTCATAGACTCTTTGGTATGTCTCATAGATTTCACAGTTAAAAATAAATACATACAGTGCTAAATGTAAAGATAGAAGTTCTTAAAAATAATAATAATAAGGGAATCTAGGTAACTGTTTTTATAATCCTCAGCTGAGGAAGGACTTTCCAAGCATCACACCAAAGGCAGAGCCCCAAAGGAATAAGCCGACAGGCTGGATGACAGAACATTTAAAAACATCTGTGCATAAAATATGCCTGAAGCAGAGTCATAAAGGCAAAACAAAAACTGTGAAAAGTATTCACAACATAAGACAGAAGAGATTAACATCACCGCTATATGAAGGGCCCTTCCAAATCAGCTAAGAAAAGGTGAACACGCTCCCACACTGCTGGTCTTGATATAAGTTGGTCCCACGGTTTAAGAAGGCGATACGCATTGATATATATCAAAAGTCAAAAGAAAAGTTTAGACGCTTTAACCTCGTAATCCCACTTTTAGGAATTTTTGCCTTAGAAAATAACCAGAGATGTGTACCAACATCACATAGAGGTCCTTCACAATCATATCTGGAATGAGGAAAAATGCAAGTGTCCTAAGTGCTAAACAACAGGGGATGGTTTGAATTATCGAAACCATTGAAATCCTGTTTCAGGGAAATATTGCTGATATATGAGTTAACTTTAGAAGCAGGTTATGCTCTGATAGACGGCTGATTGGGAAACAATGTGATGCAGTTGCTTTGGAACACAGCCTGGCAGCTTCTTCTAGGGTCAAATATGCATTTGCTGTACCACCCAGCAATTCTACCCTTAGGTATTTACCCACGAGAAAGGAAAACACAACCACACAAAACTTGGGCACAAATGTTCATAACAGCTTTCCTCACAGCAGCCCAAACTGGAGAGAACCCAACTGTCTGTCCGCTGGGGAGCAGTCATGCGTACTGTGGAGGGCTGCTTGGCAACAAAAAGGAACAGACTTTCGGGTAAATCTCAAAAGCATCACGTTAAGTGAATGGAGCTAGACATAACAGGCTACGTACAGTGGGATTCCATTTATACAGCACTCTGGAAAAGGCAAAACCACAGTGTCAGGAAACCGACCAGTGTTTGCCAGGAGCCGGAGGTGGGACTGGAGGTCGACTGCCAATTGGTCAGAGAGAATTTCGGGAACGAAGGAAGTGCTGTTCCTAACCTTGATCAAGGCGGCGATTATACAGCTGTCGGCACGTATCAAGCTCATCAAGGTGTCACTTAAAATTGGTGGATTTTATTATCCATAAATTATGCCTCAATAAAGCAGACTGTTAACGGCCTTTTTGAAAAGAATGTTATAAAATAACATGGCTGGGGACTCCCCTGGTGGCGCAGTGGTTGAGAATCTGCCTGCCAATGTAGAGGACACGGGTTCGAGCCCTGGCCCGGGAAGATCCCACACGCCACGGAGCAACTAAGCCCGTGCACCACAACTACTGAGCCTGTGCTCTAGAGCCCGCGAGCCACAACTACTGAAGCCCCCACGCCTAGAGCCTGTGCTCCACAACAAGAGAAGCCACCGCAATGAGAAGCCCGCGCACCGCAACGAAGAGTAGCCCCCGCTCGCCGCAACCAGAGAAAAGCCCACGCACAGCAACGAAGACCCAATGCAGCCAAAAATAAATTAATTAATTAACTAACTAAAACAAAAATAACATGGTTGATAGGGCCTCAATTTTGTGTGAAAAAAAAACAGTACAGGGCTTCCCTGATGGCGCAGTGGTTGAGAGTCCGCCTGCCGATGCAGGGGACACGGGTTCATGCCCCGGTCCAGGAAGATCCCACATGCCGTGGAGTGGCTGGGCCCGGGAGCCGTGGCTGCTGAGCCTGCGCGTCCGGAGCCTGTGCTCCGCAACGGGAGAGGCCCGCGTACCGCAAAAAAAAAAAAAAAAATGTACACGTCTGTGTTGGTTAGGACTAGGATACGCTGGATGACAAAAGCCCACAGTCTTGGTGGGTGAGCCAAACTACGCTTCTCAAACTCACGTCCCAGCCTAGAACAAGCTGGCCGATGGTCGCGGCTGCTCTCCCCTGCGTGAGGACTACAGCTGGCATCCGGGCAGCCTCCACCCTCTCGTTCAGAACCTGCAGAGTCTCTGTCCACAAGGCTGAGGATGGAGGAGCTCCAGCTCCCACCTGTGTCGTCCTGAAATTAACACGTGTCACTTCTGTTCATTGCCCATGGGCCAAACAAGTCACGTGGCCCCAACCCAATGGCCAGGGAGACTGGAAACACGGGCCTCCAGTGAACGCTCGTGGCCTCTGCTGTAATCCTCCAAACACGCCTGCCCCCTCCTTCCTACACAGAGAACACACCCCTCGTCCCGTCCAGCACAGCCTCCAGCTCAGAGCAAGGGATCTCTGGGGACATGCAGTGGCCACTGTCTGGGCGGCTCCTTTTAACTCCAGAGGCTTGTGAACTAAAACAGTGGGTTATCGACTCTCTCCACACACACACATGAGATACAGGCATCAGACAACAACAGTAAGATTCCTATCTGGAGCCCATCAAGACACTTCCAAGTTCAAAGCCACCAGGCACACTTTGTGCAGCCCCGTCTGGAGGCATTAGGCCCTGAGCCCTCTCTGCGCCGCAAGCCATGTCCCGGTGACCCCTCGCTCTGCCTTTTGGGGGTGCGCCTCTTTCTCTCCTATCTCGTTTCCCCTCTTGGCCGCATCCGGAGTGACTCTCCTCACTGCTCAGCCCACTGCCCGTCTCCAGGGAGGGTGAAAGTCCCCACGGCACCTCATCCCATTTCAAGTCTCCAGTCACCGAGGCTTCTGCGGGCCAGGAATGGGATTCCATTGGAATTACACTCCCTTTGGAAACCTAGCAGGTTCTGACCTGCTCGCCTCAGGTCTGTTCCACGTGCCAGTTACTACACCTGAACTTCTTCTTCCCAAGAAACAGTTCTCACCTACACAATTTCCCTTTATCATCTACGGGCCTCTTTCTCTAGTTACTGGTTGAATCTATCTGAAACAGAGCTGGGAAGGCCAAATCCTCACTGCAACGTTCACCCAGCGAGAGATGTTGCTGGGTTTTTGGCCCAAAGCCTTGACTGTCAGGAATCAGGAGGCCCCCAAGTGTCCCTGCCCCGCTCTCTCCTGAACCTCTGACTCACCCCAACACCTTTCCATTCCTTCTGAGCTGATTTCCTTCCTGTAACCCTTGCCAAATGCAGCTGATGGCAGCAAAGAAACATTACCAACCCCTTCTTTTCCAGCTTCTCCCCGGGAACCATGAACTCAGAAGCCGTTCCGTGCACCTTCCCAACCCTTATAGGAGGCTGGTCTGCAGATGGTTTACCTCTGCGGACGCGGCTCTGTCTTTCCAGCCCCGGATGTCGCTGTCCCGGCCGCCTGGCCACACTCAGCTAGGCCAGCGCCCACCGCCATGGGTCTGCAGTGGCAGCATTTCTCCTCCGTGTTGGTTTCTCTGTGAGTCAGAACAGGGAAGGCTGTGGAATGAGCCCCAGAGTTCAAAGGCTCCCCACTCTAAAAGTTCACTGTTGGTTCCCACGTGGTCTGGCGTGGCCTGATGGGGGGTCCGGGCCCTCCCGACGCAGCTCTGCCTCCCAAGAAGAACACAGCAGTGATGGAGGTGGAGAGACCGTGTACGCAGCCTGGGAACTGGGAGGGTTCGCTGCACACGCCCAGGTGTGTGTGCTTGTAAGCGGGCAATGCATGAAGGAGCTACGGCGGGCCTGCAACTCTCAACACAAACTAAACCCCTCTCCAGGGCAGGGCCCTACACTGAGAAGGAGGTGCTGAGAACAGAGTCCAAAGTGGGCAGAACAGAGACAAGAGGGGCCAAAAACTAGAAATGAAAGGTGTGGGAGTGAGGAGAACAGGAGGAAAGGAAGGGAGGGAAGGAGGAAGGAAGGAGGGAATACAAGACCATTTTTTTTTAACGTTTCATGAAAACAGCAGAAAAGGAAACTAAAGTTATGACGTTCTGAAAGGCATTTCAGATAAAAATGAACAACAGAAAAGGTTATGGTTAAGTCCCATACCAAGATACTGGAGAAATGAGAAAACCAAGCAGTGCCCCTACGGATAATGAAGGCGGTGTTCCAGAAACACACACCACAGAACCACAGCCAGAAACAAACAAAAAAATGTATCCTAAAATTTTTGCATGAGTCAACAAAGAAAAAAGTAAGAAAAGATACAAAAGAATAGCAAGTCAACATGAGAAGACCTCAGAAAAGCTGTGCTAGAACTGAGGAAAGAATTAGGAAGAAGAGAAAAAAATGCATTTCAGAACAACAACCGCAGTAGAAGGAACACAACACAGCGAAAATACTATGAGATGATGCCTAAGAGAATCAGAAGTTAGAATGGAGGGAAATTTTTAAACAATAAAAAAATGGGAGAGAGAAGTAGAGAGCAGGCAGAGATCTAACGTGTGCAACACCAGTCCCGAAGGAGGAGTCCAAGTGTTTAGCCAAACGCTGAACGCTGTAATTTAAAAAAAAGAAAACAACTTTCCTGAAATATATAAAAACTTGACACAGCATTGGGTATCTGGACAAGCTGATCCAGAATAGCCAACAGAGAGGCATATTCTACAACATATTCTATGGCTGCCTTTGGGAATTCAGGCAAAAAAAGATGAAGTCACTTCCGGGAAAATCAGGTTGTCGTCAGACTCTCCGACGTGAGCACTTCCTGCCAGGAGCCCCAGGGGCACATCTAGACACCAAGGGCGGGAGCAGAGCGGGGCAGGTCCAGCCAAACCGCCTTTCAAGTACAAAGGTCGTAAACAGTTATCAACAGGCAAGAACTCCGGGACGTTATTCCCACATGCCCTCTGAGGACCCACCAGAAAACAGGTCTCAAACAACCAAGACAACCAGAGAAACATAATCCTAAGGTCTGACTGTGAGTACTAAATGGGTAGAACATACGGGAACTTACACAGTTAAGACCAGTGACGGACACACCAGATAGAGTATATTTGAGGGAAAGTGGGAAGAACATGGAGAAAATAGAATAAGCTTACTGACTGCCTTGTAGTTAAAGTCTGAGAGTAAAAGGATATTAATTCAAATCAGATGCTGTGCACCGAGGATTGTAGCAAGTTTCAATATCGCTCATAGTAGGAAACCAACAGACAAATAAAAGAGAGGACCAATATTGCGTACAGATATTACTGTAAAAGTAACAGTGGCAACAAAAATAGGAACCTTTCCTAAGTACCAAAAAGATAAAGTCCAGTAAGAGAGAAAGAATATAAAAACCACACTGAGGGCTTCCCTGGTGGCGCAGTGGTTGAGAGTCCGCCTGCCAGTGCAGGGGACACGGGTTCATGCCCCGGTCCGGGAAGATCCCACATGCCGCGGAGCGGCTGGGCCCGTGAGCCACAGCCGCTGAGCCTGCGCGTCCGCAGCCTGTGCTCCGCAGCGGCAGAGGCCACAACAGTGAGAGGCCCGCGTACCGCAAGAAATTAAAAAAAAAAAATTAAATAAAATAAAAACCACACTTAAAGACAAATTGTTTAAAACTCTTGCACGGGTAGGTGTAAATGTAACATAAAACACCATGCGGAACTGAGGCTAAACATACTGATCGATTGGTCTTAACTCACCTATTAATAGAAAATAGATTTTCAGGTTGGCTAAGAAAGGAAGCTCCAAAGCTGGAGTGACCGCCAGAGCCCGCCATCCAGGGAAAGTCTGAGGCGGAGGGAGCAGCTGTGTCGTGGGGGAGATGCACGCGGTAGGTGTCAGCTCGTGTTCCAGTGTTCAAAGCTCGGGGGAGAGAGTTCCGATGACCTATTGCCCCACCACCACCCCATGGCTGGCGTAGACGATCTGTGTAAACTGTGTAAACGATTTCGTGGTCAGGAGCCCAGACAGGCCCGCCGCACGGGTCCTTTTCCACGTGGCGTTGACAGAGGTCCCTCACTGGCATCCAGCTGGAGGACAGGCTGGCCTGGAGGCTGGGCTCACGGGGACTCTGGGCCGGTGTGTCTACACCTGGCTCTCCAGCACAGGGTCTCCGCGGAGCGCGGCTCTGCGGCGTGTACACCCAGCTCTGCGGGCCCCCAGCGCCTGTCAGCCACACTCTGCTGGTGGGTGGGGCAGGCCCGAGTTCCCCAGAGTCAAGGGGGGGACAGAGACCACACTTCTCAATGAGACGTGTGTCCCAGAATTCGTAGCTGTGTTTCACAACTAAAATGGCCACCAAGGCTAAACCACTTTTTTTAATGGTTATATACAGGGGAGAGAGCCTCAATAAGGGTGATTATCACAAACAGCTGAAACACATAAAATATCTTTAAATCCATGTGTTCCTAATTGTTTTTTTAACCCCTACTTGATCACCACTGGAAGACCAACTTAATCAGAAAACTGTTACAGGGACAAGGCAAGCATATATCCTGCCTTTCCTCTATAAAACTGCACCACCAGGTAGCCAAACACTGGGGAGGGCAACTTTCTCTCCGAGAAACACTTCAGCTAACAAATGAGGCAGGAATGGTAGAATTAGGATGTCACCAGTCTACAACCACTAAGAAAGTAGTGAATCCAGGCACCGAGGATCAGCAGCTGCTAACAGAGCAGAGACGGTAGGACGCCGCGCCTCCCGCTGGGGGAATGCAGTTTCCCCAACAAGTGAGGTACAAGGAAGGAAACACGGGCTGAGCCTTTAGATGAAAGATACCTGGGAGCTACATCAGGCAGTGTGACGTGCGGACCTTACTCGGATCCCAATTCAAACCATATTTTGTTCATTTTGACATTTAGAACACAATTGTAAACTGAGACTGGAAACTTGCTGATATTAAGGAATGGTTGTTACATACGAAGTTCTAAACAATGATATGGTCTTTTAAGTCACCGCCTTTCAGAAATACACTCTGAAATATCTGTGGATGAAATTACACAATGTCTGGGACGAACAGGACAATTGTCCCAACAGTTTGGGAGGGAAAAAGTGGCGAGGGCAGAGATGAGACCAGACTGGTGTGTGCTGGTCACTGTTGAAACGGGGCGCTGGGTGCCTGCAGGCTCGTTACTCAACATAATGTTGTATACGTTTGACCCTTTCACAATAAAAGCTTTATGTATGTAAATTTTTGCACAATCAAAACTTATATATAGATAAAAAGGCTGGAAGGATATAAATCGAAATGCTAGCTGTACACCTTAAACTCACACAATGTTATATGTCAATTGTATCTCAGTGAAAATGAATTCTAAAAACTGCTAGCCATAAATACTTCTGGCAGATGGGATTATAGATAAATTTTCTTTTTAATTGCTCATTACTCATCTTCTAAAATTTCTACAATGAACACATAGCACTTTAGAAATCTGGTAAAGAAAGATTAAACCAAACTGGCTCCCTCTCGCCCGGGCTCTGCAGGCGGGTGGGTCCCTTGGCAAGACCCAGCCAGGAAGCCATTTGGCTGCACAAGCCGTGGCCGTACAGGCAAATGTGGTTGCCTCCGCCCCACTTCTCTTCTGGGAATCGTGCCCGGGGAAATCATCTAAACCTGAAACGCCAGCCGACCTGCCTGCTCGGGGATGCCCACGTCGGCGCAGTTACTGGGGTGAAAGCTTGGCGTTGGGGGCCACATCCCGCGACAGGGGTCGTGTCGGTGAAGCACGGACATCATGGCGACGGACCGCTGGGCAGTCACCAAAATGGAAGTTGTGGACTTAACGCTGGGTGAACCGAGGATGCACGTCTGTACGTCTGTCAGGAGTCCAGTTTTGCAAACACACGTGGAAAATGAGCGGAGCCCTTATCAGCTTCATGGGAGACGCTGTGAGTATGAAGCGTGTTAAGATGCCCTGACCCTGGCCCCTCATGGGGAATCGGCTTTCCCTGAGATCCTCCAGAAGCCCTCAAACCCAGCCTGTTCTGGCCTGTGTCTCTCACATCCCCAGGTCAGCTTTGTCTTTTGCAACTCTCCCCTCTGCCCGCGGACAAGCCCCGCCCAGGCTGCAGTGGGGCACACTTCCACCCAAGGGTGGAGGCTGGTGGGTTCCACAGGGAGGGGCCCCTCCCACAGGCCACTCTTCCTGGCCCCTTCCTGTCTCTGCCTGCCCAGCCCCGGCTGCACCTCACAGCCCTAACCTCCCCTGCACCCACGGGCCCTCCCGAACAGGAGCCCCTTTACTGCCACAGGAACCTAAGCATATTTTCTTAAACAGAGACCCTTATCTCTGAAGGAAGAATTTTGTTCCAGATTTAGAGTAATATTCTGTCCTCCTTACGTGTGCTGAGAATAAACAGACTTCCCCCACTTCTATCCCCCTCTTCCCAGGCCATAGAGCCCCTGAAGCTTAGGTGGGTGCTGGGCTGCCTGTATGGACTACACTTCCCAGCCTCCCTTGCAGCGTGGTGACCATGTGACTGAAACAGGATGTGAGCCAATGATGCCTGTGCCTTTCAAGGGAAGGGATGTGCCACCTCTCCACCTCTCCTGCCGTCCTGCCGCCCAGTGCTGTGGGCTGGTGCCGCGGACCATCTCGGGTCGTGTGGATGAAGGCATCAGACACCCAGGATGGAAGGAATCTAGGCCCTGCTCCACGAAACGGCCCTTTTGCTACAGACCACTGACCCTCAAACTGTTACAGGAGAAAGAGACGATCGTCTATCTGGTTTAAACCAACATTAGCTTGGTTTTGTTGGTGTTTTTAATAAGCCGCCAAACCTCGATCCTAACCAATAAACTCGCCTGATTAAAATGCCCCCAAGACACCCAGTGCCAGCAGGCTGTCTAGTCAGATTCTCCCAGAAGCAGGACCTGAGGCAAGGATTCAGGTGGCAGAGCTTCAGGAAGGAAGTTCTCCCAGCAGAAACCAGTATGGAGCAAGGGGAACAGGAGAGAGCAGCAGAAGCCCACCAAGGGTGCATTTCTGTCCTGGCCGTGCCCCGACCCCAGGGAGCTCTGCAGTGTCCGTCACACCTCTGAGTTTGTGCTGCTCCAAACGAGGAGCTGGGCTCTCCCACTGCAGCAGGTGGGCCGGAGGTGCCCAGGGAGGCAGGTGTCAACTCCCAGGCATGCCAGACGTTCAGAGCAATGCAGCTCCGGGGGCCTGAGGGCCACTCTCTGAAGCAGGTCTGAGATGTGAGTGGCCAGCTGCCAGGCCCAGGACAGTGGGGGGACCAGGTAAGAGGTTCCCTTGACGGCTCTGGCAAGGCGCCGACAGGGCTCCACACACAGAAGGAAGCCCCCCAGACCTTTTGCGATTCCCATCCTGTCAGCCTCTCCACCTTCCTCACACTGTGGCCCCAGACGAGGTGAGTAATGGCCCCACAGACACTTCCCTGGGACCCTTGGCCAAGAGTGCTGTAAGATGCCGCGACACTGCGGATTTGGTTGCCCAGGAAGCCATGCTGGCGTTTGCCCTGAAAAGGCAACAAGTCCCAGCACAGAGAGAATCAGAGAGGTGCAGCGACTTGCCCATGGCCACACAGCTGAAGTGGAGGGACTGAGGCGTGCGGGCCAGGGGAGGGGCAGTGTAACAGAAAAGCCCTGAGAGAGCCCGGGAGAAGTAGACCCCAGATTCTGTGCAGAGCCAGGACTGAGCTGACGGGGAGGGGACAGCGCCGCGGGAGGATCCCTGTAATGACTGCAGGTGTCACTTACCGAGCACATCTACGGACTGAAAACCTGACCTCGGTTAGCGCCTGCGTCCCCACCCTCATTCGCAGAGGTGCTCCCTCTGAGGTAGCAGACACCGAGGAGGATTTAGGTGCAAGGAAATCCTGGGAAATGCCCACAGGAAAGCGAGACGGGGCGTGTTCTCAACAGAGTTCCCCCGAGCGCCTGAAGCTGCATCCAGCTGGGGCAGCTGGGGGCCGCGAGGGCCCAAGAAAGCTCGGGGGCAGGGGCGGCGTCTGCGGCGGCGGCACCGACCAGGCACCG
>NW_020172141.1:6199138-6213998 GCF_003031525.2 Neophocaena asiaeorientalis asiaeorientalis | reverse complement strand
AGAGTCGAGGGGCTTCCCGTGGCCCCTCTGGCCCTGGGCACAAAATCCTTCCACTCTTTCCAGCACTTTCTCCCTCTAAGTTCTAGAAATAGCGGGAATTCCCTGGCGGTCCAGTGGTTAGGACTCCGCGCTTTTACTGCCAAGGGCCCTGGTTCCATCCGTCGCCTGGGAACTAAGATGCCACAAGCCCAGCGGCCAATAAATGAGTAAATAAAGCATGCCAGTGTTTGAGACCTGTGTGCCTTCTTTATCCGAACAACTTCAAGAATTGAGTGACATAGAGCTTTTCATTTGGACATTGGCATTTTATCTACTCACTTGATTAACCCACTCGGGGGGAGGAAGGTCACTGTCTTCAAACGCCTGAGAGGGGAAGAGCAGCAAAGTACCAGATCCCACCCGGATGGAGTCGGGCCTGGGGGACTGGACAGCCCCTCGCTCCCCTGCCCTTCGGGCCAGGCTTGCTGGATTTGGATCCCAGGTCTTCCCCTTACCAGCTGTGCGATCTTGGATAGCTGCCTAGCTTCTCTGTGCTTTGGTTTCTCCATCTGTAAAATGGGAAAGGTAACAGAAGCCACCTCCTAGGGGTTCAATGCATAACTCCTGCAAAGAGCATGGGTTGGGGATGTGCCTAGCACAGAACGAGTGCTGGAAACATGCTGACCAACCTCTGGTTCAAGGCAGCAGATCTGGTGTGGGAAGCAGACTGGGACATGGACATGGCCACGTGTGTGACTGGGACTGGATGGAGGGAAGCAGGGGGCTGGGGGGAACCCTGCAAAGGAGGTGACTAGTACCTGTGGAAGTGGGTTTTGAGGGATGAGTAGGAGTTCGCCAGCAAAAAAGGGGGTGTAGGGAATATGTGTGTTGGGGTGGGGTGGCTCTCCAGCACCCAAACCCCTTCTTAGTTGGGAGGGATCCCTCTGTGTAGAGTCCCCAGCGGGCAGGGTCCTATTTCCCACTGCAGAAGCTGAAAGGGCCAGACTTTGGTCTGGTCAGGAGGCCACTCCTGCCTGGGACTTTGAAGCTTAATATCTGGGGCAATGGCGACAAGGGAGTCCTGACCACATTGGCCTTGATGGCCAGGCCCCTGTAGCCCCCTTAGCCCCTGAAAGTTCTCTTGTCCACGATGTAAGCCCTTAGATTGAGCCAAGAAATGCCCCCCTTTACTTATGGTGGACAGAGTCGCTTTGTGTTGCTCGCAGCAAAGAACTCTGTAGGGAAATCCTGGCAGAAAGACCAGGATGAGCAAGAAGTGGAAGGGAGCGATTGCATGAGAGATCCTGACCCCCAGGCCCTGCACCCGAGCCCTGCCCTCCCCCAGGCTTCCCTTATTGAGACCATTGCGATCACACGGGGGGCAGGCTGGATGGGGGTCGGCCTCTCTGATCCATTTCACAGCCAACAATGCTGAGCCCTGAGAAAAGTGGTGACTTGCCAAAGGTCACCCATAGAGGGTTAGATGCTGGCGAGGGTCTGCCCTTGTTCCAGTCAGGGGCTCCGGCACCCCGAGATGGGCAGGTCCGTCCCCACCTGCCACAGCAGCCTGTGAAATCCTACATTCGCAAGGACAGACCTTGAGACCAAGGTTTCAAAGGCAAGCCCGTCTCGGCCACGGCCGTACATCCTAGGGAGACAAGGAGGAGTGAAGCTTTGTTTTAAAGGCAACTGTGAGACGGGGAATGAATTTGGAGCCATGGAATACAGGGACTGAAGCTCGTGATTCACACTCTGGGCCTGGCCCAAGGGGCGGCCCAGGAACTGGAGGGACAGGTTCATTAACTGGGCACCTACCGTGAGCCAGGATCGTGACGGGCCTTGCGCTCTCCAGTGTTTCGTGGAAGCCACCTGCTATCCTGTAAGATCAGCATCAGTACCCTCGATGTGCAGAAGAGGACATGAGTCTGAGAGACGCTATGATGTCTTCAAGGTCACATTGCCCGGGGTGACAGAGTCGAGCTCAGGGCCGTCTGACCCGAGAGAACTGGGGGTGGGAGGCATGGAACAGGGCTTTGAAGGCAAAAAGACACGAGGACGTTTCAGAAAGGGATCCTCTCGTTACTGTTGCTCCTCATATAAATCCGGTTGCGTCTCTCCCCTGCCTGAAACCCTACCACGACTTCCCTCACCCCCTGAAAATAGAGTCCAGAGTCTTTGCCATGGCTTTGCGTGGTCTGCCCCCAACCCCTGATTCTCTTTGGTGGCACCAAGGCCCCTCCCACCCCAGGGCCTTTACACAGGCTGTTTCCCATCTGCTCTCCGCACTCCTCACCTACATGATTCCCAGCCTTCCCGCTGCTGCCCTACCCGCTCACTGGGAGACTTCTGAGGCTGTGGGCCGCCCCCCAAGACAAGCACCCAGTAAGGGTCCCCCCCCACCGCCTCGTGTGTCTCCTTTTCACCCCACTGAGCACAGATTATAATCCTCTGAGCCGTGCATTTTCAAGGGAGGCAAAATTTGGTTCTTGGGGGACTGAAAAAATAGATGTTACAATTACTTGTGGCCCACATAACAAACTCTTATTCATTAGTCTTGTATCTCTCATTAGGGAGAAATTAAATAATTTACTTAACTGTAATTAAGTTTAATTAAATGATTTAAGTCAATGTTTCTCCTTAGGGAATGATAATGGGGAAAAAGTGGGAAATGTTGCTGTAAGCATTTATGAGTTTGCTTATGCTGTCTGATGCCCTCTGAGCTCAAGGAGGGTAGGCCAGGTCTGTCTAGGTCCTGCTACAGCTCTAGTTCTAGAACGCTGCTGGCACACAGTAGGTGCTCAGGTAACACCTTCCACGTGCCAAGCCCTGCAGAGAATAATCCGGACAAGGCTCTGCCGCAGAAAGGTGGCGCTGGGCCTCCCCTCCCTGGATTCTGTGGGCAGTAGGGAGCCATGGAGGGTTTGGAAGCCAGGAAAGGAGAACTTCTTGGGCTGGTGCGTCCCCAACCAGAGCTGACAGCTGCTTCTGCATCCCAAGCCTCTCCCCACCCAAGTCCCCGCCACCAGGCCAGCCCAGGACAGAAATAGAGCAGCCCACGTCTTCTGCAAGGCTGGAGGGGGTGGATGCAGCTAAACCCAGCTCGGCAGGTGGCTCACTCAGGGTGGGAGCTGGGGGTAGGGCAGGATTCCTGGGTTACTGGCTCACTGTCTGGTGGGCCTCAGGCAAGCCTGGACCCTCACAGAGGCTTTGTGGCCTCCAGGAGAGCCTGACTGCCCTGGGCCTGAGGATGAACGAGCAACACTAAAGATAGCACAGCTGATTTATATATAGACCCTCCCACCTGGTTTCCAAAAGGATTCAAAACGGCTTTCACAAGAGGCAAAGAAATGAACATTTAGAGCGTGCCAGAGTTTACACATGAGGCTCCCACGTCACAAGCCTCGGGGAGTAGAACCAGGACAAGAAGAATCTCAGATCCCTCCAAGAAGCACGTCTGAATGAGAATGAGCTCCCCATCAGAGGCGGTGTGCAAGCAGAGGCCTCAGCCCCTGGCAGCGGTGTGAGTGGGGAGGGATCCCTGCACCGGACAGAGGCTTGGCCAGATGCTAAGTCCCTGCTGGGAGAGAAGATGGCACCAGCCCCGCTTTCTCAGCCACTGCCCCTGTCCACAAAGCAGTCAGGGATGCAGCCGGAGGTAGGGTTGGTGGTAGGAGCCGGGTGCTGGCCCCTTCCCCTTTTCCTGAGCCAGAGTCATCCCCACGGACTTAAAAACTGGAGCAAGGGTGGGGGGATGGGCGGGTAAACCTTACCGCTCCTGGGACTGCTGTGCTGACATCCGCAGTGACGCAGGCAGCCCTGCCTCAGACCCTGACGTGGTCCCGGCTTTGGTACTGCTCGCTGTGTGGTCTTGAGCTCATCGCTTCCCTTCTCTGACGCAGAGTCCCCGTTCAGTACAACCAGGGGGTTGCCTCGGTCCTAGAGAGCCCTCCCGGGATCCACAGCCCCAAATAAATAGAACTGCAGTGCCCACCCCCAGCCCCAGCCCAAGCCTTCGCACAGATCTGGCAGGGCCCTGCTCTCTGGGCCCCATTGCATCGGTTCTGGGATCGTTCTTGGGGCCGGAGGGCACCTTCCCCGCACTTGCCCTGTTTCCTCTGTCATTGCCTGACCCTCGTCCATGCCAGGCTCTGAGCAAGACAGACCCATCTCAGCCCTAGAAGAGCTCCCAGTCTAGTGAGGGAGCTGGCCAGCAGACAAGAGTGTGAGTAAATAGGTTGAGGAAAACACAGCAGGGCAAAGGGACAGAGAGACAGGGTGGTCAGGGAGGCCTCACTGAGCAGATGGCATCTCTGAGGAGGTGAGCAGAGGTGTCCTGAGCCAGCCAGGAGGATGGCTTGGGGGAGACCACTCCGGGCAGTAGAGGACAGCTAGTGCAAAGGACCTGAGGCAGGTGAGCACGGCATGGCTGCAGAACAGGGAGCAAGGGAGAGTAAGGGTGGGGTCCAGCTGGTGTCTTAAAAGCAAAGCTGCCTTTCCTGGCCTCTAGAAGGGAGGTCGCCAAATTCTCCCTCAGAGCCCACCTCCTGCTCTCAACCAGGCCCAGACGCTGTATTTTTTTTTTTTTACTGCGCCACCAGGGAAGCCCCTAGACGCTGTATTTTTAATGCTGGCGGTCGAGGAGGCTTTCGTGGCTGTAACTGAAACAGAAAGTACAGGAACCTCCACCATGTGGCTGTCAGTCCAGGGAGACTCATTCACCCCAGGTCTGGGACAGGCCCCTGCCTGCCCATCTGGTCCCTGTGCCCATGACCGCCACCCCACAGCCTAGGGACAGGGAAGGGGGCCCTGCCACGTGCGGCAATCACGGGCTGAATAAACTGTCAAGGGCCTGGGCACTGGCATGTGCTTTGTAAATGTCAGTGACCTGCACACTGGCTTCTCCCACTTGGATGCCTGGACACCCTTTGTAAAAGCTGAAGCGTCCCCTAAATAGTACCTGAACCTGTGAACAACCGTGTTTGCACTAATGCCGAGAGGAATCTACAAACGCTAACGTTCTAATACAGCCAGGGCTTGGCAAACTGGAACCACTTGCTGAGCTATAAAGCGCCCCATAATCCTGCGGAGGCCCTGTGCACGATAAATTACTCTGTAAGCTGTGTTTTGTAAACAGCTCTGGGCTTTGTAAACCGCAGTCCTTTGGACACTGCAGATGACTTGCCAGCTGTAGAGCGCTGTGCACCCAGGAGAACGTGCGTCAGGAGTCGCCCTCCCTCGGCCCCAGGCTCCCCTCCGGGCCTCCACGCTGAGGACGGACGCGCGCGGGCCGCCGGCTGGGCTCCGGTCCGGGGCGCAGAGCTGGGCGGCGAGGGTCCCCCCGACCCCTTCCCCGCAACCCAGGCACCGCCCTCTCCAGGCCCAAGCGCGGGTGGGGCTCGGGGGCGGGCGCTCCGGGGCCGCGGGGTCGAAGCGCGGGCTCTGCCGCCTCCTGGTGGCCGCGGAGGGAGGAGGGGCCGGGGCCGCGGCCGGGACTTGGGTCTGCTGGTCCTGCGCGCGCGCGCGCGCGGAGGACACGCGTGCGTGCGTGCGTGCGTTCGTGGGCGTGTGTGTGTGAGGCCGTGTGTGCACACGGAGCCGCACTCGCACGCAGGGCGATCCGCCCACGCGCACATCCACGCGCGCACCTTCAGGACTCACGCCCTCGTCCTTCCTTTCGTGTGTTCATTCACTAGTGTTTTCATTGAACACAGGTTGAGCGCTCCCCGGGTGCGGGCACTGAGCACACGACGGTGGCGGGTCCGATCGGCCCAGATAATTCAGAGAGAGGTTAGTACACCGATGGGACCAGGTGCCGGGCCTCCCTGGGGAAGTGACAGGGCAGACAGGAACCGGTGAGCAGGGGGCCACAAGGAGATGGGGAGGAGCGTTCCACACAGAGGGCACAATCAGTGCAAAGGCCCCGAGGTGCCAACAGCCTTCACGTGGGAAGGAGGTTGGAGCTGTTAAATGCTGTGCCAGGGACGGTTATAGGTAGAGGCTGTCCCAGACTGAGGCTACCTGGGGACGAGAATCGGACTCTGGCTCTGGCCGAACTGAGGCTGGGAGGACTGGTGGACGAGGCAGAGGGGAGATGGGCCCCAGGGGATCGGTGTCTCCTTGTGGGAACACACCCATTGCCCTGGGAGGACTAGCAAGGCTAGTCCTCAGACCTTGGGATGTAGGGAGGCTGACTCTCCTGCGTTGGGTCCTTCTAGCCTGAGATGGGCTTGGGGATGAGCGTTATGACCCTTCCTAGCTGAGAAGAGCCAGCCCTGGGACTTCGGTGGGAGCTCTGGGCCCCTTTGCTAAGCTGGTGGGAGCCACTGAGTCCTGACATGGCCCCGTGTGGGGAGTGTGAAACTGAGACAGAGGAAACAGCTAAGGCAGACTTGAGTTCCACGGGATATTAACCTGGCTCCTGGGTCCCACTATGCCTGAAGCCAGCCTCAGTTCTGCTTACATGAGCTATAAATCCCCTTCTGCTTCAGTCTGATGGAAGAGGGCCTCTACCCCATTCTGCCCCAGCCCAGGCCCCGAGGATGACAGAGCCAGACCGGATCTTGCCAAGGATGCCTTCCTCCAGCTGCCCCACTTCCTCTGTAGGGGCTACTACCTGTCCCCAAGCCTGTTTCTCCATCTCACAAGCCATGTGGCTTTGGGCAAGTGACTTCGGCTCTCCGGGCCTGTTTTCTCATCTGGGAATAACGACATTACCCCTCAGTTGAGGTGACAGCCCAGGCCCAGGTGCAGCGCCTGGCAATGCACTCATCAATGTCAGGGGGACAGGTGGCCCCTCGGGACTGGGCTTGTGTTGCCGCTCTGTCCAGTGTTCAGCAAGGGCCTGGCAGCTCGTCACGGCCCTTGGGGGCAGCCTCGTGTCCTCACATGTGGAAGTGCAGGGCCCCGGCAGGTGAGAGGCCCCCACTGCCCTGATCACGCTGCCGTGTCCCTGTCCCGGGGCAAGGGGTGCCCCCTCCAGGGCCACCAGCCGTCACTAAGCAGGAGGAGGGCTCGCCGCTATGACACATAGTCTCACACGACCTTTTGTCCCACTTTTTTTTTTTTAAATTAAAACAGCAATCAGGTAACTGCCCCAGCCAATCAGGGACAGGACCCTGGACGGGCAAGTCCTTTCTTCAAAAAAATATATTTTCTTCTTTTTTTTAAAACAATACCAAAAGCAAATCCACAGCCCCCGTCGAGCCGGTCCCCAAGGAGAGTGAGTTGGATGGCTCCCCTAGCGCCTCTCTAAGCAGAGACCTTGGGCCCATCCCCCTAGACCCCAGCCTGAGCAGAGAGAGCAGGTCTTAGCCTCATGGTCCCCTAGCAGGTGACAGAAAAGTGATCGGCTCCAAACCATGCAAGAAAAACCAGCCAAACCCACAAAGCGGAAGAAAAAAACCAAGAGGATAAATTAAAAACATAAAAGTGAAACAACACCCCTAGAGGCGGCAGGCAGGGGCAAGGTGGCCCCGGTGCCCTTAGAGCCCCGTCTGCCAGTGCTGGGGTGAAGGCCTCGGTGGCTCTGGCATCTGCCTCTTGGGGGCTCCAGGGGATTCACGTGGCTCATCCCCCTACTGGGTCCCCCTACCGATGCCGGGACAGAGGTGTGGCCAGCCTGGGCCAAGTGTGCAAAGTCCATTCAATCGAGAGATAAAAAAATATACAACTTGGGTGGCATCCAGGGCCGGGCCAAGGCAGCAGCCTGTACAAGGCACCACTGCCTTCTCTGTGAGGGGCGTCTGGCCCCTCCGAGTCCAGAGTCTCAGAGTCCTTGGAGCAGCAGGGGCAGAGGCACCGGAGGGCCCCGATGGTCCGGTTCTTTGGCACTTGGAACCAACAGCCTGTCAGGCGGGAGCAGCCCCCTGGATTCCTCCCGGGTGCCCAAGGCCAGGTTGGCAGTAGCTTATGGGCGTGGGCAAGCACTGCCGCACAGAGGGCTGCACGGCGCCGCGGGGCCAGAGTGGGTCCAAGGCCCCGCCGCCTACGAGTCCTCTCCCAGGATCTCCTTCACAAAGGCAGCGATGTCGGTCTTCTTGGTTTTGTGCGAGGTGAAGAAAGGGTGCTCCTGATGGGGAGAGAAGGCAGTCAGTCACCTCGGAGGGGGCGAGGTGGAGGTGCCCCCACATGCTTCTCCTGCCCAGCAAACTCCTAGTCATCCTTCCAGGACCTCTGCCCCCCAGAAGCCCTCCTGTCAGAGGCAACGTTCACGGCCTCCTCCTCAGCCCCCCCGCAGCCACCCTCAACTCACTCTTCCCCGTGCATGCTAGGCCTCTGTCCCTCAGTGGGTAAATCCTTATTCACCCTTCTAGGCCCAGTTCCCCTGCAAAGCCTTCCCTGATGCCTCCAAAGTAAATGGTCCACCTGTCCCCCCTTTGCACTTTGCCTCCCTCCACAGGGCCTGGCATGGAGTGGGGAGGAGGGAGCCGGGGTACACACGAGTGAATGAGTGACGGGAGTTCCTAGGAGTTCCTAGGAGTGAATGCCCAGGCAAGCCAGAGGAGCTGCCCACCGCTGTGCACAGATGCAGCCCTCTCCCAGAGAGTCCCGCCCACACTCACCATCAGCTCCAGGTAGCTCATGCGTTCCGCAGGGTTCTTTCTCAGGCTAGGACAGAACAGGGCAGGCTGAGGGCAGGCTGAGGCAGGCTGGGGCCAGACTGGCAGGGAAGAAGTGAGTCCAGCCCATCCAGGCCAGCCAAGCCAGTCTGGGTTCAGCCCTGCCCGGGCGGCAAGGGGACACACATGCTCCTTGGGCTCAGGGAAGAAGGGGCCGGACTGTTCTGGGGGGCGCTTCCAAGGGCAGAGTGGGATCCATGGTGCAAACTACAGAGATTTGGACCAAGTTTCTTTGCCTCTTGGGGTGTTAGCTTTCTTGTCTCTATAATGATCTAGGGAATTTGCAATGATCCCAATACCAAAATGCTAACATTAACAATCACTTACTTGGTATCCTTAATCGGGATACCCCCTACCACGGGTCTTGGGAGAAAATGACTCTGTCTGCCAGGCTCACTTGTCTCCAGTCTTTCTTATTTTCCAATAAAAGAAATAAAGGCTACGAATTCTCCTCTGAGTATCTCTTTGGCCACAACACATAGATGTTGACATGTTATATTCTCATCGTCTTCACTTCTGACTAGTTTATAATTTTATTGTTTAAATCTCTCTCATAACCCAAGAGTGCATTAGAAGAATTTACTTTTAATTTGCATGTAGCTTTTTTCTCTTCAGTTATGGATTTCCTGTTCCAGCTAATTACAGTCAGAGAACGTGGCCTATATGGCTTTGCCTTCTGCCTCTTCCTCTGTTTCCTTTGTAATCTCAAACATAATTAATTTTTATGAGGATCCTGTGGGCATTCTTTAATTTGATACGAAGTTCTAAACAGCAATGAAAGCAAATTTGTTATGCATTTAAATCCTCCATATGCTTTTTGTTTTCTTTTTCCATCTTCATGATCTGTCCATTTCTAGAGGGACTGTATTAAAATCTCCCCACTAGGACCATAGTTTGTCAAATTTTCCTTGCACTCAAACTATTTCTGCCTTACTTATTTTGATGCTATGTTGTTTGGGGGTTATTTGCTAAAGGAGAAGGAGACCAAGCCCAGGGAGGAGCTGGGATCTGGCCAGGACAGGGAGGGGTACTGACTGGGCTTGGGGAGGCCCAGAGGTCCAGGCAGGGCTGAGACTCACCACTGTGCAGTGAAGTCCACAAACTCGGGGGAGAAGCGGTCAGCTGGGAGCTGCGGGGATGGCTCCTCCACCACCTGCTTCAGCTGCTGGAACGGGGTCCCCCAGGACTCATAAGGAAACCGCAGGATGGCCATCTCGATCTGCAGTGGAAACAGCGGCACTGGGTCAGATGCACCCACATTCTGCACGCGGAAGCAGGGCCTTCACAGATCCTGCCTGTCCTGGTCCAGCACCCAGAGCTGGACTGTGAGGCAGGTCCAGGGGCTGATAGGTGACATCATACCAAAGATGAAAGCCAAGGGGACACCAGTGGTTAGTTCTTCTGACCCAGCCAGCAGCTATGGCTCACGGAGCAAATCCAACCCTGAGTTTTGACTGGCTTAGCTATCATCAGGTTTTCAAACAATCTGAATTCAGAAGATTGTACATGAAAACCCAGGTTTCAGCTAATCTGAAGAAATCAGAGGAGCTGCCAACCTGGGGACGCTCTCCCACAGGCTGCCAGCAGCAAAGGAACTCGGATAGGCAACCAGTTTCCCTTTCCTTTGCCACAGGCCACTCCCTAATCTCAACAATGTCTCAACAATGACTTAAGCGTCTGCTGCCATTTATTTGGGCTGTTGTTATTACTGAAAGGACAAACAGGAAATGAAATGACTCTCATGTGTTTGCAGAAGGAACGTTAGACTGTGAGGTCTGCCTTTGACCATGAATTTCATCTACTGGACTGTGCAACAATCCACCAGACTCCATTAGGAAATGAAGTTTACAGGCCCCTCCTCCTCCACAGAGCCCCCACTGCCCAGCCACCAATACCTGTAAGGCCCATCTCCAACGCCTCCCCTTCCAGGAAGCCTTCCAGCTCTGACCTCATCACTGTTTCTCCCTGACTCCCTGGACACAAGGCTACCATGGCTTCATCTCTCCTACTAGACCCGGACCTCCCTGTGCATTGGGTGCCTCACTTGCAGTTGGCAGCAGTCATCTGTGGGAAAGACTGACAGCTCGGGACTTCCCTGGTGGTGCAGTGGTTAGGAATCCACCTGCCAATGCAGGGGACACGAATTCGAGCCCTGGTCCGGGAAGATCCCACATGCCGCAGAGCAACTAAGCCCATGCGCCACAACTACTGAGCTGATGCTCTAGAGCCCGCAAGCCACAACTACTGAGCCCATGCGCCACAACTACTGAAACACGCGCACCTACAGCCCGTGCTCTGCAACGAGAGAAGCCACCACAATGAGAAGCCCGCACACTGAAACGAAAATAGCCCCCGCTCGCCGCAACTAGGGAAAGCCCGCACAGAGCAACGAAGACCCAAGGCAGCTCACAGCAAACTCTGGGTTCCGATTTTGACCGCTGAGATGAAAACACAAAGCAGGTCCACCCAGGCCCCTTTCCCTGACAAGTGATCACCGTAATGAACAGAAGAGACCTCAGCTCAAGCAAACGCTTCTTGTTGGTGGTGACTGGCACCCAAACAGATCGCTAGTCACTGTGCTAAGAAAGCACCTTCCCGTTAGGCTAAAGGCCCCTTTCCAGCCAAGACACAAATGCATCCCACAGATGGAGGCGGTACAGTGCGGTGCGTGTGGGTGTGACCCTGGATTTTCACAGGACAAACTCAGCCTGCGTTTTTTCCTAGAGTTTCCAATGATTCCGACACACAGAAGTGAGGACCCTGCCTGAGCAGCAGAGGAGGACCACCAGAGTTTACAAGTAGGAAGACAGAGAAGTGTCCAAACCCTGGACCTCGTAATTCCTTTCCTGGTAATTTTTTCTAAGGAGCTCAAAAAAAAGCCCACAAAAATATCAACAGCCTCTGGGCACAGAGATGCACAGCACGATGTTATCTGTGATAGTAAACGTGGAGAAGCAGTGTGAGCGTCCAGCGCCAGGGCTGAGCCTCACCGTGATCGTGAGGGGGCCACATGTACAGGGAGCTCACTTAATTTGGGGTTGACTGTGATTTCTCGACAAGCGCCACGAGCGCTGGGTAAAGTCCAATGGACGAGTCATCAGAGACGCCGAGAATATGTAAAGCTGCCCCTCACCCCACGGCGGGCATAAGGCACCTGCAGATGCTCCCCTTAAGACACCGTAATTTTTGATGACACAGTCTCTCCTCAGTTTGTGAAGCCAACCAACATTTCTGTCCAAGGCTAAACTATTTCCCAGGTCCCAGAAGCTCAAGGACCTGGTACAGCCCCTCCCAAACAGCGAGGGAGCCCCAGGTGGTACCATGGTGATGCCGAGGCTCCAGACGTCGGACTTGACATTGTAGCCTTTCTGGTTCAGCTCCGGGTTGATTCTCTCAGGCTGTAAGAGGGACCAGAGCAGGGTCGCCCAGCTGGGTCCTCAGCTGGGTCTGGCCTCCCCCACCCCAAACCGAGGGGCCAGGGCTCACCCATCCCACCTCGCCCGGGGCAAATGAGGAAGCTGAGCCAGCGAGGGCCAGGGTCTCAAGGTGGAGGCCTGAGTCTTGCCACCCAGCTGCCCTGCCTGGGGGTCCCACCTTCGGGACACTGGGGGAGGGGTGGGACCCCGCAGGCCCCACCAGCCACCTCCCTGAGGTGAGACTTATTACCCAAATGGGCACCACGGGGCCAGTCAGAAAGGGGTGGAGAGGGCCGGGCAGCAGACCCCTCTGCCCCCAACGGCAGGAAATTCGGGGTCTGGGGAGGTCTCATCCCTGATGGACACAGGACGTGGCGGGGGTGGCCAACCCTGGCTGTTTCCTCCTGGGGTGGCCCAGGAACCACTCACGGCCATGTAGGGCTTGCAGCCGGCATCCATCGTCTTGGCCACGGAATCCACCAGGTAGCCACTGATCCCAAAGTCGCACATCTTCACGTGGCCCTCCTTGTTGATGAGCACGTTGGACGGCTTCACGTCTGCCAGGGGCAGGACACTCCATTCAGCTCCTGGTTGTGGGGCCCCCACTGCCCAGGTCAGAGCTGGTGGCCACACAGCCAGGAGCCCCAGGCTCCAGCCACAGTTAAGGGAGGAGGTCAGGGCTCTGGGGCTTTGCCCGGGACCATGTCTTTGCAGCCAACCAGCTGGGACTCTGCCGCCACTTCCCAGCACAACCTCTAGCTCTGCAGTCCACCCAGGCTCCAGGGGGTCCCGTCACTGACAGCGTGGGCACTGGAAACCACCCCGTGCCCACCCAGAGGGGTCGGCAGATTTGTCCAGGAAGCGCAGGGCAGCAGCTAAAACACAGGAGAGGGGTCTGCAGGAGAACCCAGAGCCCCCGGACTCGAGGTGGACATGGAGTGTGCTGGAGGGCACAGCAGGGACCGCCCAGCGAGCACACACACAGGACACACACACATCTCTGCTGCCTTCTATGGGGACTTCTGTGTGGACACAGACGCCCAGAAAAAGGACCGAAGGTTCCGTGACAACCTGCCACTGAGTGGTCAAGGGGGCTTAGCCTAATGAACTTGGCCTGGAAAAGCAGAGCACCCAGAACACAGACGAAGAGGCAGGACGTACACTGCCCGGGTGAGTCTCAGAATCAGCGGGCCAAGCGGGAGGCTGAGAACAAGCAAAACCAACCCACTGTGGGAAAATCAGAGGAGTGTGGCCCCAGGGCGTGGGGGGCTGGGGGCATGACGGAGCAGGAAGGGCTGAGAACATGCCGGGAGGGCGGGGAAGGCTGGAAACACCTTCACCTTGATGCGCGGGGCTTACACAGTGTAAACAACGATCAGATTCACGCAGTGGTACACAAACCCCCTGCGTGTCTTGCAACACATAACACATCAAAACAAGATGGCTCAGCCTTCCCAGGACAACGGTCCACCCCATCCGTGCTCGGAGCACCAGCCAGTGGAACTGGGACTGGGCCTGGGGGCTGAGGAAAATGGCTTGGAGGAGTGGACAGTGGCCTGGACCGGGCAACAGGCTCAGCGCCTGACCCAACAGGCACGTCAGGGCCGGCTGCCTCTGGGCCTCGGCGGTGCGGGCCCAGCAGGACTGGGCAAGAGCGTGTGTGTGAGCAGCCAGGCCCCTCCCCCGGCCGGCCTGGGCACTGACCTCTGTGGATCACGGACAGCTTGCTGTGCAGGTGCTCCAGGGCCCTCACAATCTGCCATTTGGAACAGGAAGAGGGGGAGAGAGACCGGGTGGCTGTGATTCCCGGTTGCATCAACAGTGACAGAGCTGTAAGACACCCCACCCAGGGCCATCCGTCGCCCTCTCCCAGGTACACACCCAACCCTTCACTACCCTAGGCCCTGCCCACATCCCAGCCTTTGCTGTGGGGTCCCAGCAACCTTGGTGAGGACGCACTGGGTTCCTGCATTGCTCTGAGTGGGCAAGGATCTCAAGTGACATGCCCACGACCCTGCAGAGTCCCAGACTTAGGAGCCCCCAGGGTGCTGTCCCTTCCCCCTGCCAGGCTCCTGGTAGAACCCAGCCCTCTGCAGCCTCCCTGCTTCCTCCCCCTCCCCCAGCAGTCAGTGGGCTACATGCTCGGAGCCATTCCCCACAGGAATGACCCCAAAGATCCTGATTCAACGCCAGGGGGATGTTCGCACGTTCGCAGGTGCGGTCAGGAGGAAGGACCGCTGGTTCGCTGACTCCATTTCCCTTTCTGCTTTGGCTGCCGGGGCGCTCATGCCCGGGGCTGCCGCCCGGCCCTAGGGACATGCAAGCTCAGGAGGCAAGCACGGATGCGAACCCCTCCCCCGACACCATGCCTCTGTGAGCTGCCCCAGAGCGGCCTCGTCCTGGGCATGAGGAAGTTGTAAACACTAAGTCCTTTCTCATGGCCTAGAAGCTCAGAAAGGCCCAGAGGGCCTGGCTCTGCCAAAGCTGCGCGGCTCCAGGAGCCCCGGTCTCCTCAGCAGGGAGGCTCTGGTCCAGGGTGGCGGCAGCTGGGCTTCGAGGGGCAGCCGCCCAGGTTCAGGGCCACAGCTGGGGGCCATACTGGGAGCCCGACTCTGCCCAAGACAACATCATCGGGACCCCCACCCCAGCAGGGCCTGAGCCACTTACAGATACAGCGATTTCCCCGAGAATGTCCTCTGGGATCGTCATGTCCTTGTCCAGCACCTTCCGATAGAACTTGTCCAGGGATGTGTCCATGAGCTCCATGCAGATCCACACGTCTCCCTGCACGTGGACATCGGGAACTCAGCCATGCCCGCCCAGGACTGCCTGGGCCGGGGTCCTCCC
>NW_020172141.1:6186021-6199044 GCF_003031525.2 Neophocaena asiaeorientalis asiaeorientalis | reverse complement strand
GGCTTCTGTGTCTCCCCTACCACGGCCTGGGCCTGGCTGAGCCCCAGCCCCCGGGCCCGCCCCCCGAGGGCCCACCTCTCTGAAGAGGGCCCCGTAGAATGTGACGGTGTAGAAGCAGTCGACCGTGCGCATGTTCACGTCCAAATCCATGAGCAGGCGCTTCTGCTCCTGCGAGTTCACGGTGGCACGGATGCGCTGCGGGGCGAGGGCTGCGGTCAGGGGCTGGGAGGCAGGCGCGGCCCCCGGTGCCCCCGGCCCTGACAGCCCCGGGCTGGGGGCCCCGCTCACCTTCACGGCCATGATGGTGCCGCTCTGGGCGTGCCGCACCTTCTCCACTACCCCGTAGGCGCCTCGGCCCAGCTCCGAGATGGTCACCAGGTCATCCGCCTCCACCTCAAAGTTCTTGGGGGACACAAAATAGAGAGGGTTCACGGGGGCCAAGTCAGGCACCAGTGGAGACACTGGGGCAGCAGAAAGAGAGGACCGCCAGCCAGTCAGACGTGTGCTCAAATCTTGCCCCAACCACTTCCGCTGTGTGCCCTGGGGCAACTCACTTAACCTCTCTGAGCCTCCCCTCACCTTCTACAGAACAGGCACAGCACCTCCTTCCAAGGGCTGCTGCGAGGTGTCAGCAGGCCGGCCTGGAAAGTGCTCCCAGCGGCGTGGGGCCCTTGAGAGATGCTCCTTCCCTCTCGCCCCGCCCCACTCAGGTGGCCAGACTGAACCACTCGTTCGGCACCTACTGCACGCAAGTCCCTGTTTCAGGCACCGGGGACACGGAGAGGACAACAGAAGGGCCTCGCCTCACAGGGAGCAGCCATAAAAGGGAGTGAGCAGGGGACGAACGGGACACCCTCGGCGTGTCCTGTGGTCCACACACGGTCCCCAAGCCGGGCCTCCCAAGCCATCGGGAAGTGCGAGTGAAACGCAGGTCCCCGGGCACCGGCCCCGAGGGCAGGGCCAGGGAACTGCGCGCTCAGCACCACTCCTCTGGGGTCGGGGCGCTCCACGCCGGCTCCGGCTCACCAGGGCCCCAGGAGGCAGCCACCACCTCTGCCCCAGGCGGGCCACTGGTCAGCAGCGGGGAGCCAGCGCTCCGCCCCAGCCCAGCTCCGTCCACCACCCGCAGCCACCTCCCAGGGCCCGACGACACCTACCCTGTCCCCGATGGTGATGAAGGCCCGGGAGTCCAGGTTCCGGGGGGGCCTGCAGGGAGGAGCGGGGCCGTGAGCCCGGGGAGCCACGCCCTCCTGAGCGGGCAGCCCAGCCTGGTGCACATCCTGCCCGGGAGCCCCCACCCCCAGCCACGGAGCGTCTGCGGGGCAGCATGCGGTACAGCACGCGGACACGGCCAGGGCCTCGCCTTCCGTCCTCAACGGGAGAGCAGGGCCCTGAGCGGACGTGCGAGGCCCGTGGCCCCCGCAGCTGCCCAGAGGAGGTGCTGCCCAGGCAGGGGCCCGGCTCTCACGGTGGCCCCTTCAGGAGGCTGTTGGGCGGTGCCGGGGGAAACCCGAGGCCAACTCACGTGGGGCTGGGCGCCGGCGGCTTGGACACGCAGGAGATTCGTAAATCCCTCTTCCTCCTGGACTTTCCTAAATGGGAGGGAGAGAAGGGAGCGTCCGCTCAGCCACTGCTCAATCAGCATCTCCCAGGACAGGCAGGAGCCCCAGGGTCCCGGCACAGACATAGACGCCGAGGGTCAGCGTGGTCGGCGCCATGACGGGGCTCCGGGGCCTCCGGGAGCCCAGAGGACGTGCCCAGCCTGGGTTGGAGGGCCTGAGCCCTGCCAGTCCTCCTGGAACAGTCACCCCACAGCCACCTGAGAAGAGACGGCGCCTCTGAGGAAGACGTACCATCACAGACTGGCCCCCACGGCCCCCATCAGGCCCCCGCGCTCCCACCCACACAGAGTCCTATGTCCCAAGTTTCCCGAAGGCCCGAATTGTGTCCTAACCCCTGAAAGCTGAAGTCCTAACCCCAAGTACCTCCGAGCATGACCCTATTTGGAGAGTTACGGAAGATGATCAGGTTAAAACGAGGTCTTTAAGGTGAGGCCCTAATCCAACATAACAGGTGCCCTTTTAAAAAGGGGAAATTTGGACACAGAGACAGACACGCGTCAGAGAAGACGGCCGTCTGCAGTCCCGGGGGCGAGACTGGGGAGGTTCCTCCCGTCACGGCCACAGCAGGACCAGCCCTGCGACACCTGGGTGGGCTCCGGCCTCCAGACGGGGGACAGGAGCTTCCGGTGTTGATGCCGCGCAGCGTGTGGGGCTTTGTCCAGCAGCCTGGGAAGGTAGCAGGGCCTCTACCCACCCCACCCCCCCTGCAGTGCTAACCTCGGTGGGGGGGCACCCACCAAGCCGGAGCCCCGGCTCTGCCGCCCATCCCGCCTCTGAGCCTCGACGCCCCCACGCGTCGTGCTGGAGCGCAGACGCAGGCTGGGGGCCCTGCCGGCAGGCATCACATGCAACCCGGCCTGGGGTGTCCACAGCCAGGCCCGTGGGCCGGGACCCCGTGTGCAGGCGCCCCGCCCCTCTCAGCCTCAGCTTCCCCAGAAGGGGCCCCAGCTGGACAAAGTATGAGGACAAATACCACCTTCCAGGGCACCGGCTCAGCTTGGAAAACGGGGCCAGGGCCAAGGGCAGGAAGGTGAGTCAGGAAAGGACCGCATGTGCACCCGGGTCTGCTGGTTCCACAGCCAGGGCTGGCCAGGGCAGGGCAGGACGTCCCCTGTGGAGTGAGGGCGCTGGACCGGCCGAGCTCCCACTGCCGCCAAGCCTGCCTGTGCTCGGGGCCAGCTCCCCAGCCCTCCACACAGCCCTCCCCGTGGACAGGCGGCGAGGCTGAGGTGCCTGTACCCGCAGCTACCCCTGATGCTGTCGGCATCCCCGCCCAGGCTCACGCCGGTCTGTGAGCGGGGGAGGTTCCTGGGGATCCACCTTCCTGGGGAAGCGGGAAGTAAGCCCAGCAGGCCTGCAGGGGCCAAAGCAGGGCATATCCAGGCCTGGAGGACGGACCCATGGTCTCATCTCACCCCGGCCCACTGCCCCGGGCACACTGCAGTGCCCCTGGGCCTCAGTATCCCCATCTGTGAGGAGCCCCACCCCCAGCTCTAGCCAACAGGGTGGGAGGTGAGAGGGGCCTGGCGGGGCCCACGTCCCAGGGGAGGAAGACCACCCAAGGTGCGGGCAGGGCCGGCTCTGGCTGGGCCCACTCACCCTGGAGGCCGGAGCCTGTGCACATTCTCACCACACGGCCCCAGGAAGCCCACTCCCAGCCCCAGGGTGCGGGGTGGGCCTGAGTCCCGAGGCAACGCCTCCCTCACCCCTCACCGCCAGGGACTGACAAGAAGTGTCGCCTCTCCAGGACTCTCTGGCCAGCTAAGAGTGTGACCCGGTGCCCGGCACACGGTCGGTGCTAAAGAAGAATCGGCATCGAGAGCACTGGGCAGACCTGGGACTCGACCAGGACTTCCCGAAACCACCCAGAGCAGAAACGGTGCCCACGTGCCTCTCCTGCAGGCACGTCCTTCCGCCTCCCGCCCAAGGCCCCGTGCCTCGTGCCGCAGGTGTGCACAGGGCACCAGGAGACCCTGTGCACACCCTCCTGAAGTTACCTCTGAACCGGGTTTGGATCAAGCCTCCGGCACACCCTGCTGTGCAGCCTCAGCGCCTCATCTGTGAATCCAGACAGGCCCACGCGCTCCGGCCCAGCAGCGGGGGTGGGGCCGCCACCACTGTCCATGATCGGAGGGGTTATCAGTGCCCCTGGGAAGACGAGGCCCGCGCCCAGCTGTCCTGAGAGCTGGGTGAACCACCAGGAAAAGTCCGGTGGGGCTGGGGTCCCAGCATCTACCCCACGGTGGGTGACGTAGGCAGACACTTGCAGCCTCTCCATAGAAACACCCCCAGGGGCCCCCAGATGCCAGGCTTGAGGTGCATCCGTCTGTGCCCTGGCGGCCGGCAGGAGAGCCTCAATCCTGGCCAAAGGCCCTGACCCAGGCGGCCCCGGGCCCGCGGCCGAGTCAGTGCTCTGACGGCACAGCCCACAGCCCCAGAGCTGGGGCCCCTGCTCACTCCACACCAGGCTCGGCTCTCGTGCAACCCTGCTGCCAAAAGCATGGGCTCTCTCTGCCACAAGTTCAAATCCCGCCTTTGCCCCTTACAGGCTGGGCGATCTCGGGCAAGTGCCCACACCTCTCTAAGCCTCAGTATCTTCATCCATACAATGGGGACAAAACCAGCACCTCCTGGGAATTCCCTGCTGGCTCAGCGGTTAAGACTCCACGCTCCCAATGCAGGGGGCCCGGGTTCAATCCCTGGTCAGGGAACTAGATCCCACATTCGTGCCACAACTAAGAGTTCACATGCCACAACTAAGCAGCCTGCGTGCCACAACTAGGGAGCCCGCCTGCCGCAAGTAAGACCCAGCACAACCAAATTTAAAAAACACACACACACAAAAACCAGCACCTCCCTGTAGAGTTATCAGATAAGGCACTTAGAACAGCGCTCAGCCTGCATCGAGCTACTTCGCCACCTCTGAACCCCCAGGGGCCTGTCCAGGACCTGACCGGCGCCACTGCCTGCCCCCAGCACAGGGCTGTGCCAGCTGCCCAATCGTGACCTTGTGTGTGGAGAGATTTCATCCCATTTTACAGACGAGGCAAGGTGGCTGGTTGTCAGGGGCCAGGGTGGGGGGTCTCCCTCCAAAGTCCTTTCGCCCATGAAGCAGCACCTGCCACTCACACACGGGCCCTTCCCACCTCCTCCAGACGCCCCGACGATCCTGGAGGAGGAGCTCTTAGCTTCATTTTACTTGGGGAAACCGAGGCTCGGAGGTGGAGTCACTGCACGTTAGTCGGTCTGGCCAGGAGTTACACCTGGAGACCCCAACAGGCCAGGCCAGCGGCTCACAGCGCCCTCCTGCCCGCACCTCTACTTCTCGCTCGCTCGGAGGTGCACCTGCCGCCCTAAAAGGCAAGGCCGAGGGTCTGGCACCCAGTAGGCGGCCCTCTAATGGCCCACAGGTGGGCACCACAGTTGTCATCAGCGCCTCTGCAGAGGTGAGAAAATCCATGCTAAGTAGTGAGAAATATGAGTGGCTTTTATTCTTGACTTGATGCTACTTTGTAACCAGAAAATAAAACATTTTAAGTTAAAAGGTAACAATCCACGTGGGGGTGTCCGGGGCTCACAGCCGCAGGCCCTCCTGCGCCTTCTCTGCTCTCAGCCCCCTTTCCACCTTTCTTGAGCTCAGCCTGCACACCCACGGCCCGCCCTGGGCTTTGGGAACGTCCCCCTGACAAGCTTCAGTCTCCCTGCCTGTGGCTGCAGTGTTGGTGGGGGGGAGGGGAAGAGGGCGAGGCCCTGCCTGTCAGGGTCCCCAGGCCTACGTCTAGAGTGACACAACTGGGTCTGCGGGGCGGCCAGAAACAGGACACCGGCCCCTCCCACCGTCTGCTCCGGGCCAGGGCTGCCCAGGTGCAGGCCACTGTGGCGACTGTCACCACGACAAACAGACTTTGTGGGCTGCCACCAGCAAAGCACGACGAGCCCGCCAGCTCCCGGTGCAGGAGGGCACAGTACCGGGTGCCTGTGTCCTCGTCCGCTCCGGCCTTCCAGGGGAGCCACAGGAGGCAACGAGGACTCCAGCCATGACCTGAATGAGCCACCGCTGTTCCCAGCTCAGGGCCTTTCCTGTCTGTTCCCTCTGCCCAGAATGCTCTCCCCTGCAACTCTGTCCCAGCTGATGCGTGAGCCTCAGCTTCTGCCTGTTCAGAGAGGCCCCCCTGGTCGTGCAGCAAAGCGCCCTTGTTAACTGGCTCTCCCGTGTCCAGCCGGCTCCACACAAGTCACAGCCCTGTAGTTACCTCTCAGAGGCAGCACTGACTCTGGAGCCAGGCGGCCGGGGCTCGAACCGCAAAGCAGCCACTTCCTACCTGGGTGCCCTCAGGCAAACGACTTCACCTCTCTGGGCCTCAACTGTGACGTGGGGACATCGGACCGACCTCGCACGGGTATCAGCGCAGCCCGCGCGGTCCAGTCCCCTGCCTCAGTGGTCCTGGCGCGAGGAAGATTAGACTGAGCCACCTGGAAACGCGTGGGACCCAAGCTAACACGGGGCCCGCAGCCCAGACGGCCGCTCTGTCAACGCCCTCAGCAGCCCCGGAAGCGTCTTCACGGGTCTGCTGCACCAAGAGGGTCGGAGAGGAGGCACCAGGCGAGGTCACAGTGAGCCTCTGGTGGGGAGCAGACCCTGAGCGGGGCCTGGGGAGATTCCAACAACCCGGCCGTGCCCGGCTCTCAGGCTGCGGCCGCGGCGGGGGGCAGGGCAGACAGCCCCGCTCCATGGGCCCTGCCGGGCCTCGCTCACACGGGAGCCCCACACCCCGCCACGTTCTGTCTCACCCGTGGCCTCCCTGACGAAAGCAACACCGGCTCCCACTTTGTTATTCCCGCCTCCTACTTTTGGATATTTGGGGTGCCTCTCGTGCTTTCCAATCCTGCTGGAGACGTCCTGGGTCCCCCGGGTCCGGGCCCATCAGGTAAGGAAGCGCGTGCCACCACGGAGGTGTCAGAGGCCAGATGTCCAAGGACGCCCCCGCCCCCGCCCGGCCCTGCCCCCAGCTGGCCACCTCTATCCTGTGGGGGTCCCACAGAGAGAGATCAACCAGGCCAACCCGCTCCCACTGCTCAGGTGGGCAAACTGAGGCCCCGAGAGGGGGAGGCTTTCAGGGGGGCAGTAGATTGACCTGCACAGTTAATGTCTATCAGCAAGCTAAGCCAAGGCCCACCCCCACCCCCTGATATCGTGATCCCCCCGTTACCGCTCTGCGGGGGGAGAGGCAGGCACAGCAGGGACGTCCCCTCACGCTCACACCGGCTCCCCAGCTCTGCAGTGGCCTTTCCCCAAGGTCCCGCAGAGGGGAGGGCTCTCCGTTTCCTGGGAGCCTCCACGGGCCAGGCCCGCACCCGCCACAGTGCCCTTAGCACCGAGCCCACAGGGGAGTGACAGGCTGGGCAGGGGGGCGCTCAACCCAGCAGCCCTGCCCTGTGCCCCCACAGCGGCACAGTGGGCCCCGGGCCAGGCCCTGGCCTCAGAGGCCTTCGGCATCCCTCGTCCCCCCCACCTCCAGGGCCCTTCTCGTCTGCAGAGCCCGTGGGGAGGGTCCCGAGCCCACCCAGCTCACAGCATCCGTCCCTTCAGCAGTGAGCAGACAGGGCCCTGCCCTCCCAGGATCACGCTCTAACCACAGCCACATGGCAAAGCCTGAAGACATCCTGCTGTCACAACTTGGGATGCTACTGGTATCTGGTGGGTAGAGGGCCAGAGGTGCTGCCCCACAAGCCAGAACGATCCGGCCCTAGACGCCCGGGGCTGGGGAGAGACAGGGCCACAGACAAAGCCAACTAACAAAGTCCGGGTGCACACCGTTTACACCGATTTCCACAGTGCTAAGTGCTCTGAAGAAAAGGGAAGCAGGGGACCCTGCGGAGGTGAGATCTGAGCTGAGGCTGACGGGGAAGAGGAGGCAACCTGGAGAGCTCTGCAGCGGGGGAATCCAGACAGGGGGCTCAGGCTGGAAGTGGTCCAACCACACTATCCGGGTCTGCGCAGGGCAACTCGGGACGGGACGAGCTGGGCTGGAGTGAGAGGGGATGGGGTGGGCCAGAGGCCCAGACCCAGGTGCGCAGAAGAACAAAGGGCAGGAAACATTCTCCAGCCCCCGCGCCGAGCGGTCTCGGGCAGCCTCCCATCCAGGCCTCAGCAGCCGCTGACCGCCAACACCGAGGAAGCAGCGACTTATGGAGGCACAGCAATGCCCCTTGGCCCCCTTTTTACTTCCTGGTGGCACCCAAACACCTCCGCGGACATCCGAGGCCCTTCGCTTGTCCCTGCGTGCCCACTGGCTCGTGCAAACCTTAAGACAAACCCTCAAAGCTGCACGGTGACGCAGACGAGGCAACTCAGGGCTGTGGCATAGCTGCGCAGGCCGAGCGCTGCACCGCTTGGGCTGAGCGTCCACTTGAAGCAACAGGAGGAACAGCTGCAGGCACTCAGACACGCTAACCCCGAGGCCCCACACTTAGTGCTGCCACGTGTTAACACGCCGAATCCTCCACGCAGGTCCCGGTATCACCCCCGCAGTGCAGCGCCTGATCGCCAGCCAGCTCTAGCCGCTCCCCCAACACCGCTACACACCAGTGCTGGTCCCACGGACCACGGTGTGGACACCGGCCCGGGGTTCCTGCAGGCCAGTGAGCTTAACGACACCACACGTACATTAGGGCTTGATTTAAAACAATAATGCAGGGCTTCCCTGGTGGCGCAGTGGTTGAGAGTCCGCCTGCCGATGCAGGGGACGCGGGTTCGTGCCCCGGTCCGGGAAGATCCCACGTGCCACGGAGCGGCTGGGCCCATGACCCACGGCCGCTGAGCCTGCGCGTCCAGAGCCTGTGCTCCGCAGCGGGAGAGGCCACACCAGTGAGAGGCCCACGTACCGCAAAAAAAAAAGAAAACAATAATACAGAAATGATGAGCACACACATCAGGACAGTTGTCAGGGAGAGGCAACGCTGAAGGGCTGCGGGCACACAGTATGGTGGGATTTCTTTAGCTGGGTGCTGGGTATACAGAATTCACTTTTCTTTATTCTTTAAAACGTAGAGGTACATTCCATATATCCTTCCGGCGTCTGCCCTGACAGGGCAGAAGGGCCAGTGCAGAGCGGCCCAGGGCGAGCACCGGGGGAGAGAGGCGACTGGACACGCCTCCCAGAGAAGCCAGGGCAGCCCCTGGATGCCAGCTCAGCCTGCAAGGACACCCCAGAGAGGACCTCAGGACAGGGGGAGGGTGACAGGGACCTGTGCCCAGGACTGGGGGGAGGGGGCAGGGGGAAGCCCTGTCAGGGTGAGCCTGGTGACCCCCTCTGGGGTGGAACATGGGCCCAAGCGTGGTGTCTGAGCTGCAGAGGGGCTGCCTCCCAGCCCTGCCTGCTCTTCACGCCCTTTACACGAGGCTTCGGGGGGTTTCCACAGCCACTGCTGGGGAAGCAGGCCTGACCACAGGGGCCACACCGAGAGGCCCGGCCAGTCCCGGGAGGGCGATGAGCCCCAGCGTGGGAAGATGAGCTCAGGGAGGCCCGCCCCGTCGCCGCACCCAGCTGGGACAGGGCCCTGCGTGGTGTTCTTCTTCTGGGACCCGACAGTGTCCCCTCCCAAGACGCTGACGATGCTCCCCACAGCGGCCTAGGCCCCACCCAGCTGCTCCCCACTCAGCTCAGCCCTGCCGCCCACCGACACGGAGGCCTTGGAGCTGGACCCTCAGAACCACTTCCCCCGCGGCCTCCCTCCGCTCCGCGGTTAGGGCGCTCTCCACCTACCCCTGCGCTCCTGCAGCAGGTGCCCTGCCTGGCCCTGACGGAGCTCCACCCACTGAGGGGCTGGCCTAGGAGGCTCCCACCCTCCCAACTCCCGGCCCCACACGCCCCCATGCTGCAGGGGACGCCGATGTGCAGGCCGAGGCAGGCCCGCCGTCCTCTCCGTTCCCCGCAAGCCCTCCCCAGGAAGGCCCAAGAGGCAGTGAAGCTCCCAGCTCCAGCTTGGGGAGCAGTGGGGAAAGAACCTGGTATATTCTAGCTGCCATTACAGGGCCCTGCAGCCAGAGTCGTGTCACAGAGCTTCAAGTCCATCACCAGAGGTCCCCATGCTGGCCATTCATCCAGCAACGAACAACTGAACCACCATAACAATGAGAAAATAACCACAGGTGACATTTGTTTGACGAACACCATCTCCCACCTTTACCACCACCCGGTGGGGGGCTGTTTTCTCCCACTTTACAGAAGAGGAGACTGAGGGTCAGAGAGGGCACGTGAGGAAGCTGGGAAGCAGTGGAGCAACTGAGAATTCGAACCCCCGAGCCCAGGCTCTGCCCTACTTCCTGTCTCGCTGAGGTTCTCTGTGGGCAGAGGGCAGTCTCGCTGTTCCCAGGACCCGACACTTAGCAAGAGTGGAATGAGGCTATCTACACCTGTCCTCGCGGCTGCCGGCAAGACGGCACGCAGGGTTCCCACTCCCATTTTGCAGGTGAAGAAACCGAGGCCTCACATCCGAGAGCCGGGCGGTGCCAGGGGACTGAAAGCATTTACAGCAGGCAGCGGACGTCCAATGTCACAGCGAAGGGGCTGAGCTGGCATCTGACGGCAGAGTCTTCACCTCTGCACAGCCCTGTCTCCCAAGAGCCCGGGGGACCCCGCACCACCTCTGCTCCTCGGCCGCCCGCGGCCTCCGGGAGCACATCGGAGCCGGAGGAGACCGTGGGCCAAGGGCGGGAAACGGCCGCGGCTCCCTGGACAGAGGAAGCAGGGCCCTTGCCTAACAGAGGAAGTTCCGGGGGGGTGGGCGCAGGGCCAGGCGGGGGCTCCCGGTTCTATCCCAGGTCCAGGAGGGGGGCCACCTCCGTGTCCAGCTCTGGGCCACAGGCTGCCCGAGAGGTGGGGACTCCCAGCCCCCTCCAACCCACCAGCGGCCAGGCACTGGCCCTTTAAGCTGAAGCCGGCTGGCGTGCCCCACGGGTGAGTCAGCGCCCAGTGCCCGCTGACTCACGCCGGAAGCCTTCCGCTGCCCCGGCCCTCTCCCCACACAAGCGACTGAGAACTTTGCTCCCTTCAGGCCCTGAGCCACAGGTTGGCGGATAGTTTCCTGTGCGTCACGCCAGGGGTGGGGGAAGTCCCCAAGTGCCACCTTCCAATCTTTCCGAGAGCCGGGACAGGACAGGACAGGACAGGTCAGGGGAGGGCAGCTGCACAGCAGGAAGGGCCGGGACGCGGTGCTCCTGCAGCCTCAGTGTCACCGTCAGGCATCCGGGAGCCACTTGAGGATCAACCAGGAAGTGCCCACGGGGGCAGCACTCACAGTGCACTGGGGGCACCCCAAGGACAAACGTGGCCAGAGGCAGCAGACCCAGACTGTGCCGACCAAACGTGCCCCTGCCCTCTGGCCGCGGCTGCCCTCGGCCTCTGATCCCAGGCAGAGATGGCATGTGGGCGAGGAAGCGGGGAAAACAGCAGGGCTGTAGGGCCTGGGGCCTCGCGCACTCCCGGAAAACTCCCAAGGGCTGTGGCACGGAGGACGGGGGCAGGGCACCCCTGCAGGGCAGGAAGCTTAGAGGTAAAGTTCCCTAAGGTCAAGCACCAACCACATCCTGCTTGGTCCAAATTCCTCGAGAAGGCGGCGAGAAGGACAAACTGTGGCCTGTGCCCAGGACTCGGAGGGCTGGGTCAAGCCACTCCTCCCATCTGACCTCAGTTTTGTCACCTGACAAATGGGTCGGACCGCAGAGAGCATGAAATGTGCCAGCTATAAAGGGCTCTGCACACAGGAGACATCACCTCTGCTCAGTCCGTCCTCCAGGTCAGGCATGGGCTAGAGGAGATGCCTCAGAACAGAGGTGTGACGGGGGAGAGGGAGCATCCCACCAGCTCAGCCCAAGCACCCATCACAGAAATGGGACACAGAGGAGCACTGAGCCCTAGAACAGCAGCTCCATCTGTCACAGCTGTGTGACCTCAAGAAAGGCAGTGAACACCTCTGAGCCTCAGCGGAACCTCGTCTGCGAATGGGGCTGTGAGCAATAAATGGGCTAGCGCACGGCACACGGAAAAACCTTGGGAAGCGGGAGCTCTTGGGATTTTTGGCAAGAGGTCATTATGGCTTCCCCACCACATGCTGCCACAGACCCCAAAGAGGATGACAGCGTCCCCACCCGATATCATCTGTTACCTGGACCCACAGACTGGAAATGCATCCTGGCCCTCTCTCTGCAGAGAGGCTCAGAGAAGGCAATGCCGGGACTCAGGTCACACAGCATTTGAGTGTTTCCCCAAAGTGCTTTATTCCTTCACACCCATGACCCTTCTCCCTTCCCAACCCTGCAACTTTAATTTTTATTTTGATGAGGCATTCCCTGCCTGGAAGAGCTGAAGGGCCTTCAAAAACAAACACTGCTTCCAACCTCTTCTGTCCACCCATGAAAACACTGTGGCCCAGAGAGGTTGATGGACCTGCCCGAGGTCTCACAGCACTGGCCAGGCCAGGCCTACACCTGGATCTGGGGAAAAGAAGCGTCTGATTTCCCGGTTCCCAAGCTCCACGAGGTCTGCGCAGTCCAAGTCCCTCCCCAGCTGTCTTCCCCCTCGAGTGCCTCCTGGGTTACTCACAGTGGTTGGGCAACGGTCAGGGATCCGGCCTCCCACTTATGTAAGACGTAATTACCCTGCCCACCAGGCTGGCTGGGCTCTGGCCCCAGCCACAGCAGCCGCCAGGAGCAGAGGCAGCGAAGGACCCACACCCTCCCCGGGACCCCACAAGCCCTCCAGCTGCCTGGGCTCCCCCAACCGCAGAGAAAAAGAGGCAGAGACAACCCCTGATTAGGGGCCCCCTAAGTGCCAGCTGCTACCTTTCTCCCCCTCACTCTGCAGCTACAGCCCAACAGAGGCAAGGCCTGGATCCCACATGGCTGAGGCCTTTCCAGCAAGAATGGTGACAGTAATAAAACGCAGCAAGTACCCCTTCCCCAGCAGCTCTGAGCTCTTCATCTCAGCACCCACACTTGCCTAGAGCGCTTTAGTATTCACTGTCTCACATCCTACGCCAGGAGTCCACGGAAGGTAGGTGTGATAAAGAAACCGAGGCCCAGAGACAGCAAGTTAGGGAGCCGCGGGCAGCCCATTCATTACGGCTGCGTCCGGTTTGGAACTCTCTCACACAGCCCAGCCCGCTGAGACTCCGACATGCCAAAAACATCCTTTCCTCTTCCTGCCAAAAAAAATCCCCCTTTCGCCCTCCAAGTCTCATCCTCCCCCTCTGCATGACAAAGCCTGCTGCCGCAGCCGCCACCTCACAGACATTTCCAGGAAGGCCGGCTGCCTGGAGAAAACAAGAGCAAGCCCATCGCACGGCCAGCACCCACCGGGCAGTCAGCCCAGGACCCACAGGCAGCGTCAGAGGTGAGCAT
>NW_020172141.1:6185019-6185761 GCF_003031525.2 Neophocaena asiaeorientalis asiaeorientalis | reverse complement strand
CGCCCCCGTGCACAGAGAAGCTTGCAAGTCCAGATGAGGGAGCCGATGGAGAGGCCATGCAGTAGGGTGGGGTGGGAGGCCAAGAGAGGATCCCCGGAAGACAGGGCTGCAGACAGAGCTGCAGGACGGGGTGCAGGCCGCCAGGGATGGGGCAATGTGTGACCTAGGAGGGTGGAGAGCCTTGGGGGAGAGGACGGGGAGCTCTGAGCTGGACCGTGGCCAGGGCAGCCACACGGGAGGGGGCGTTTACAGAGAGATCCGCAGCAGGGGAGCACCACTGGGGGCCCAGACTGGATACAGCCCTGGGACCCGGGAGTGGAAGGGGGCTGGGTGCAAGATCAGAGTGAATCCCACCTGGGTCCAGCTGAGAGACCCAGACTGGGAGAGTTCCTGTCCAAGGTGCAGTTAAGGCCCAAAGTGGGAGGTCCAAGCAAGGTTCCTGACCTGGAACGGGGTGATCAGAAGGAGACCCTCTCCCGACTTCGGGCCTGGGTGCAGCCCCAAGGCCTAAACTGGGGTCCGGCTGGGCCCGGGACCTAAGGGAGGCGTTCCGGGCAGGGGAGCTGCCCGGGTGCGGGCCGGGGGAACCGCGCAGAGGTCGGGTCCGCAGCCCGGGCGTTCCTACCTTTGGATGCGGGCACACCGGCGGGCTGGCTCGCGGCAGGAGATTCCATGGTGCAGGCGGGTCGGGGCGGCGACGGGACTAGTCCAGGGGGCGGCGAGCTCGGCCCGGGCGGAGCAC
>NW_020172141.1:6155233-6185002 GCF_003031525.2 Neophocaena asiaeorientalis asiaeorientalis | reverse complement strand
CCAGACTGGGCAGCGCGGCGGGGGCCCCGGCCGGACGGCGCCGACGCAGGCCCCGCCCCGCGCACCCATTGGCCCGCCGGTCTCCGTGCCCGGCCCCTGCCTATCAATCGCCGGCCGGGGCCTGCCCGTCAAGCTCAAGCCTCGCCCTCCATTGGCCCGGGGTACGGCTCCTCCCACCGCCTGTCAAGCCCGCCCACCACCGGGAAACCCGTCAGGCCCCGCCCCCCAGGCCCCGGCGGGTCCCTCCCGCTGCCTATCCGGACGCAAGCCCCGCCCACTCCCGGGCCCCGCCTCACGCGCGCTGGCTCCTGTGCGCGGAAACCCTGGGTACCCCTGGCCCGCCCAGCTGCGGCCCCGGGGAGCGGGAAGGCGGGTGCTGCGGGGGTCAAAGTGCACCCCCCGGGTGGGGCCAGGGTCAGATCCCGCTTCGACTACTTCCTAGCGGGGCTGACCTGGGCAACTCAGGTCACCCCGGAGCTTGTTTTCGCGTCCGCGCCTCCGGTCGCAGCTGGTGGAAAGGGACCTGGGCTACCGCGGACACTCAGGAGGTGTTTGTTGACTATTCAGTCCGGACGGGCTAGCCCTCCCTTCTGCTCCCGCGTGGAGCCTTGGAGGATTTCGGGAGCCACTGACCAATCTGGCAGTGGGACCAGGTCACTAGGATGGACAGCCTGGCAAAGGTCACGGGGTCAGTCCCTCGCTTCACGCGGGCGTGAGTGTGTGACCTGCCAGGAGCCTCACACGAGGGAAGCAGATTCCACCACCTTCTTGTAAGGTGCCCTCCCGCTTGTAAGATGGGGTGACAGCAGGGCCTACCCACACAGTGATAGGGAGGGCCAGATGAGATGAGGGGAGGCCTGCTAATTGTCATTATTTCCTCCTGCGTCCCCAGGCAGTGGGAGGAAAGGCATGAGCTATGGACTCATCAGGTTACAGGTTCAAATGCCAGCTCTGCCACTCAGAGACATCCTGAGCCACTCCGTGCCCGTTGACGTACCTGTGCCACGGGGATAGGGCAGCCTCTCCGAAGTCGGTTCACAAGTGCAAGCTTGGAAGTTCCTGGCTTAGGTCCTGGCACTCACTAGGTGCCCAGCAAATGTTTTTAAAATTCCTACAGGAAGCTGACCCAGCCTCACAACACCTGGGTGTCTGGAGTGGCCCAGGGCACTCGGTCCCAAATGGGTCCTTCTGCTTATCTATCTGCAAAATGGGCCCCAGCAGCAGATACCTCCCTAGTGGGACTGCAGGCCTGGTCTGGTGGGTTTCCTGGGTTCAGGCCCTGCCAACCACTTGGACTCCTGCTCCCCTCGTGCTCCCTGTCACCCCCTCCGCTCCATGCCATATGCAAGGGTTCTCAGTGCTGCCCCTTGTACACGCCAATACCGGTCCTGCCTCACGGTCTGTGCCTCTGCTGTTCCCTCTGCCTGAAACATCTTTCTCCCCCACCCTCCCCCCCGTGACTGCTGGGGCTGGTCCCTTTCATCCTGCAGGCCTCCTCTTAAATGAACTCCCCTAAGAGCCTTTCCGGCCATACCCCCAAATCAGTTGTAATTCTCTGCACAGCATTCATGCCACCAATGCCTTTCCTATTTCCTCTGCTTTTAATCTGACTCTTAATCTGGACCGTCAGCGCCTCCTGGGCGGGAATCTGGCCAACTCACTCCCTGCGGGGCATTCCTGATGCACAGCCCAGGGCCTGGCACATAGTAGGCCAGGAAAAATGTTTGAGGAATGAGCAAAGGACAGACAGAAAGCATGCCACAGACATTGGGAGCAACTCTAGTCCCATGCTGGCCTGCTCCTATGACTCAGACGAGGCCCTGCCGTTGGAGGAAGTGACGGTTAGTCAGGGAGCCTGACAGACAGCCCAAGAATCACAAAACTCCATGTGGGCTGCTATAAATAGATGCATGAGCAAGAGACCCAGGATGGTGCCAGGCTCCACCTAGGTGAGGTCGGGAAGGCTCCTCGGAGGAGGTGACTTTGAGACTGGACCTTTAAGGACCAGTAGGAGCTTGTGAGCTCGTGAGGCAGAGAAGCGAGAAACAGTCTCCCTGTAGAGGGTTGGTGCTGTGCAAGGGGCCCCGTGTGAGGGCCCGGCGGGGAGGCAGGGCTCCGTCGTCCCTTCCTCGCTGGTTGCAGCTCCATGACCACTCAGAAACCAGAAGGGATATTGGACAGGGTCCCTGTAACAGGCTGCTTCTTGCCCTGACTCCTAGAAGATAGGTCCCCAACACCCTTCTCCGTGGACTCAGGGAAAGGGGTGTGGTCAGATCAGGATCTGGGTGTGAGCTGAGGTGGGCGGGGCCTGGGGTTACCAAGGGCTGGAGAGAGGATGTCTGCGCCCGGGATGGCGGGAGCTCGTCCCTTCATTAACTCGACAGCTCCGTAGTGAGCACTGACTGTGTGCCTGGCGCTGAGGGCACGACGTTGAAGAGACAGACACAAGGCCCTGCCCTCTGGGAGGTGACTGGTGGACGAAACACACAAGCGAAATGCCCAAATTAAATTACAGTCGCCGGAGGATCTGCTACCGGGAAAGGAGGGAAGGGGACTGGCGTGCGTCTGAGGGTGGGGCTGTAATTTTAAAGAGGGAGGACAAGCCTCACCGGCAGGTGACATGTAAGCAAAGACCTGAGCAGGTGAGGGAGGTGTCATGAGGGTGTGGGGAAGAGCATTCCAGGGGGAGGAAACAGCGTGTGCAAAGGCCTTGAGGTGGATGGCTGGTGGGGGAGGAACAGGCGGGAGCAGCGGGGGTATGAGGGCCCTGCGCTCACCTCTATTCACCCCTGCACGTGCCCACTCACGCCCTCGCCGCCCACCCCCCCAGCTCACACCCAAGTTCACACACCCCAGACACATGCACACGCTTGTGAGCACGGCGGGGTGCACAAGCATGCACCAACCCGCGGAGCGGCCACACAGGCTCAGGCACGTGCACGGATACCACAAACGCGCGCGCGCACACACACACACACACACACACGCACACGGCCCTGACTCCGCAAGGGCCCCCTCAGCTTGCGCCCACAGTGCCCTCTGGTGGCCAGCCCTGGCATGGCGGCTGGACGTGAGCTGGTCACTCTACAGAGCCCTGGGCACTTCCGGGACCTCGTCTGCTCCCCCTCCCCCTCCCCGTGCTTCCTGCCCCCAGTTCCTCCACAGCAGCCAGAGCGCCTTCCAGAACACGGCTGGCCAAGCTCAAACGCTGCCGAGGCTCACTCAGAGGAGAACCTCCCCAGTCTCTCCCCAGTCCAGCCACTCCCAACCTCAGCTCTCCTCCCTGAACCTTTCTTTGCAAAGGCTGTTCCCTCAGCTTGGAATGCCCTTCCCTGCCTTCTCCACCTGACTCATTCCTACCCCTCAAGGCCTACTTCTGAAACAGGGAGGGGAGGCTCTCCCTGACACTGCCCCCTGGGACCCCATCTCTGCCAGCGGCGGAAACCCCACCTGCGTCTCCAGCAGAATCCAGCTGCTCCGAGGCAGGGGCTGAGTTCCTTCTGGCCCAGCGTCAGGCCGGCTGGAGGTGGTGCTTTAGGGCAGTAAGTCATTGCCCTTGAGCTTGGAGGGAGGTGGGAGCCTCCCTCAGGGTCAGGCCCTGAAGTTGCAGTTTACAAAGAAGGAAACCTCGAGGGAGGGTGGGAGCTCACCTGCTCTACCTAAGCCGTCATCACTCTTGAATATCAAAGGGTGAATTCACACCAGTTAGGCGGCCCCAGGAGCAAAGCAGCAAGTGCCATTGGTAGAGCACCTACTGTGTGCTAATCCCTTGAAGCTCATGGTTCTGTGGACTCACCAGAATCAAGCTGCAGGGGGGCTGTGACTTTGCTCCGGTCACTGCAGTGTCCCCACACACTGCAGGTGTGCAGTGAACAGCTGTGGAAAGGAGGAGCTCACAGTGCTACAGCAAGGGGCAGCTGTTATCATCATCCCAGTGTAATAGATGAGAAGTGGAGGCTCAGAGAGGGGCTGAAGGCTGCTGGCGATGGCAGAGCTGTTGTTGGAACGGTCAGACGGAGACAGAGTTTTCCCTGCCCAAGCTTCCGTTAATTAAAGTAGTTTGCGACACCCTCCTTCTGGGCAAATCACATCGCCCTTGAACTCCCTCCACCGCTTTCTGGGAAGATGCCAAGCGCTTCGCTTCTGACTGAGCCCTCAGGTATATCCTGCCCAGGACCCCTCACGGCTGCACAGAAACCCTGAGGCTTTCCCCCCAGGAAATCTTCCAGGCAGCCAGGGGCTCAGGGCATCCCAGGAGCCCTGGCCCGGAGCCTGTGTGTCCCCAGGCCCTCACACATAGCACTTCACGCCTGGGAGGCAGGGCCAGGGGTTCACTGACATGCGTTATACTCCAAGCCCAAGACTTGACGTGACCCGGCAAGGCCAGTGTGGTTAGACCTCCATCTCACAGACAAGGAAACTGAGGCCCAAGTCTTCAAGCAGCTGGCCCAGTTTCCACTGCCAGGTAGAACAAAGCCAGGCTTCTAGCCCTGGTCAGAAGCAGCCTGCTGTGTATCAGGCATTTTACCAGCAGGCTCAAGCCTGCCCCCTAGAATCCAGGGCCTGAGAGACGTCCTCATCACTGTGGTTTGGGGGAGAAGTACTGCAAACACAGAGACAAGCCACGTTCCCGAGATCACAGGACCAGGGAGAAGAGAGAAAGAACTGTGTCCGGAACGGGCTGACTCCACAACCCACACACATCCCAGTATTTGCCTGCAAAGGGCTGTTTTCCAATCTGAGGGGAGTCCTGGCTCCACCAGGATGGAGATGAGTGACCTTAAGCCAATCACCTGCCTCAGCCAGGCCTTGGAGGTGATCACATCCATTCTCACTAGAGTTTGCGTCCCCTTTCAGCCATCCCCAAGCCTGGGCTTACATCCCTTCCCTGATGAGGGGTTCACCCTCTCACTGGCAGTGTCTTCCATTCCCAGGAAACTCTGCCCATTACCAGCTTCTTCCTTAAGTTATGCTGAAGTTGCCTCTTGAAGATCCCAGGCTCAAATCCATCCATCCATTCAACACATATCTCCTGAACATCTATTTTTGCCTGACACCATGTTACATGCTGAGGGGGCAGTGAAGAGCAAAACAGACAGGGTCCCTGCCGTCATGAAGCCAGCCTTCTGGGGGAGGTTGAAAAAGAAGGAAAATATATCAGTGAAAGTAAGTCTATACATTAATTTCAAATAGTGATAAGGGCTAAAAACAAAAGTAAAGCAGGGCAACATGATAGAGAGGCACTGGGGTGGCTCCATTAGATGGGTGGTCAAGGAGGCCTACCTGGAGGAGGTTTCTTCTGAGCTCAAACTTGGGTGACAAAAAAAGAGCTATGTGAAACTGGGTGTAGGAGCCGACTTTAAATAGTCCATGGCACACAGCAGGTGCTCAAAGAGAAGGTGAGGGGGACTCCTAATTAACCATGAACTGAACAGAGATATTTTTCTCCCTTCCCTCCCAAAACTCCATTAAAATAAAAGTAAAATAAGAAAACTTTAAGGCACAAACTCACAAGGACAAAGAGAACAGGAAAGGCAATGACAGGGACAGAATCTATAAAACTTTGGAAGCTGTTAAATGAATAGAAAAATGGTAACCAACTTAGGAGAGTAGAGGAAAGTGAAATGAAAGTCTACAGGGGAGGAAGCCAATCTGCGGCCAGACCACCTACAGACAGCCCCTAGAAACAGCAGCCTGGGAGACACCAGGTCCCTCTGGAGGTGAAAGGGCAGGCAGGGATGAAAAGAAAATAAGCTAAGAGTTTGTGAAAGGAGGAGTTATGCCTCCCAACTACCCAGAACGAAGGTCATGAGTTCCCAGATTGAAACGATCCCCCTCAATGCCCAGCTGGATGTAAGAAGAAAACAAGGCAATTATCAACTCCTGGAAAAACAAATAACACAAAATAGAAAATGTAGTCATTGGGACTTCCTTGGTGGCACAGTGGTTAAGAATCTGCCTGCCAGTGCAGGGGACACGGGTTTGAGCCCTGGTCCGGGAGGATCCCACATGCTGCGGAGCAGATAAGCCCGTGCGCCACAACTACTGAGCCTGCGTTCTAGAGCCTGCCAGCCACAACTACTGAGCTCCCGTGCCACAACTAATGAAGCCCATGCACCCAGAGCCCGTGCTCTGCAAGAAGAGAAGCCACCGCAATGAGAAGCCCATGCACCGCAACGAAGAGTAGCCCCCACTTGACGCAACTAGAGAAAGCCTGAGCGCAGCAATGAAGACCCAACACAGCAAAAATTAATTAATTAATTTTTAAAAAAGAAAGAAAAGAAAATGTAGTCATAAAGTACTGCACAGCTCAGCTGGGAACAATATTTACATAATCATAATACGTAAACCAAAACACCAAATGCTGATAGATCCAAACATTGTGACGAAAAGAGAGTGAGTACTGGGGGCAGGGGAAGTGCAGGGATCCACGTGGAAGGGACTAAGTCCTTGCCTGTAGTAGGAAGCATCAGATACTGTCTAACACCGAAAAGAGAGAACAGAAATAGCAATAAAAGCATGTGATTGAGAAGTAAGGGGGAACTACAAGGCTTGGAAGCAGTCGCACCAGAATGTCAGCTGAGGGAGGGTCCATTTGGGTCTCTGCTGCATCCCCAGTGCCTAGAGCCCAGTATACAGTAGGTGCTCAGTTCCTGTTTGTCAGCGGGTGCAAGCAGGTGGCTGCTGGTTTTCTGTTCCTGGTCTCATAGGCCTTGCAGTGCCGTCTGACTTCTAACACTATGTGCCCGCATCGATCTAGTAAGAGTTAGAAGTCACCTGAAGGAACACTTAAAGGCCAGCGTGTCTAGAGTACAGCCCAAGCAGGAGGCGAGGACCGCGGAGTGAGGGCCTGAGGCTACAAGGTCAGCAGGCCCGGGGCGTGGAAAGCCAAAAATGGAATATTTTTGGAAGATCTGGGCTGTCTGGCCTGCCGGCCACCCGCTCAAGAACAAAGACGCAAGTCTCCCCAGAGCCGTGCGGGCCAGACGCCCTCCCACAGCCTCGGCGGTGCTGGCCCTGCGACCCCGCCCGGCGCCGCCCTTCTGCCCTCAGCCTGGTTTCCAGCGCAGCCCGAGTGCGGAGCCGGTCGCGTGGGCGCGGGGCCAGCGAGGGGCCCGCCGGGGAGGAATCCGGGCCGACCGGCCATCGGACCCCGAGTCGAGCCCCACATCAGTCCTGCGTGGTACCCCACGGGGCACTGTGACCAGCGCTTTGCAGCAGAAAATGCTATAAACGTCGAGTTTTTTCTACCAGCGTCTCTCTCCGGCTGCCCAGGCCTAGGGCGAGGGCGCGGCCTGGCGCCCTGAGACCGCGGAGCCCCACCGCGAGGAACGTTCTGCTCCCAGACCCTCTCCAGCGGCCGACACGTCGTCCTCTGAAAAGCCAGAGACAGTACAAGTTCAAGTGCTTGAACTTGGAGGGTCACAAACACTCTCGGGTAGAAAGAAGAATTTTCCGCCCTCCCCCCTCGGGCTGCTGGGGGCGGGGTGCCTTGATGCCCAGAGGAAGAAATTCATTTCCTCCCCAGGCCCAGGACTCAGACTGATTCTGACACTTGCTGGGCGGCCCCCAGGATCCCCCAGCTCCTCGGACAAGTAGCTTCCACTGCCCTGGGCCTGGGGGTTATTGTGCTTGGGGCTTAGAGGGCCGAGAGGTGGCAGGGAGGATGCTGGGTCTGGCACAGTGGGAGGTGTCCCTCCACAGGGCTGTTCTGTGAATGACCAGGGCACCAGGTGCATGATGACCTTTTTGTTGGTGGCTGGGCAGGGGCAGGGGAGGAGGGCTCCACGCCGGCCGGGACCACATGCTGCAAGCCTGGCTTCCTCTGCTGCTGGTGGGAACACCCGCTTCTGCCAGCTGGTTTGTGCCTTGTTTGAACCACCGGGAAAGTTTGCCCAAAGTTGCAGCCTGGTCCCAGTTGCAAGGGGGGAAGGTAGGAAGTACTCCAGCAGGCCAGCCGTAATGATATCTGGGCCTAAGTTCACAAGGAATGTGTTTATCTTCGGTATGCTTTTCTTTTCACACATTTCTGCAAGAATTATTTGTTGTTGTTTTTTAAATAAATTTATTTATTTTTAATTTTGGGTGCGTTGGATCTTTGTTGCTGCGCGTGGGCTTTCTCTAGCTGCGGCGAGCGGGGGCTACTCTTCCTTGCGGTGCACGGGCTTCTCGTTGCGGTGGCTTCTGTTGGTGCAGAGCACGGGCTCTAAGCACACGGGCTTCAGTAGTTGTAGCACGTGGGCTTCAGTAGTTGTGGCTCACGGGCTCAGTAGTTGTGGCTTGTGGGCTCTACAGCACAGACTCAGTAGTTGTGGTGCACGGGCTTAGTTGCTCCGCGGCATGTGGGATCTTTCCGGACAAGGGCTCAAACCCATGTCCCCTGCACTGGCAGGCGGATTCTTAACCACTGCGCCAGCAGGGAAGTCCCAAGAATTATTTGTTATTTTTAATATAAATTAAATATATAATATTTTAATATGTTAAAAAAGTCAGTTAATATAATTATATTATTTTGATATTTTAATGTAAACAAGCAAAATGACATCATTATTTTTGACTCTGACTGTTCTTTACAACTAAATCCTGCCTCTTACATGCAGCCTTCCTGGATTACCCAAATTGATCCTCATGAGACTTGACACCACCTAGTGACCCAAGACTCTACTCCAGTGGTGTCAGGGGCTGGGTGTATGTGGTGGTTTGGGGGGAGCAGATGGTCATGGCCAATGTCCCCTGATTCTAATCCAGCCCCGTAGTTTCACAGGGAAGGGGTAAACAGTGGCTCTAGGGTCTGACCCTGGGCCGAGTTCCAAGACAGCACCGCCTCCGCAGCCCCCAGCCCCTCAGAGGTCCCAGCAGAAATGTGTCGAGAAAGGAATGACATCAGAGTTGGGGAAAGTCACAAGATCCCCCTCTGCTCATCTCCTGCCGCATTCCAACCTCCCTAAACTCACTGGTGTTAAACAACTATTCTGCCATGCTGTCTCTGCCCCACGATGTCTGGGGCCTCCGCTAGATTCATCCGGAAGCCCTTCATTTCCAAGTCTGGCACTTGGGCTGGGAGGACTCCTGGGCTGGAGCCCCTCCACACAACCTCCGTCCCTGGCCAGGGCTTCCTCACGGGGGCTGGACAGAGGGTGGAAGCTGCATGGTCCTTTCTGCTGGTATTGCTGCTGCCTGACTCTATGGGCCAAAGCAACCCACCCAGTGCTGAGGGGCAGAGACATCGACCCTGCCCCACAATGAGTGGAATGACAGAGAACTTGCAGCCATTTTTCAAAGCCTCCACACCCCTTCTGCAGCTGTCATGGGCAGTGACCACGCACAGAGCTACCTACTGCACTTCCCAGTGTGACAGCGTGACTCATAGGGCAGGGCCCCAGCGGGAGCTTCCTCCTCCAGTGAGGAGGCTGGAGCGAGTCCCTGTGGGACAGGAGTGGGGCTGGAAGGTGGGGACGGGATCTGAGAAAGACTCGGAAGCCTTAGTGGCTGGTAGGAAGAGGGTAGAGGCCAAGGGAGGAGGCCAGGGTTACGGGGAGGCTCGCAGCCTCCTCCAGGGCCTGGAGGAGGGTGTCAATCATAAAATAAAATGGGGTGGGGCAGTAGGTGTGGGAAGAGAAGATAGTGAGTTTGGTGGGAACACGTTGGACTGAAGATTTGACGGCCACCTCATCTTTGCAGGCTGAGTGCCAGCACCACCTTCCCCAGGAAGCCCTCCCCGCTGCTCCGGGTGGAATTACTGTTCCCTCCTCTGGGCTCCCGAAAGCCCTGTTCTGCCCTCATCACACTGGCTCGGAGACCTCAGTCCCAGGACAGCGCATCTTTGAGGTTCCAGCCTCATCCAGGGCAGGAGAAAGGCACCTACAGGCTGAGGGGCCTCGCAGCTCCAGGAAGAGCCATATCCCTCCAAGGGCTGCCGGAAGCCTCATTAGGGTGGAATTCTGGCTCTTCCCTCACTAGTGTGTGACCCCAGGCGAGTTAAGGGATCTCTGAGCCTCAGTTTCCTCCTCCGTAAAGTGGGTATTTTAATGGTCTTCACTCTTAAGAGTCAGGGTGAGGATTAGAATGTACCCAGCACACAGTCAGAGCTTCAGCGAGGCTGGGCTGAGAAACCAGCCCCCTCCTGAGGTCAGGCAGGAACAGGCCTAGGATCTGGGCCAACTCAGAGGCCACCTAGGGTCTTGAGCTGGACGCCAGGCCCCTCCCTCAGGGGTGCCCGGTGTAACCCAAAGGCCACAGGGGAAGGGCTGGTGGGAGGCACTCCCCAAGAACTCGTGGGCGGGCAGCAGATTTAGAAAAGGGGGGTTCGTCACCTGACCCACAAGTTACTCAAAACAGCACGGTGGTGGGGACACTTCAGGGGGTGGAATCAGAGGTGGCCTCCGGAGGAGGGAGGCATTTCAGTTCGAAATTCAAACAGTGATAAGACATAGAGTGAAAAGTGTCCCCGGCTCTGTCCCCCGACGCCCAGGTGCCCCCCCGCGATGTAGCCCGTGTGCATCTTTGCGCGGCAAGGCAGCCTCTGTTCTCCACACACCGTCCCTTTGTGACTCAACGTCCCAAGGCCCCGAGTGTCCTTTCAGCTCAGCATGGGGAGAGCAGCCGTCCTCGTCACAGCGGCCTACAGAGTGTCCACAGAGTGACTCCCCCCTCAAGGCACTCAGTAGTCCCCTGCTGACAGGCATTCGGGTGCCTTCCAGTCTTCTGCGCTGACAATGAATGTCTTCGTGCAAACACCATTTCCCACCCACATGAGTGTATCCGAGGAAGACAGTCCCTAGGGGGCGGCTGGAAAAGGGCACACACTCCTCAGTGTAGCCAGATGTGGCTACGTTGCCCTCCGCACTCTGGGGCCAGCAGAGGCTCTGAGCCGGCCATGTCCACACGGAAGGGTCTACTGAACGGGGGGTGCTCGGGTCGGGAGGGCAGTCGGGAAGCAGCCCGGCACAGACAAGGGTACAGAGACGGGGAGGGGGGTCACAATGAGCTTGAAGGGAGAAGGGAAGTGGGGAGTCATGGGTGAAGTGGGGGTGGCGTGACACTTCCCACGGGTATCGTGACGGTCAATGAGGTGCACGCCACCCTCACCCAGCTGGGGCAGGCCCCGCAGAAGGGACAGAGGCCATGGGTTCAGCCTGGCCCAGCAGTCGAGCACTCAGGCTGAGGGGCCGGGGTACCTGGGCTCAAATCCTACTCTGCCACTGATTTACTGAGTCACTTGGTCTCTCTCAGCCTCAGTTTCCTCATCTGTAAAATGGGACCATAACAGCTAGTCCCTGGAGGGAGATCACTCACGCAGAGCCAGGTGCTCAGTGCTCCCTGTCTGCTTCCGCTGGTCCTCTGCTCAGCCTGGGGGGACGTTTGCAAAGTGACGGTGCTGCAGATGACACGCTCAGGGCACGAGAGCCAGGGTCTCCGCAGCACCCCTTCTGGGCTGTGGACTCTGGGCGGCCACACCGGCTCCTTGAGCCTCCCCTGTCTCGTCTGGCACTCGGGACTCGGATCCTGGGTGCTCTGATGAGGTTCAGATGAGGGGCGTGTCTGCGCATGCTGGCACGAGGAGTGTGGGCTGGAGATGGGAGGGGATGTGGCTCGGTCCAGCAGGCAGAGTGGGGCGGGAGAGGCGAGGCCATCTCTGCAGCCTCCTCTGGGCCCAGCAAGCGGCCAGGGCCAGCTGGATGGTTTAGATAAGTGAACATGTAAACAACAAACAACACGGATGTCCTGGGCTCCGGCGGAGGCTGGGCCCCCTCAGGGAGTTCCAGCAAAGGGGACCTGGGGGGATGGGGTTCGGGCAGCCTTGTTGCAGGTGCCACGAGGAGTTTGGGCAGAGAGGCGTGAGGTCTTATTCTATCCACAGGACAAAATAGAGTGATAAATAACAGCAGTAAAAAGAATAATAACGATAAGAGTACCCACTTACTTAGTGTGTATGGTGTTATTTAATTCTCAAAACAACCCTGAGAGAAAATATTTGCAAAACACATGTCTGATAAAGGGTTTGTACCCAGAATATACAAAGAATTCTTACAAGTCAATCATAAGAAAACAACTTAATAAAAAATGTGCAAAAGGCCTGAACAGACACCTCACCAAGGAAGCTATCCAGACAGCAAACAAGCCGATGAAAAGATGCTTTCACCACCAGTCACCAGGGATGCAAACTGAGACCACGGAAAGAGTCCATTGTACACCTGTTAGGACAGCTAAGGTTTTTTTTTTTATACACAGATTTTTAAAAATTGAAGTCTAGTTGATTTACAATGTTGTGTTAATTACTGCTCTACAGCAAAGTGACTCACACATTTACATATATTTTTTCATACTCTTTGCCATTATGGTTTTTCAGAGGATTTTTTTTTCTTAAGCAGCTCTGTTTGTTTGGTTGATTTTATTTTATTTTATTTTATTTTTTTATTTTTCGGTACCCGGGCCTCTCTCTGCTGTGGCCTCTCCCGTTGCGGAGCACAGGCTCCGGACGCGCAGGCTCAGCGGCCATGGCTCACGGGCCCAGCCGCTCCGCGGCATGTGGGATCTTCCCGGACCGGGGCACGAACCCGCGTCCCCTGCATCGGCAGGTGGACTCTCAACCACTGCGCCACCAGGGAAGCCCTTTCATAGGATATTGAATACAGTTCTCTGTGCTATACAGTAGGCCCTTGTTGTTTATCCATCCTATATATAAAAGCTTACGTCTGCTACAAACATGTTGGCAATCTCCTATAAAATCAAATCTATACCTACCTACGACCCAGCCACTCTACTCCTAAGAGAAATGAAAACCTACACTGACACACACACAAAACTTGTATGTAAGTATTAATAGCAGCTTTATTCATTATAACTAAATCCTGGAAGGACCCCAAATGCCCACAGAACTTGCGAATGGACAGACGAATGTGGTCAATCCGTCAATGGGCGACTCCTCAGAAACAAAGAAACGAACTCCAGATATGGGAACAACACGGCGCGTCCCAAGGGCGTTGAGTCCAAGATGCCAGACCTAAAAGGTGACACTTGGCAGGATTCCGTCTGAATGCCATTGTGGAAAAGGCAAAACTAGACACAAGACAGAGCCGTGGCTGCCAGGGCGGGGGTGGTGGGTTAACCGCAAAGGAGCTCAAGGGAACTTGTGATAAAGGAAACGATGCTGGTGGTGGTCGTTGCGTAACTATACATTTGCCAAAAACTGTCAAACACACTTAAATGGTGAATTTTATTGTATGCAAATTATACCTTATTAAAGCTGAGGGGGCAGGGTGGAGGGAAGCCTGTCTTCCCTTCCTGTTGGGGCAGTCCCTGCTGTGTCACAGTTGAGGAAACCAAGGCTCAGAAGGTGACGTAATGGCTCCGAAGCCTGTGGCAAATGCTGACCTGAGGGGATGTGGGCAGGCTGGCAGTGAGGTCGGTGGGAAAGCCTTAGGTGGAGCCAGGGCTGGGGCAGCCAAGGCTGTGGAGGGAAGGGCTCAGGCCCAGGGCAGCCTGTGGGAAGGCTGTGGAGATGCCGAGATTTCAAGGACGCAAGGCAGAGGGACATGTGACAGCACCAATGTGCACAGGGCAGCAGGCAGGAGCCTTCTCACCCGAAGCTGTGGCTCAGAGAGGTCAGGTGAGTCCCCCAGGTCACACAGCAAAGCCGGCGACAGAGCCGGACCTGCCGACTCCAAAGCTAGTGTCCTTGCTCTGGGGACAGAGGGAAAACGGGAGGCCTGAGGCCTTTGATGAACAGCCCAGTCCATTCACTTCTCTCTGGGCCTCAGTTTCCACCTCCATGAAGTGGGGGGAGAGAGACGAAGGCCTGGAAAGCGCTGCCTGCGCCCCGTCCCCACGTGGCCGACACCTGCTCTCACGCTGGGTGGGGAAACCAATCGGGAAGGTAGGTCAGCGGCCAGAGGGGACACTCCCTCCTCCCTGGGCCTCAGTTTCCCCGGCTCGTGGGAGCAAACTGGCTAAATGACAGGTGGAAAACTGGGGGCCACAGTTAGCACCCACACACATTCTGCTTTACCTCCATGCCTGCCTTTTCCCCCCTTTCCCCTCAAATTTGTATTATGCAAAGTTTAAAGCACACAGGAAGTAACAGCCTGGGCCAGCCATGTTGGCGCGGAGCCCCTGGGCTCTCTCACTGGCATAACCTTTTCGTCTGAGCGCTTCAGCATGTGTCCCTGGAGAACAAATACGTTTTCCTCGTAACCACAACACAATTATCCCACCTAAGAAAAAAGCCATCACGCCACAGACACCTAATACACAGGCCACGTTCAAGTACCCCATTAACCCCGCATGTTTTTTATGGCTGATTTTTTTTTCAAACCAGGATCTGACAAGATTCACATATTCTACTTGGTTTTATCTCTTTTTTCCCATATATATTTTTTTTTGGCCGCGTTGAGGGGCCTGTGGGATCCTAGTTCCCCGACCAGGGATCGAACCCGTGCCCCCTGCAGTGGAAGCATGGAGTCCTAACCACTGGAACGCCAGGGAAGTCCCCACATTTTTAATTTTAAAAAATTTACATCTCTAGGGCTTCCCTGGTGGTGCAGTGGTTGAGAGTCCGCCTGCCGATGCGGGGGACGCGGGTTCGTGCCCCGGTCCGGGAGGATCCCACATGCCGCGGAGCGGCTGGGCCCGTGAGCCATGGCTGCTGAGCCTGCGCGTCCGGAGCCTGTGCTCCGCAACGGGAGAGGCCACAACAGTGAGAGGCTTGCGTACCGCCAAAAAAAAAATTTACATCTCCAGAAAACGGGCCAGAATCCTGCAATGAACGTGTAGATGGACGTTATCCGCCAGACCCTCTGTCTCCGTCTGCTAACCTTTTACGAGTAGGCAGTAGCCACGAGTAATTGTGCAGTCAATCAGCTGCCATCATTTAAGCATTAGGAGGCCTCGCTTCATTTTGTCTTTCCAGCTCTTACTGAAACGTCAGAAGACCCGGCCAGGTTTCCCACGTGAGCTGTCAGCCCCAGTGGGGGAGGCAGGGCAGGAAGCCCCACTTTGCCACACTCCGCACTGACCCCTTTTGCCTAGCACCCGCCTGCCTTCCCAGTCCCTGCGCCATAGCAGGCCTGGGCCCGCCCCCATTGCACCGTTGACCCCGATCTACCCCAAGGGCCTCAGGGCCTCCGGCTGTCTCGGGAGGCTCCTTGGTCAGGCCTGCCCGGAGGCCCGACCTGTCCTCCACCTGGAACATCAGCCCTGGACTCAGCCTTCCCGGGTCTGAGTCCTGGCTCCACCACCTCCCCCCAGAGAGCTTCAGCAGCCCACTGCTCTCGCTCGATGGATCCTGGCTCCTCACGGGGGTGAGAGAGAAAATGAGACCTTGCCCGGAAGCACCCAGCACACACTCAGTGCAGTGAGATCCTGGCGCCTGACCCAATGGCCCAGTGACAGGGGCCGCCCAGAGGATCATTGTCTCCTTAAGATGGAAGAGCCGCAGTTGTGACAGAGGCTGTTGGCCTTGTCCTCTGCTACCGACGTCATGGTGTCCACTCAGCGGATGACCTCACACTGGGCGGAGGGCGGGTCCTCGGCACGTGCTGGCACCGACCGGGCTGCAGGACCTATGGCTCGGTGACAGGCTTCACTTTGGGTTTATATGCTAACTTTGGGGTTCAAATGGGAAGAAAGAATACACATTTGTATTTACTTGGTTTTATGTGTGGAAAACTGGAAAAATTCATGACAAGTGAGAATGCTTCCCTCTGTGAGGCGGGGGAAGATGGGAGAGGGAGGTTGAGTGTCCCCTGGGGCTTGTGTACATTTTGTTTTAGTTTTGGAAACATGTGAATATATTACATAATCAAAAATTACATATAAGAAGATTCTTAAAGAATGATTCTGTGGTTTCCTATATATTAACAAAGGAACTTGCTCAGAGTATACTGTTAAGTGGGAAAAAAGACCACAAAACAGCGAATATGAGTCCACTTGTGCTGGAGGAAACACTGCCTGTGTGTAAAGAGCTCACAGGAGCAGTTTTGGTGCCTTATTTGCCGAGTTCCAGACTCTAGAACCAGGGCACTTGCTCCATACAAGGAAGGAAGGAGTGACGTCGCAGGAGGAGAAGCCACCCGGGAGGACACGCCACTCCAGCCGTGGACTTCGGAGGGGCTCGGTCTCCTGGATATTTTCCTGATTATTCGGAAGATTGTAAGTCAGGCCCCTCGTGCATCCACTCAGGCAGGAAGGACAGGAGAGGCTCTGTCCCAGGGTGGAGGCGGGGAGGGGGCCGCTGGGTGGGACGGTGAGCTCCCCGGGGAGGATGTGGGGCTGGTGAACCGCACGGGGTCAGGGGTCATAAAAGTGCTTTACAACTGGGTTGTGATGGCAGCTGCACGGGGTACACATTTGTCAAAACTATAAAAAGGGGTAATTTTTGCTATATGTAAACACTACCTAAAATGTTTTTTAATAAAAGAAAAAAACACAGAAACAAACACCACAGCCACGATGGGTACGCTGGGCTTCATTTTATAATTCTCTCTACTTACATATGTGTTTGAAATTTTCCAATGTTAAAAAACAAACAAACAAAAACCCTAAGATCCCTGGTCTGTTCAGAACCCTCCCACGGCCCCTCCTGGCTCAGAATAAAAGCTGAAGACGCCACATGGCCTCAGCTCTTTAAATCCACCCCAGGGTCTTTGCACTGGCTGTTCTCTCTGCCTGGACCAGGCTCCCTCACTTCCTTCAAGTCTTTCATTAAAAAAGCCCGGTCTGTAGAGGTCTGTCCTCGATACCCCCTCTGAAACCTCTCCAAAGGCACCTCCTCCCCTCCCCGCCACTGAGTCTCCCTGGGCCCTTGTCTCAGTGAGACGGACCACGGATTTATTTCCTTCTTGGTGCCTCTCCCTCCCCTAGAATGTCAGCTCCTGAAGGGCAAGGAGTTTGGTCTGTTTGTTCACTGGGTGCCCCTAGAATAGTGACTGACACATAGTAGGTGCTCAATAAATATTTGCTAAATGAATTAATGGCTGACTGAATAAATGATACCCTATATACAATACATGGGACCCGGTCTCCGTGTGGCCCCACCAAGCCTTGGCCATTGGGGTTTTCATGACCCAGGGCCCATCTCCCCAAGACTGCTGGGACCCAGCTTTGCTTTCTAACTTTGGCGGGGGGTCACAGGTTCATTCAGGAGCCCCTCCCCAAGGCTCCTCCATGACCAGCATGCTTTGGTGTTGAAAGATAGAGGCAAGTCCTTTCAACTCTGTGAAGACTGATTGTCTGTTGTGGCCTCTCCCATTGCGGAGCACAGGCTCAGCGGCTCACGGGCCCAGCCGCTCCGCAGTATGTGGGATCTTCCTGGACTGGGGCGCGAACCCGTGTCCCCTGCATTGGCAGGCGGACTCTCAACCACTGCGCCACCAGGGAAGCCCCGCTTTATTCTTTGATTGATCCACTGCCTGTTCCACAAAGGATTTCTGCAAGGTTTAAAGACCCCAACAAGATAATAGACATTTAAAACTAGGACAGAAAGAAGGGAATCAAAAACAGGGAGGATCCTGGGCTCTTATGGTGGACTTGGTGTGCCCTCGGCCCTGCCAGGAATCTCCCCTGTACCCAGGAGGACTGAGGAGCTTCGATGAGGGCCTTCCAAGGGAGGTGACGCTTGGACAGCAGCGCATGCAAAGGCCCAGCATGGGAAACAGCATAGCCAGTTGATGGAATTTCCAGAAACTTCTTCCGGCTTCCCCACGCCACTCAAGTTTATTTGGAGACAAAGAAATCACCTGAGACACACACAAGATTACGTCTTGCTCAGGATTGCAGCCAGCCCTGACTCAGCTCAAGTCAAGACCCCCTCTGACCCCAGGATCCTCTTCTATCTCCTTGTATGTTATGACTCACTCCTCAGCCTTGTTTTGTTTCCAAACTCTGTGACACAACACACACTTATTTTTTTTAAATCTGCTAGGATAGGATATTCTCAATAAATATATCTGACAAAGGACTAATAACCAGACAATAAAAAGAACTCCAAAACAAAAAACAAACAAACTTAAACAGGCACTTCACAAAATTAGATATCCAAACGGTCAAGGAGTGGATGAAAAAGGTTCAACGTCATGGGTCATCAGGTGAATGCAAACTTAAGCCAGTGAGCGACGACTTCACACTCACCAGATGGCTAGAACTAAAAGGACTGAGCACCAAACGTAACTCTCAAAATTGTTGGCAGGAGCGTAAAAATGGTACAACCACTTCGGAAAAAGGCCTGGCAAGTCCTCATAAAACTCAAGGTACACTGACGACAAGACGCAGCCACCTGCAAGGAGCACCATGTTCAAGAATGTCCACAGTACGTTTATTCATAACAGTCAAAAACAACCCAAACGCCCATCAACAGCAGGCAGATAAATTGTGGAATATGTACACAATGGAACACTATTCAGTGATGAAAAAGATACAACCACAAGGATTAACCTCACACGTAAAATGTTGAAAAAAAGAAACGACCCTGAAAGTGCATACTATATGATACTGTTTACATGAAGTTCTAGGAAAAGCAAATTAGTCAAGGGGTGGGGCACTGGCTGGAAGGGGGAAACACAAGGGTCGGGTATCTGGTATTGGGCAGTGGTCACGTGGGAGTGACGTCATGCTTACACCTTCATTAACGAACTAGTAAAACCTGCAATCACCTGACTCGGTGGGCTGCTTCTGACCTGAGCAAAGCTGGGGGTGGGGAGGGGTTGTCCAGTCCCCTTTCAAAAAAGTAGTCTGGTCCTCACACCCCCAGTCCTGTGTGTCCTCAAGCAAGTCCCTGGAACTCTTGGGACTCAGTCCTCCCCCACCCTCGCCCCGCCTTGAGTGGCTCCAGGGATCTCCAAGGCGCTTCCCGCGCTGCTGCCTCTGGGGTAGAGGTGGCATTTCACCGGATCCAAAGCAAGCAAGGTGACCTCGCAGATCTCCCCGGGCCCCTGTCCTCCCGGTGACAAGGGGTTAAGCGCACCTACTTCCCAGGCTTCCCTGGTGCTTTGCTGAGGGCAGGCACACAGCAAGCGCTTAATAAGTGGTGGCTGCGAGGAACTTCCCTGCTGGCGCAGTGGTTAAGAATCTGCCTGCCAATGCACGGGACACGGGTTCAAGCCCTGGTCCGGGAAGATCCCACATGCCGCGGAGCAACTAAGTCCGTACACTACTACTGAGCCTGTGAGCCACAACTACTGAAGCCCGCGTGCCTAGAGCCCATGCTCCACAGCAAGAGCAAGCCACTGCAATGAGAAACCCGGGCACCCCAAAAAGTAGCCCCCGCTCTCCACAACTAGAGAAAGCCCACGGGCAGCAACGAAGACTCCCAGGCGCGAAGCCGTGAGCGGCGCGGCGCCTTTAAGAGCCAAACGGAATGCACCAAAACAGAGCGGCCGCGCGCTTACTGGCCGCGCGCCGCACGTGACCGCACAGCTGATTTCCTGCCCCCCTTTTTGTTGCTGCCGCCGCCGAGTGTCAGTTTCTGAGCCGCCGCCTGCGGTCGGCCCACAGTGTGGGTCCGCGCGCCTCTGGCGGACCCCGCCGCGCGCCCGCAGCCCGGGTCCCAGCGCCCATGGCGCACTCGCCGGCCGCCGTGCCGCCGGGCGCGCCGGAGCAGGGCTGCCCCATCCGCGTGGAGCACGACCGTAGGCGCCGCCAGTTCACCGTCCGGCTCAACGGTAACGCGGGGCCCAGCCCGCCCCCGCCTTTTGTCTGCGCGCCGCGGGGCTGGGGGCGCACTCGCGGGCCGGGTGGAGGCGGGCTGCCGGGAGAGTCGAGCCCGCGCCGGGCGCCCGGGGTGGAGAGGGCCCCGGGGAGGCGGAGGCAGGCGCCGGGCAGCTCCCATCCCGCCTCGGCCCCGGGGAACCCGCACCTGCTCGGCCTGGCTGTTTTCCGGGCTGCTGCCGAGGTCCTGGGGAGCGTGGTGAGCCAGCACCTCCCCTTTCCCCGGTGTTCAATGGCTTCTGGCTGCACCTGGGAACCTTAGCTTTTCTGCACCAAGGGGATTGGAAGAATCCTCTGGGCCGACCCGGGGCTGACAGACAGAGGGACTTCTGCCTGGAAGGGGCAGGGGGTGTAGAGGGATGGTGTCTCCATCAGACCCCAGAGGCTCTGGGACTTTGGCTAAGTTGCCTCATCTCTGTGCGCTCCAGTTTCTCCGTCTCTACAATGGGGTTAACCCCAGCGCATAACTCCTGGCTGGTGGTAAGGACCAGATGCCCCAGTAAGAGTAAGGTTCAGAACAGCGCCTGCGGCAGGTAGTAAATGTTGGTGAACACTGACTGGGTATTATTATTATTATTATTATTTTGGCCAAGAGGTGCCGCACGCGGGATCTTAGTTCCCCCACCAGGGGTTGAACGCGTGCCCCCTGCAGTGGAAGCAGTGGAAGTGCAGAGTCTTAAGCGCTGGACCGCCAGGGAAGTCCCTGGGCATTACTTTTTAAACCAGAAGCAACGTCAAGTCCTCATTTCCTGTAGAGAAAGGTTCCACCACTTACTAGCCCACACTCCCTCTGCCTAAGAGGTCTGGGGATGGGAAGTGGAATTATGAAATGGAGGAGTGAACTTTCATCCCTGTGTCCCACCCCTTGTGCCTTAATAACTTTTTCTTCCCTCCCAGCTGGGCCCCCTGTGGCAGTGCCCAAGCTGGAAGGGCCGTTATGGGCCACTGTGCCCATTTCTGAGGAGGGAAGGGGAAGGCTTCCTGAGGTGGGGGGATGCGCAGAGCCTGGATGGGGTCCTACTTGGGCCCACTCCTCCCACCTGCACTTGGACAGCCGGGAGGGGCTGGGGCCTGGAGCGCGGACCTTCCTCAGAAGCCCCCTTTGGGCTGTGCTGTGCATTGAGCTGGGCCCAGCACATCCTTGTCACAACATCCTTGTGACCTGGGCATCACCACCGCAGCTCAGGCGAGTAAGCTGAGGCCGGCGCAGGGGAGGAGAGCAGGCCGGAACTCAAACACGCGTCTTTCCACCAGGAAGCATGTACTTCCACCGCCACGCTGCCTGCAGTGGCCCGGCTGCTGGCTGGCCGTGACTCTCCGGGCCCCGCTGCTCTCGTTGGACGAGGCCCCGTGGCTTTTCAAATCCTCTTTTTGAGGCTCCAGAGAGGCCTTAGATTCCCTTGGGGGGCTCAGGAGGCCCTAGACACTCAGAGAAAGAAGAAAAAGGGAATGTTTGGGGTTTTCCTTCTTTCTTTCCCTAGTGAGTACAGCCAAAGGACACCCCTCTAGACTTGGTTGTGGTCAGAGCTGGACGTGACCAGCCACCTTTCTAAACTTGCATCTCTGTTGCCTCCTGCTCAGGTGGCTAACTGTAAAGTGGACCGGGATCCCCAGCCACGCCCGGGAGTAGCTCCTCGCCCGCCCGCGAGGCGGGGGCTGTGCAGCCAGGCCGGACCTGGTCTGGGTGTATATGGGGGGCGGGGAGTCATCTGTGCCCAAGCCCCCACCCCGCCCCAGCTGGGGAGGGGAACGGCCTGCCGCGGTGTCTCCTGACCTGCAGGCAGTTCCCGGAGGCCAGCTCACTGCGCCTGTGAGAGCTGTGGGCACTGAGGCCGAGAGGCAGAGCGGCCCTGGGGCTCCAGGTGCAGGTGTGTACCCGCCACCCCCCGGCACAGCTGGGCTGATGAGCCTCCGGCGGCCTCCGGGTCTGGGGAGGGAAGAGGTTTGAGCCGCTGTGCGCATTCAGTCCTCAGGAGGCCCCACGCACGCGGAGTCGCTTTATCCTCAGCCTTGTTGGTGGGGGGTGGCGGCGTTGTCCGAACTGCTCTGCCCATTTTACAGAGGAGGAAGCTGAGGCAGGGAAAGTGACTGACGTGCCCAGGGGCTTGCACCTTGGAGGTAGAAGAACTAGGATTCATTCCACAGGTGCTTGTTGAACACCTACTGTGTGTTGCGAAACGTTGTTGTAGGTGCTGGGGGCTCCTGGGACCGACCGTCTGAGGGGCAGTGGACAATAAAGTGTAGAGCGTTCTAGAGAGCAAGGCTGGTGAGAAATAAGGTCGGGTGTCAGGAAAGGGCTCTTCTTTATTTATTTTGGCTGCGCTACGCGTCATGTGGGATCTTAGTTCCCCCACCAGGGATCGAACCCTTGGCTCCTGCGTTGGAAGCGCAGAGTCTTAACCACTGGACCACCAGGGAGGTCCCAAGGGCTGTTGTTTAGAGTCAGGTGTCTGGGACGGCCGTCCTGGGAAGGAGGCAAGGAAGGGAGCTACGGTGGGAACGGCACTCCACGGGGAAGGGGCGGCAAGTGCCAAGACCCTAGGATGCCTGGTGTGTATTGGGAGCAGCAGGGACGGGAGGACAGAGAGGCCGCATAGCAGAGGACGTCAAGAGGTCTTGGGGGCAGGTGGTGCGGGGCCGTGGAAGGCATTGTGAGGACTTGGCCTTGACTCCGGGTGAGGTGGGTGCCTGGGAGGGTCCTGAGCAGAGGGCGAGTGGGATGTCCTGGGCTCCCTCTGGCTGCTCTGGGGCAAGACAGGAGCAAGGATGGCTACTGCTCTAGAGCAGGCGGTGTGAGAGGAGGGGAGAAATCCCAGCTCCTGGATGGTTGCTGAAAGAAGCGTGGATGGGTCTTGCTGATGTGGGCTGTGAGAGAACGCAGGTGCCCAGGCTTGTCTGGTCCCCAGATCCAGGGTCTGAAAAGCTAGCTTGTATCACCATTTCGTCAGTGGGGAAAGCACAAAGCCAGAACTGAGCTCCCACCCCTGGGTGGCCCCACCCTTGGCCTTTGCTTTCCCCTCTCAGCCAGCGCCGAGTGTCCCACTTGCTCCAAGAAGCGTCGTCTGGGGGTCCTGGAACCCAGCGCCTTCCACATCCTCCCCAGCCCCCACTTTGCAGACGGGAAGGCTGAGGCCCTGGGGGCAGCAGGGCTGAAAGCGCAGCAGAGGCCTCCTACACTCAGATCCCAGTTCCCGGGCGGGAGGCCCCTGCTCGAGCCATGTTGTGCTCCCGGGGCACCCTCATGCCCTTCGCGTCCTGGGATGCATGCTAGAGCGGGTCCCTGGGCAGGGTGCCTGGGGGGGATGGGGCCAGCTGGGCCTGGGAAGCTCTCACGCTTCCCGGCTCTGAGCTGCCAGCACATGGCCCCTGCCCACAGCAGGCTCTGCAGGTGGAGATGCCCAGAGAAGCCAGGCGGTGCCGCCCGCCCTGGGCTCCCTGGCCCAGTTGTCCTTGACCAGCTACGTCCCAGAGGGCGCAGAGAGCCTGAGTTCTGGCTTTGCCCCTCTGCCTCAGCCTCATCGTCTGTATAACAGGCGTTTTGATCTGCCCGGCCTGCTCTCGGAACTGGTGCAGGCAGGGCGGAGACGGAGGGAAGGTCTCCTCGTTTGCCAGGTTGCTTTAACTTTTCTCAAAACCAGTCACAAAGCCCATGATCTCGACGTGACTCTCAGGAGGGAGGTAGCCGCTGTCCCAGACCTGGTGATGTCTGAGGTCTCCTGGCAGAGCTGGGACTGGAAGCCGGGGCCCTGGCTGGCTCCATGGACCCCACATGGCAAGTACTGGCCCAGCCCGGAGAAGGGCCTGGGGTCCAGCCAGGCTGCCACACACAGAGGCTGTGGGATCCACAGACCCAGATGCCGGGGGTGGGGTGGCCGTGGTGCCCAGGGGGGCAGGTCAGAGGGTTCTCCGGTGGGAGGCGCCAGGCAGAGGGAGCACCCGACCGAGGCTGGGTGGACGTGAGGGGCCACAAGGAGGCCCCTGAGCAGAGGATGGACGAGATGTGACCCGGCTTCCACGGGGGGCCCAGGGGCCGGCGGAGGTATGAAGTGGCCAGATTCCGGACATGTTTTGAAAGCTGTACCCACGGGCCTGCCGGAGGTCAGAGCAGAGGCTGAGAGACGTATGAGAAGCGCCTCGGGGGGTGGCCGTCTCCAGGCAGCGTGGGGCAGTTGGCACTGGGCAGCCTCTGCGGTCACTGAGGCCCAGGTGTTGCGGGGCTGTCCGCTGGCGTCTGCCTCCCCCGCAGCCCAGGGAGGTGTGGGGCGGGGACAGCGTCGCGCCCTGTCCCTCACACGCAGCCACGTCTGCCCCGCGGCCCGATGCCCTTCTGCTCCTCTCAGCCGCAAGACCCGGGGTCCCCAGACAGCTCCACACATGCCGAGCTGCGAGCTGCGCGAGAGCCTCTCAGAGCCTCGGTTTCCCTGTTTGTCGACGGGGCTGTGAGAACCCTGCCCGTCTTGTAAGGCTCTCGTGAGGACTGGTGTGTGCAGGGGCTGAGTGCGCCCCAGCAGTGTGAGCTGCAGCTGTCCTGTCCCCGTGTCCCCAGGGGCGTGGGGTCGGGCTCCGGGGAGGTACTGGGCGTACAGCAGCCACGAGCCGGCCTTCAGCTCCTGCTGTGTGTCTGGCACAGAGAACAGCAGGAGTTTGTGGGGCAGGTATTTCTTGGGCATCTGCCCCGGGCTGGGCACTGGGGATGTGGTGGTGACCGAGCCCCTGGGACCACCAGGAACTGGCGGGGTGGGAGGGGCAGAGAATCCCCCAGGCCATCCTGGGATCTGGTCCATCTGTGGCCCAAGTTGTCACTCAGGAATGCTGAGGGAGGCGATGGGTGAGCGAGTGAGCAGGGACCGCCAGAAGGCTGACAAGGGCTCCAGACCCTGCCCCCTGTCTGCAGGGGGCCTGGGTGCAGAAGCAGAGGTCCGCGCAGTGCCTGTGAAGCCCCCACGTGGCCTGCTGCCCTGCGTAAACATTCTGCCTTGGGGCCTTTGTGCTGGCTGTGCCCTCTGCCCACCCCTCCCCTGCTCTTCCCTCAGACGTCTGCTGCTCCCCAGTTACCCCTCAGCTCAGAGGTTTCCTCCTGGGAGGTCTCCCCTGACTACCCTGGCTAAATGCCCGTCTCCCCTGGCCCAGATGATTTTTTCCTTCATACAGTTGAAACTTCCTGAAATAGTAACCCATGGAGTTGTCCTCAGCTCCTGAAACAGTGTCTGGGGCTCAGTGAACTTTTGTCAAGGGGAACAGGTGGACAGGTGGGTGGATGGGATGCCTGGCAGGTAGATGGGCAGGCAAATGGGGGCCGGATGGGTGGGTGGGTGTGTGGTTGGATGGACAGACAGACAGGCGGATGAGGAACTGAAGACTTTGGTTGGAGGAACTCCAGTTAAATGTTTTTCCAGCAGGAAACCAGGGTAGACCAGAGTGCCAGGCCTGAGAGGGCGTGGAGGCCAGTTTGCTCTCCCTCCCGTGCCTGGCATGGCTTTCCTGTGTGCCCCTCCTTCTGCCCTTCCCCAGGTCCGGTGGGAGGTCTTGCTCTCTTGTCTCTTCAGGCTCTGGTTTAGTTGGCGACTTGCTGAGCTCTGCTCTTCATCCAGCGCTGGGCCTGGGGCTCCCAGTTCCTCGGGCAGGTGCTCCGGTGGGGATGCAGAGAGCTGGGCTTTGGGGGGCGCCGGGGGCCCTGGGATGCTGGCTGGAGGGTAGCGGGAAAGGCCCACGCGGGGCTCGGTATGTTCGGTCGCTGTTATAAGCATTTTACGGAAATTGCCTCATTTAACCCTCCACACACTCTAATGAGGAATGTTCTGTTACATCCATACTTTATGGACGCGGAACTGAGGCGCAGAGAGGCGATCCCAGACCCAGCTCCCCACCGGGCTCCAAACGCCTGCGCCTCCAAGGCCCAGGCCTCTGTGCCGGCTCGGGCCTCACCCGCCAACCACCTCCCCACAGGGTGTCACGACCGGGCTGTCCTGCTCTACGAGTACGTGGGCAAGCGGATTGTGGACCTGCAGCACACGGAGGTCCCCGACGCCTACCGCGGGCGTGGCATCGCCAAGCACCTGGCCAAGGTAGGGGAGTGGGGGCTGCCCCCCACTCACAGGAGACCACGCCCCGAGGGCCGGGCCCCGCCCTCCAGTGGGCTGCGGCCGCCTCGCCCCCTTCCCCTCCTCTGGGGGCTGGGCCTCCGGGCCCCCACCACCACACGCACACACCTGCCTGGTGCCGGGAGCTCACTGCCGGGACCCCGTGTCTGGCACGTAGTAGGTGCTCCGTGAACCCTTACTGAACAGGTGGACAGACATTGGAGTGACTTGGCTCTTGCCCCTGCATCCCCAGCCGCTAGGAGAGCAGCTTGGGCTTCAAGGGGCTTTGACCTGGAGCAGAGCTCGGCCTTGCGTTCCCCTGACGGCTGATGGGGCCTAGCCCCTCCCCCTGCTGCCCCGTTGCTCCCTCCGCCCCCTCCCCCCGGCCCCGGGCGGGGGACAGGTGTCTTTCAGTAGCAGCTCGAGCTGGTCTGTGGGCCCACCCCGTTACAAGCGAGGAGGAACCCAGAGTTGCTACCTGGGTAACAGGAGAAGGGATCTGCCAGGGGTGAGGGCGCTTATCTGCAAAATGGGAGAAGAGCCTGGAATCCTGTCACTAGAGGCTCTCGGGTTGAAACCCGGGGTCAGGTGTGGGCCGCTGCGGGGTGGCCGAAGGGTCAAACGGCCGACCAGGAGCCCAGGCGCCTAGTCAGCCCTCGGCCTTTGTCATCAGACCCTCCAGCTACACCCAGACGGTGCTGTACTGTTTCAGCAAACGTTTATTGTGTACCAGTGTGTGCAGGGCACTGGGGCAGGGAGGTGCACCAGACCCACCAGGTCGACAACTGCACGCTGACATCCCCACCCCCGGCTGCTGCTCTTGGGATCCCTGTGAAAACTGAGTGACCTCTGCCAGGGGCGGAGGGAGCCCCGGGCGCCCCAACCCAGCCCATAGGGGAGGCTCCTAGAGGAGTGTCCAGTGAAGAATTAGCGGAGAAGAGGAGTTTGGTTGGCACCCCGGCTCGCTGTGGAGACGGGCGGGCGGGGCTCTCCCGGGGCGGATCCGACCCTGGCCCCTCTCTTCCCTGCCTTGTTCCTCCGGCAGTTCACTAGAGCTTCCTGCCCCGGCTTCCCGACTGTAACGGGGGTGGTGGCAGCACCCCTGGCTCCATCGCAGACCCGAGGGAAAGCCCGGGGCCTGAGGGGCTGGGCCTCTGAGCCGAGGTGCCGCTGGGGGCCCTGACCGCTCTTCTCTCTGCCCGGCTGCCAGGCTGCTCTGGACTTCGTGGTGGAGGAGGACCTGAGGGCCCATGTCACGTGCTGGTACATCCAGAAGTTCGTCAAGGAAAACCCCCTGCCGCAGTACCTGGAGCGCCTGCAGCCGTAGCCCCGGCCCCGCGGGGCCCGAGCCCGCCCACCGGACCCTCCCTCCGGGCCTCGCCCTGGCCTCTGCGTGCTCTCAGGAACCCTGGTCCCCACGGGGACAGACTCAGAGTTATTTTTGTAAGGACGCTTGTCTGTGGCCGTGGCCCAGCTGCCGTGGCGAACGGGGCCCGGCTGTTCCTGCTCTGCAGACACCGTGAGGGCCTGCAGTCAGGACCAGAACGCGGACAGGGGCGTCCCTCTGGTCTTTCTGGGTCCCACCTGCTGCTCCCCGCTCCGTGATGGGCAGGGGGGCTGATCTGGGGCCCTGCCAACATGCCCAGGCCGGGTCCTCTCCGCAGATGAGGAGCCACGAGGAACCTTATGTGCCAACTGCTGGGGGCGTCGGGCCAAGCACGCGCACACGTCTCCTTACTCCTTGCAATGCCCTTCAGCTCTGCAAGAGGCAGGCCCCCCGTGGCTGCCCTCCCCCTTCCAGCCCGAGTATCTTGGGAGTCCCCGCCCCTCGCTGTGGCTGAGCTTTCTCAGAGAGGGCCCTTCCGAGCTGGGGTGGGAGGGAGAAAACCGTCCTCCACGAACCATCCGCACCACCCAAGAGGAAGAAGCAGTTCTGCAGAGGGATTTCCTGTGCAGCCGCCGGACATCAGAGCGTCTTTGCCTTCCTGCGAGCTCGTGGCCCGTCAGGAGTCCTGGGCCCCCTCCTGGACCAGCCTTCCTGGGAACAGCCTGGGGAGCAAGCACCCCAGCACCCTTTGTCCTGTGGGGCCAGCCTTTCTGGGGGCTGGTTAGGACTCAGGGTACCAGCCTCCGCTGCCGCGCTCCCCACGAGGGCTGAATCCACACCTGCTCTTCTGTGGGGCTGGAGGGGAGCCCAGGAGTCCGGTCCCTCTGGGGTGAGGCGTGAGTGACGTGGCCCCTTCAGCCCTCTGGCTAGGGTGGGCTGCTTGCCCCGTTGACGCCTCCCTGCCTGACCTCGGCAGGCACTGGCCTGTGTCCTCTTCGCACCCGTCCGCTCCCAGTCTTGCACCAAGCCCCCCTCCTCCACTGCAGTGGCCTGGGGCCCCCAAACACCTGTGTGCAAATGCCTTCTCACCTGGTGGCGGGAACCTCTCCGTCTGCGTGCCTGAAGGCCTGGCAGCCCCAGGGTCCCCGTCCTCAGCACCCCCCCTTCCCAGGTCCCAGCCCCTAGCCCCCCTCTGGCCTCCAGGAATACCTGAGAGGGCCGAGGGCACCCACCGCACTCCCAGCTCTGTTTGCAAAGGGCTTTTGGGGGAGTCAGGGAGGCCCCTGGGCCTCTACCGTGCTGGCAGGAGGTGGGCTAGGCTGCTGGGTCCCCGCCGAGCCCGGGGGTGTCCCCTTCCTGGTGCAGCATAAGGAAAGAGTGGGTTGTAGGCCTGATAGTGGACTGCCAGGCATCCCAGGCTCTGAGCCATTTCCCTCTCCAGCACCACCCCCTCCCTGTCCACATATCCCTCCCAAGTTCAAGCACGGACTCCGTCATGAGAACTTCTCTCCAGTAGCTCAGAGAGCTGGTGCTGACCCCTCTGCAGCCTTTGGGGCAAGGTGGCCCAGTTCCAGGGGGCGCTGTCCGTAGGCGGGTGTCCTGCAGCAGTGGCGCAGGGGACCCCAGGGCTGGGTGGCACCAGGGCCCACCAACCCCTGTCCCAATCTGCACCTGTGTTCTAACAGCAGGTGACTGGGTGCCCAGCCGGCATGCAGACAAAACACTTAGTACTTGAACCAGGGGATGTGCGGGGTCTCCAGGGCCCCTGCGGCACTGGACCCAGGAACAGCCTGTCCCCCGTTTCTGCAGGTGCGACCCGGGCCTCCTCGCCTCAGGCTGCCTTAAAGTGCCACTGCTGCTCCGCTAGAGCCCTTGGCGGCAGCAACGGCCAACTCTCCCAGGTCGGGCCGGGTTCACTGCAGACCCCCGCGCCGGAGCCCCAGCCCCCACTGCCAGCACGCCCAACCCCATCCCGCTGTGGCTGGCTGCCCCCCACCCCCGTGCTACTCTGACTGACTGGTGTCCCAGCCTCGGCCCCCAGCCCCACCCATCCCGGGACACCTGGGGAACCCTTGCTCAGGAGGCAGGCCACGTGGGCCAGTTTGTGTGCCACTGGCAGGGCAGGGGGACACTCAGAGACCCACCCAGGCCCTCCAAGCAGATCGCCCCCGAGGCCCCGTGCCCTCCTGCCACAGCTGACTTTGTGGGTCTCTCTTTCTCACCCGGTCGAGACAGGTGGTCACTCACGTGCCTTTCCCACTCAGGACCTGCTGCAGGTGGCGTCTGGGCCAGGGCTGGTCTCCAGACGGATTGCATGACGTGCGTTTCAATAAAAGGTGTGACCCAGTGCAGCTCCAGGACTGCTTCTGGAAGGGCAGGGGCACAACCCCCCCACCCCTGCCCGCCCCACCTCCCCCGCCCCTGCCTCTGCTCCACCCCCATGACAGTCGGGCTCCACCCAGGTTGTGTGTGGGGGGGCGGCTCAGGTGTGAGGGAGGAGTGAGAGGGCAGACCTGGCAGGTGCTCTGTGTTCCCGCATCCTAGCTGGCGGCAGGGGAAGCAAGGCTCTGAGAGGCGCAGGTGGCGTCAGGATCTGGGGGCTTTGCCGGCCCGGCCTGTGCCTCCTCCCAGGTACGGGCCCCTCTAAGGCCATAGTCATGC
>NW_020172141.1:6133841-6155133 GCF_003031525.2 Neophocaena asiaeorientalis asiaeorientalis | reverse complement strand
CCCAGAGGGAGAGGAAGGGGCTCTGCGGTCACCAGGTCGCCAGCCCTCCATCGTGACCAGCTCGGCTCCCACAGCAGCTCCGTGAGACACCAGGTATTGGGGACCAGAGGCTGGGGGCAGGGGGAGGTCACAAGGCTGCAGGAAGGCGAGGGGACCAGGACCCACACCCAGTTCCTGCCCCTCCACATCTGCATCCCGTGGCAGAGACTTCACAGGGCAATACCCGGGGACACCCCCAGCACCCACCCTGCAGCAGCCTGGGGTCTAGAAGTAAAACCCAAGTTACCGTCTACCCTGAACCAGAATGAAACGGCGGGGCAGGGACAGGACAGACCCAGTAAAGGCCCCACCGGGAGGAGGGAGGGCAGGAGCCGGCAGCCGGGGCAGGAGTCATGGGTGCTGAGTGACCCCTGCCCACCCAGCCCTCCTCGTCCTGCTTCCCAGTGGCCACCTCTCACGAGGAGTCTGCACACTTTCTGCAGCTCTTTCCTGACCACGTGGGTGTGACTAGGCTGTCCTTTGAGCAGCAACTCAGAGGCCCATGTCCCCTCCAGCCTGCAGAGTCCCCATCCCCAAAGCCGACCACATCCAGCTGTGGAACGGGCAGGACGGGGCCCAGGGGCCCCTCGTGTTCCCAGCACCGCTGCAGGGCAGGCTAGGGGTGAGTTCCAGCCATACAAACAAGGAGCCTGCGTTCTGAGGCCTGGATGGGGAGAGAGGAAAACGCACCCCCATTGGGATCTGGATTGGGGGAGGGCTCTTTGCTCACAGCATGGGGCAGGGTCCCCTCAAGGCAGCCTGGCTGGCAAGGTGGTCCTGAGAGGTTCAAAGCCTGGAGTTAAACGGCAGGACAGAGCTGCAGGCACAGCGTGCAGCCTTTGGGTAAAAGAAAGCAGGTTTTTTTTTTAAATTGAGGTATAGCTGATGTACAATATTAAATAAGTTTCAGGTGTTCAAGATAGTGACTCAGCCAGCCTGCCCAACACCTCCACAAACAATGGCCTGTATTAAATCCCTTCTGTTTGAAATACCTCGGGTGGATTTCTTTTCCTAATTAGACACTGACTAGTATAGATAAAACTTCCCCCATTTTACAGTTGAGAAAAGTGACATTCAGAGAGAGGAAACAACTAACCAAAAGCAAACCCAGTACCTCTCCTCTGTCCCTCTGGTCCCATTACTGGGTCACAATGCTGTCCCCAGCTCTTCCTTGCACATTCATCCAGGCCCCATGCAGATGCCACCTCTTGAAAAGACCTCTAGCCAGCTGTAATCTCCAAGTCATCCATTACATCATCCTGCTTAGTTTCTCGTTAGTATTTATCATGCACTGAAAACTCTTACTTAGTTGTTTATTCGACTGGACTGGAAACTCCATGAGGCCAGGAAGTGTCTGTCTTACTAAATGCTGTGACTCTGGTGCCTTAGAGTACCTGGTACTGACTGCACACGACAATTATTTGCTATGAGAATGAATGAACAGAGGAGCAAGGGAAGTGCCAGAGATTTCTGAGCACCAGCTAGGACCCACCTTTCCTGCTGGCTGCTTCTCTGCCAGCAATCAGGGCTCTCTGGGGGCCCACAGGAATTTCAACTCCCACCATTCAGGTTGTGCCCTCAGTGGGAGCTCAGTTACTACACGCTGAGGGAATCACCCTGCCCATGAATCTTCCAGGTGTCTGTGCACTAGTAGTGATGAACAGGTGACATTCTGGGCATCTCCACTCAAGTCAGCAGACTGCGGCAGATGGCCTGTTAGAAGTTAAGTGCAAGAGCAGGGAGATGGGGAGATGGTCCCAGGCCCACAGTTGCTTGAGCACTTTCCTCTGTGCACTAGATCCTGGCCTGACTCTTCCTGAGAGACACCATAGCATAGCGAAATCTCGGCAACCAGACAGCTTGGGCTCAAATCCTGGCGCGTGACTTTAGCGAGTCACTCAGGTAGGTCCTCCTCATTTGCAAAATGAGAATGTGGATAAAAACTATCACTTTCACAGGGCTGTTGTGAAGATTTAAGAGTTAATCACTTAAAATAATTAGAACAGGGCTTGGCCTGACTTAAACGTCAGTTGACTGTTACCTTGTGTGGTGTTCTGAGTTCTAAGGTGTCACCTTATGTAATACTCATACTGGTCCTCTGAGGAGAGGTGCTAGTATCACACCCAGGTTACAAACTGGGAGGCTGAGAAAGAGAGGTTATAAAAGCAGCCCCCCCCCCACACACACACACAAAAAGCAGCCCCAGGTTCAAACCCAACTGTTCTAGAATCCCTAGAAACCCTCTGAATCAGCAAACTGGTCCAGAGAAAACAGACTAATCACAAGGCGAGATGGTCATCGTTCGGAGGTCTCTAAGCAGGGCCGCACACTGTTACCTGGAGGCGGGATTGTGACCCAACAGGAAGAGCAGGTACTGCTGAAGGATGGTTGGCAGGGAGAGAAAGGCATTTTAGGCACAGCATGGACCGTCTGGGGACCTCCGAATCTGCTAACCTGGCTCTGGGCAGGGAAGGGAGGCAGTTGAAGCTGGAGAGGGGAGCAACCTCCACATTACGGAGGGGCTTCTGGGTTGCGCTTAGGAGCTTGAGTTGAATCTTGTAGGTACTGAGGGCCCGTGCCAGACTATTAAGACTATTGTAGACTATGAACCGAAAGGAAATCCTGAGGAATCCTCAACGATGGGAGCCGCATCTACACCCGACAGCCCTCGGGCCCTGGTTTGCCCGGTTCGGCCAGACCCGGGGGCTGAGAGCAGGCGCCGTGCTTCTCCCGTCCCTGGACACGACGCTGATTTCAGCATGAGAGTTGCTCAAATGCTTATGGGACCAATTAATATGTCTAGCAACGCTGTCGGTCGGAAGCAGGGGAGGGACTACAACTTCAGAGCTGCGAGGGGTCCCCCGGATCAGCCCCTGCTCGGAGGGGACAGCGGGCAGGAGTCACTGGGCTCCGTCCGCCCTCCCGACTCGGCAGGGTCCAGGCAGGGATCCCCGCCGGCGGGGTGAGGGGCCAGCACCCGCCTTCGAAGACGCCCGAGTGCGGGGCTGTGTCCTCGCCACCACGGCCGGACGAGGGTGCGACGTGCGCGGCGCCCCGTCTCTCCCAGCAGTCATCACACGTTAAACTCTCCCCTTTCTCCGCTTCCAGACACTCTCTGCCAACAGCCTGCCAGCAGGGACCCCCTGGCGGCGCGGGGACCGCGTCTGTCTCGCCTCCCGAGAATTTGGGGGATGAGCGAGAGTGGCCCCTCGGTGACCTCGGCGGTCGAAGCTCTCGAAGCGCAGGAGGCCTAGCGGCGGCTAGTCCGGAAGTGGGCCCTCAGCTCCTCCTGTCTGGGCCCGCGTTTCCCAGGCGGCCTCGGGGTGGGCTTCCGGCGCGCAGTGTATTGTGGACCTTATAGTCCCGCGGGGCCCGATCCCCAGCCGGCGCGCCGTCCGGGGCGGCGGCCGGACTACAACTCCCTCCCGCCCGCGCGGTGTCGCGAGGCCGCCCGGCGTGAGGCGTTCGCGAGCGGGGATGAAGGGGAAGCCTTCCCATCGCGGGGCGGGCGGGGTGGTTCGCACGGTCACCGAGGGGCCTCAGCCTTCTGCGCTGTGACTCCGGGCGGGGAGCCGCCCGCTTCCCCCGGGGGTGATCCTTGGGACTTTGGAGGCGTCTCCGCCAGCGCCCCTGCCGTGGAAATCCTTTGCAGCGACCTTTCCTAACGAACGGTGCGTGAGTAGGGCAGGGAGCCGGGAGCTTGTTTCTAACAAGGTAGATCTCGATTTGAAAGACTCATTTCTAGAAGATAAGATTGGAGTCCTTTTCGTGTTCCGTGTTGAATTCACAGTTTTTGCTTTTGGAAAACAGTTTCAGCTAGTAGAAGCCACTAGAACCAGTTCAGGCCCCAGAAGTTTGGGAAAGGATGTGTATTCGTGGAGTCATCCGGTTTGCACTGTCCTGACCATTCTGTTACGAGTGGGCTGGTGCGGTAGATATAGGTCAGCAGGATCTCCGGGTTTGTTTTGGGGTTGTTTTGGTGAGGATTGTTGAACAGAAAAGTTCTCTTTCTTTTCTCTTCCCCCTTCCTCCCCTCCCGCCCCGCTCTCTTTTTCTCTCGACTGTTCTGCGTTATTCTCTCTCTTTGATTGCATCACATACTCATTGTGGTCGCCTTCCTGTTTGGTTAGCTGTGCTGATAGACCCCTCCAGCTTGCATTTTATTCTCGAGCTCGGAGTTACCCAGCCTTGTCCCTGCCGCACTTCCTCTTGTTGGAGAAGCAGCAGTGAATGGCCAGCAAGTATTTTTGTTTTTCCACCTCCCACCTGGTTATTTCTTAGATCAGACCATAAAAAGTTAAAGAAGAGATCTCGATGGTTTCCAGATGGCCTTAAAAACTAGCAAACATTTTCAAGATCTTTAATGCAAACATTAATCCTTTAGTAATAGGAAATAACTGGTTTAGAAGACTCAGTTGCAGAGAGAGAAGCATTCCTCCTTACTGGATAAAAACAGCAGAAAGGGCCAAATGAGGACGCCCCAGACACCATACAGGGGCCGTGCCAGCAAAAGTTACAATTTTACTGATCTAAGAAATTGGATATTGGGTTTTTTTCTCTTTGGTTTAAGGCAAGTGTTAATTCGAAACTGAGTTTGCAAACCAGGATCCCAAAGGCTGAAACTAGTCCTTGACTGTGATCCTCAGTTTTTAAGAGAATTTAAGTTAGTTGCCAGTGGTTATAAATGGAAATAGTTCACATAAAACTCCTCTGGAAAAGCTGCGTGGTGGCTCTTTTTGGTCAGGGCAGGTGCTCATCATTCCTCATCTGCCAGCTTGACTCATTGCAGTTACCTGCCTGGTCTCCTTAGGTGTTCAGGTTGCACCCTTTGGCCTGAACGGCAGGCTCTGCTTGCACATGCATATGTCGTGTGTCAGCCAGGAATGGGGCGTCTGGTTTTGTGGTTTGGGGGGCACCACCTGTCATCCTTCCAGATAACCGGGAGTGGCTGGGGGTACCCCTTTGTTTGCCTCTGCCATGAGGCCCTAGCTGGGCTCTTTTGGAGGAGTGTTTGCCTGGGCTGTTTCCCTGAGATCCTCCACGCTGAGTAGGGGATGGAAACCTGGCCTGGGCACACCTCCGTTCCTGCTCAGTGGGTGGGAAGACTTCCGGGTGGGGCAGGCTGGATTAATTGATTGCCCACACCATAGATTGAGGCCCAAGCATACCTAGTGGCTCCTGTGACCGAAGTAGGCTGATTATGGTGTTCTTAGATGACTTTGTTCCATGGCATGTTTGTGCTGACTCAGATTTCAGCTCCACACTGTAAGACCACTTTCCCGAGTTGCTGCACACACTTGGTTGGAATCTGCTTTATGCTGACACCCAAGGAAACGTCGTCTAATTTGGGGCATTGGCTGGAGCAGAGCAACGCTTTGGGCAGACTTTCCAGATTTCCCTGTGGCTGCAAACTCTGAAGCCTGCATTGTATTTGAAGGCCCTGCTTGGTGCCAGACCTTCCGCAGGAGGTACTGTTGTCAGCTGTGTGTTAATGATGGTCCAGTTTAGAATACATAGTGTGTGAATTCTTGCTTTACCTGGTTCTTGAGTCTAGAGCTGTGTTAATTCAGTGCCCACTAGTCACTTGCAGCAATTAAATTTAAATTAATTAAAATTAAATAAAGGGAAAAATTCAGCTCCTCAGTCACACTATTTGCATTTCAAGTGCTTGGTAGCAACACATGGCTCGTGGCTAATATACTGCACGGCGCAGATAGAGAACAGAAAGGTCAGCGCTGGTCTAGACCAAAATAGGAGAGGGGTGGAAATAGCAAAATGAGAGCTGCTTGCACGTTGAGTTTTCTCTTCAGTCCATTAGATCTAGGGAACCCACAGTGTTTGTAATGAAGAACATCAGACCCTGAGCTGTAACCTGAATTCTTGTCCACAACTCCGCACACTGGCAGCAAGCACAGCAAACAGATCGCCACTTGTCCTGTCGGCCTCTTTGAGACAAACTTGCCCGTCTGGGAAGGGGCGGTGCAGGTATCTGTGTGTTCTGCCGCTTGGTGCCAACCTGGGCCAGCTCACAGAGTCGCCCCTCTGTCCCATGTGGGCTGCCTGTCCTCCTCTTGAAGGGCCCCCGAGTGTCCCTAGTGCTCTGTGACTGTTGAATGCGAGGGTGCGTGGGGTCTGATTCTGATCACGATGTGAGGCCGCAGCACAGTGTAAAGGCCTGGCGTGTTCAGAGGGCCGGGCGTGCTGCACTGAGTGCTCAGGCTTTAGGCTTTAGGGTGGAACCACTTTTTGTGGCCTTTCCCCTCCCGGGCTTATGCGGGTGTCTGCTCCAGCATCTCTAGGCAGCCAGTTCTGTGGGGTTACTTCCACATCTTCTGTGCTACGCTTTATTCCCGGGGACTGGGCCGTCCTCTTTGACAGCTTTGCTGTAAGCTTTGAACTGCATGGATGTGGTTCTGGCTGGCTGGTGGAGGGGTTAGTTCCCAGAACAGGTGGACCACAAGCCACGTGGGCAGGTGGCTAACATTCCCGGGGCAGTGTTCCCCTCATTCTGACCTGGTCGTTTCCTTTAGAGCCGAGGGCCTCCAGGGGGTTTGGATGTTCTCTTTCTCGAGTTTCTTTCCTCCTGGTCTGTATGAGTCGTGCCAGTGCAGCATCTGCACCCAGGCACGCGGGTCCCGCTCAGCTGGCTGCCAGAAGGCTCTGATCCTGGAAGTTGGATGTTGTGGGTTAGGGTCTGCTGGGGTTCGTCCTCTGGGGTGAATTTCCATTTTCCTTGATTCGTTCAAGCCGTCGGGGTTCCAATGGCAGTAACTCGTGCCTCTGTAGTTCAGTCCTTCAGGCCTGACTTTCTGAAGGAGGGAGGGTGGTCTTGTGTCCTGAACCGGGCCTCTCTGCACTGCCTCCTGGGCAGTCTCGGCCATTCTGCTCAGGGCTGTCCACTAGGGCAGCCATTGGTCACTTGCGGCTGTCAAGCATTGGAAATGTGGCTGGTGTGTCTGAGGAACTGATTTTTTTTTTTTTTTGGCTGTGTTGAGTCCTTTCTGTGCGAGGACTTTCTCTAGTTGTGGCAAGCGAGGGCTACTCTTCTTCACGGTGCGGTGCGCGGGCCTCACTGTCGCGGCCTCTCTCGTTGCGGAGCACAAGCCCCAGACGCGCAGGCTCAGTAGTTGTGGCTCACCAGTCTAGTTGCTCCGCGGCATGTGGGATCTTCCCAGACCAGGGCTTGAACCCGCGTCCCCTGCATTGGCAGGCAGTCTCTCAACCACTGCGCCCCCAGGGAAGCCCAGGAACTGGATTTTCAATTCCACTCCATTTTACTTAAGTTTAAACAGTGCTCGGGCCTTGCGCTGGGTGGCGCCTTGCAGCTGTCACCTTGTGTGCGTGCCCGGCCCAGCCCATCTCACCCCATCTGCACTCTGCGGGCTGGGGCCTTTGCACCGTTTGACGCGACGGAAGCTGGCTCAGAGCAGCAAGGGGGTTTGTCCTTGGACACAAAGCCAGTGAGTGACTGAGAGGAACTCTTGGTGCGCCGTGGTCTTGTCCCCAAAGCAGAGCTGCCCGGTCCCTGGAGCACCACGGGGAGCCTGTTCCCTGGCACGTGGCTTCCTCTGAAACAATGAGAACGTCAGGTGCCAGTTTGGAAACATCCTCAGTATTTGGAGCTACAAGGCTGTGCCTTTCAGTCCTAACTGGCCTTTGAAGCCACAGCATAGGAGTTTACTGCTTTCCTTGGCTCCCAAGGAAGTGATTTGGGGTTTGCCAAAAGTGGGTTTCCCTAGACCAGGGATGCAGGGGTGGCACCACGCGGCATGTCACAGCTGGTCACGTGACCCTGTGCTTATTGGGTGGAAAGCAACCTGATGCATGGACCTAGTTTAATTTTCAGCCACAGGTGCTCTTAATTACTGTTGTTTTTCGTCTCCTGTCAGTCCTTTCAAACGTACTTCCTCTAAGTCTGTTGGGAACCTGTCACATTCAGGCCCAGGGTGGGGTGGGGCGGAGCAGACTGCGATGAAAACAGTCACTGCCCTCAAGGAGCTTGGCATCACCTCCTCCTCTGTTTGAGCTGAGACTGTGAGCCCAGGGCCGCTCCAGGAAGGGGCCTTAAGGCAGGTGTTTGGGTCGGTTCTTCTGGTTCCAGCAAGACCAGAAAAGGTGGTGGGTTGCAGGGCCAGTGCCCACTGGAGCAGGAGGGGGGCCCCCTCTCCTCGGCTGGGAGGGCCTGCCCTGTCTGGTCTCTTCCACCCCAAGGGATACAGAGCTATTGGACAGGATTTTTCTTTTTATGAAAAAATTTATAATTAATTTTCCCATTATAAAAGAAACACGTTTATTTTTTCTTTTTGAAAAATACAGAAAACTAAAATTTAAAAGTTACCTGTTGGGCCACCATCCAGAGAAAACCATTATTGGCCTTTTTTTATGCAGAGCATCTTTGATGCTTCCCACCAGATATTTTGTCTTGGAATTTTAAAAATTATATGTTAAATCCATCAAAAGTATGTCTTTACCATATGAAAAGTTACAAACTTGCTACCATATGTACGACCTTGGGAACACGAGGCTAAATGAAGGAATCAGCTCCAAAGCCCACGTGCCTGCCACGTGATGCGTTCCCGCAGAACGCCCAGAAGAGGCAGATCCACAGTCAGAAAGTAGGTTGGTGATCGCCATGGACGGAGATCAGGGGAGAATGGGGAGTGACGGGGTTACCTTTGAGGTGAGGCAGATGTTCTAAAATGCATCGTGGTGTTGGTTGCACAGCTCAGTGAAAAGTGTCGAGCCACTGACTTGTGCGGTTTAAATGGGTGAATCTGTCACAGTAAAGCTGCCATTTAGGACGCACAAGTCAAAACCACCATGAGATGCCACCTCGTGCCACTGGGATAGCTGCTGTGGAAAAAAACAAAAGTGTTGGCCAGGACATGGAGAAAAGGGAACCCTTGTGCAGTGTCGGTGGGAATGTACATTAGTACAGCCACTGTGGGAAAGTGTGGAGGTTCCTCAAAAAATTAAAAATAGAACTACCACATGATCCAGCAATCCCACTTCTAGGTATATATCCAGAATAATTAAAAGCAGGGACTAAAACAGATATTTTTACACCCGTGTTCACAGCAGCATCGTTCACAGTAGCTAGAAGGTGGAAGCAGCCTATCGACGGATGGATGGATAACGAAACGTGGTCTATACACACAGGGAATATTACTCAGCGTTAAAAAGGAAGGAAATTGACACTTGCTACAACGTGGATGAACCCTGAGGACGTTATGCTAAGTGAAAGAAGCCAGCCACAAAAAAAGATACTGTGTGACTCCACTTACATGAGGTCCCTCCCTGAGCAGCCAAATTCATAGAGACAGAATGTAGAAGGGTGGGGTGGGGTGGGAGTTGTGGTTTAATGGGGACAGAGTTTTAGTTTTGTAAGACAAAAAGAGATTGGCTGCCCAACAGTGTCTAAGTGTACTTAACCTTACTGAACTGGACACGTAACACAAAATTTACAGATAGTAAATTTTGTGTTATGTGTATTTTACCATAATTTAGAAAAAAAATTAATAAACCAAGTGCTAGCATCTCCCTGGCCCACACTTCCCTCCCGAGCGCAGGCAGCAGCCACCTTACTCCTGAATCCTCCATCGTCTCCGTGACAGCACGTGCTTGGTTCTGCAGTGTGTGTGTGTGTGTGTGTGTGTGTGTGTGTGTGTGTGAGAGAGAGAGAGAGAGAGAGAGGGAGAGAGAGAGAGAGGCGTTCACGGGTGTGGTGCACCCACTCCCCTGCAGGGTCGGGAGGGACCGGGAGGCTGCCTCCACGGCTTTCCCCCCCTTGGCTGAGTCACGGTCTCTTTCTCTCTGCTCTCGAGTCTTCTGCTCTCACCTGGAGTGCTGCTTTGAACATTCTTGTGCACCCCTGACTTTTGGAGCTGTCTCCCGACTTTGTGGGTCCCATGTCTGAGGCTCCTGTAATCCCAGGTTCCTTCGAGACTGGCTTCGAGATGGCGTGGGATCCCCTGGGCCGGATTCTGTGCTGGCAAAATGAGGTTTGTTCTGTGGGCTCTTCGTGGTGGCTGCCAGGTTCCCCAGGATTCCTTTGAGGACTATCTCCTGGGTGCTGCTGGAACCAATTCTGACGAGGAGAGGAGGAGACTGACCCCAGCTGGAGGCAGGTTCACAAGCCCCGAGGGGGAGCCCGTGACCCTGACCCGAGGCAGCGCCTGCAGCAGCCCCTGTGGCCCGGCAGGCTGTGCTCTTCTGTGCAGGCCAGTTCCGTACTGTAAGCTCCATGGAACCTGCCAAATTCAAAGAGTTCTAAAGTCATTTGGTAAGAAGGGGCCCCTTTTCTTTCTGGAGCCCCTCCATTCCCCTCCTCAGAGACAGTCGTAACTCTTGGGTCTTTGTATATCAGCCCAGAAACATCTGTGCATCTAAAAGCAAACATACACTTTCTCAGAAAGGCACTGAAGATCACAGGCTACAAACACTGGTCTGTACCTGACTTTTTCACTTTAAAGAGCTCTTTCCATTATCGATGCGCTCTCAGTTTTTTCAACGTGAACCCTTTTTACTATGCTCTCTTGCTGGTCACTTCACACCTGCAACAAAATGCAAAAATATAGTCGCTTAGGAAGCCCAGGACTCAAAGGATCCCAATTAGCCATTAGTTGTTGGGTTTTTTCATCTGCTTTTGTGTACAGGGTTCAAGTTGGGGGTTGGCTGGTGGTGCTCTGAGATGGTTCATGGCAAACTTCTGGCTGGGTTCTTTCCTTAAATGGGTTACTTTTGACCCAGAAACAAAGCAGGCCGCATGCAGTGGGCGCTGGGGTAGCTGGGCAGAGGCGGCCATGGCTCACTCTCGAGTCCTCGGCCACCTGGCTTGAGAAGCAACAGTCCCTGTCAACTGCAGGACTGAATCTGGTGGTCCAGGCAGCCTTTGAAACTACATTGCAGGGCAGAGGGTTCCCCGGCCCCCCCCCGCCCCGAGCAGGTGGGGCTGTGGGTGCCGACCGCAGGGTGGGTCCTCTGACAAAGGGGGCGCCTGCTGGTGGGTCTGGCTCTGCTTTGGACCTCGTGCTGCCTCCCTCCCCTGCACAGTGTGTGGAGTCCTGGAAATCTGCTGCTTTATGCGTCACGGTCCATCCTTTCCTGAGCAGGTAAAGCAGGTTTGGCCTCTAAAGCAGAACTGGTGGTGAGCCCAGGGCGGTGTGCCCGCTGGGCTCGCTGGCTCCTGAGCCTGCTGTGTTGGAAGGCGCCGGGGAGGGTTCTCCGCGCTGTGGAAGGCCGGTCATTGGTTGGCGGTGATGGACAGGAGTGGGGTGACCGGCCCACCGTAAGACTTGGGGCTCCAGGCGGCTTTGGTGGGCGAGCACGCCATCCACACACCCTCAGCTGTGCAGTCCCGACTGCCCGTGTCCACTGGTAGTTGCTCCCGTGCCATCAGGGCTGAGCCAGCAGCCTGGAGGGACTTGGGGGCACAGCCACCAACCTGTGGAGATGGGCTCGCCTAGCACGCTGTGGGAGGAACCAGGAGCCCGCCCCTGGGGTGGGCGCCAGCGGTGAGGGTGGGGCAGACGGGAAAGGAAGGCCTGGGTGAGCACCAGGTGAGGGTGGGGTCTGCCCACTGACGTGTCCCCGAGATGCTGGGGCCTCAACTGGTGCTTCCTTGTTGGGCCTGTTTTGTCACTGCACTCAGGTAGGTTAGGGTTTGGGCAAGAATGTTCTCTAATCCCGGCCTTGACACCCGCGCCTCGCTCTGAGCGTTCCAGAGGGACTCTGTGGCCGGAAAGCTCACCTCGGACGCCGACAGGGAGGCATCGTCCCCTGGCCTCACTCTGGCGGTCAGCGGGGCGGCACAGACCCTCCATTTTCCCGTGCTTCTCTCCCTGTGCCTGTCTTGGCTGATGGACTTGAGAACACAAAGGAAATCTCTGCGCCAGAGCTGCTCCTGCCGGGAGTGAGGCCCTGCCTCTTAGGTTTGCTTGTCTGCTAAGGTGCCTTGTAAGGTGCTGGATCCCACATGGGAGCCTGTCTCCATTCTGAGTTAAAACCAAATGGGGAGGGGGACTTCCTTGGCGGTGCAGTGGCTAAGACTCCATACTTCTGATGCAGGGGGCGCGGGTTCAATCCCTGGTTGGGGAGCTAAGATCCCACATGCCATGCAGCACGGCTCCCCAAAACGTCCCCCTGGGAGCACAAAAGGGCGGGCACCAGTGGCCGGCTCTCCCTCGCCTGTCTTTCCTCCCAGGAGTTTACCCAGCAGTCCGGTCTCCGCTGCCTTGAACGCGTAACAGCTTTCCTCTTTGAAGGAAATGCTGACCCTGGAGGTTCTGGGGTGACCTCGCTTGACAAGCTTTCCCTGGTACCTACGCGCGCGGCCCCTCGTGCAGCCGCTGACCAGGCAGCTCCGAGCCCCGCTCCCAGCGGCCGCCCGGTGTGCTCAGGGCAGGCGCCTCTCCTCTGGGGACGGCATCTCTGCAGAGCAGCAGCCTCTAACCAGCTCTTCTTCTTCCCCACCCCTTCCTCCTAAGGGTGAGCCTGTCGGCCACAGACTGTTACATTGTGCATGAGATCTACAACGGGGAGAACGCCCAAGACCAGTTTGAGTACGAGCTGGAGCAGGCCCTGGAAGCCCAGTACAAGTACATCGTGATCGAGCCCACACGCATCGGTGACGAGACAGCCCGCTGGATCACCGTGGGCAACTGCCTACACAAGACCACCGTGCTGGCGGGCACCGCCTGCCTCTTCACCCCGCTGGCGCTGCCCCTGGAGTACTCCCACTACATCTCCCTGCCTGCGGGCGTGCTGAGCCTGGCCTGCTGCACCCTCTACGGCATCTCCTGGCAGTTCGACCCCTGCTGCAAGTACCAGGTGGAGTACGACGCCTACAAACTGTCCCGACTGCCCCTGCACACACTCACCTCCTCCACCCCGGTGGTGCTGGTCCGGAAGGACGACTTGCACAGAAAGAGACTGCACAACACGATAGCACTGGCGGCGCTGGTGTACTGTGTACGGAAGATTTACGAGCTCTGCGCCGTATGATCGGGGCAGCGTAGGGGGAGCAGGCAGCCCGGCCCGCGAGGTGGCAGAATGGAGCCCGGGAAGGCGTCTGGCTGCACGTTGGTTATTTTAAAGAAATAACAGATCACAAGTGTACCAGGGGTTTTTTCAGCTCATCACACTAAGATGTGGATTCCCGTAACCCGCGGGGGCCTGAGGTTGTGGAAGGCCGACCAGGCAGTAGGATGTGATGGAAGCAACGCTACTGAGGGGATGTGAACGCGCTTGGGGGGTCGTTAAGTATGTTGTTTAACTGTACCATCCAGAGCCAACCAGAAGCTATTGACCATTAAAATTATCAGAATTTCACCTCCAGGTGTCTGCTCTCTCCGTGACGGTCCTGGTGGGAGCATGCAGGTGGCAGGAGGGGCACCACCTGTAGCGCGAACAGGCCTCTCGCCAGGCAGGCCCAGTCCCTCCCAGAGCAGCCTCATGCCTTGGTCCGAGGCGGCGCAGCTCAGTGCCGCTCAGGGATGTGGCAGGACAGGTAGGTGGCGAGGCCTGGCACCTCTTGTCCAGATTCTGATTTAGGAGAACACAAACTAACATCTGTATTTTTTTTAAAGCACTGAAGCTGTCCTGGTGTGTCCTGAGTTCAACCTGCTGCCCCCCTCGTGTTCCACAGAAAAGGGGGCCATGCCGGCCCGAGACTCTCTGCTCGGTCATCCCTAAAGGGCACTTTTCTAAGCGGCAACCAGACTGATGTTCACGTGGTTTTAAAGGATCCCTCAGGAAGATCAGACACCAGAGAGTAACAAGGGGTGCTGGGAAGGTGTCAAAAGGGTGTATGGGGGTGATGGGGCCATCTGTTCACAGGAGGAGAGCCAGAGATTTCAGAAGAGTGAGAAACTTTGACTTAATTCCAAGGGGCCTGGAAATGCCGGTCCCTCGGTTGGGTGCTGGGTGGCAAACGGTCTGGAACAAGGGTAAACTGGCAGTGATCCTAAACAGACCTACCTTGACCGTGCAGTGCCCACCACCCTCCTGAGCCTGCTGGGTGGGACTGGGGAGGTGTTTCTGTAATAGGTCAGATTTGGAAAGGGAGCCTGTGATCTGCCTGCAGATCAGATTCATGGGTAAGGCAGCTGGACACGGACCAGCTGTGGCCACCTTGGGGCAGCTGAGCAGAAGCTGTCACCAGATACAAGCCAGGTGCGGACAGGCGGCTCCAGCACACGGAACGATGGGACACGTCGAGAAGCCAGCCACACGCTGACTCTTGGCCGCGCTGAACAAAATGCTGGGGGACCCCGTGAACGGCGTGAAGGCGGCAGCAGCCTTCTCCCCAAGCCCCCAGCGCTAGGTGAGTCAATACGAGAACTGGGTCAGATGACAGGAAGTCTTCTGATCTCAAGACCCAAATTCAAAGGAGGCGTGGTTCTGCCTGCCCTCAGGGGTCACAGCTCCACAGCTCAACCCTTTACTTCACATCCTAGAGTTTAGATGCAGCTGCATTTTACCCCTCCCCCCGGAGGAAGCCTGTCCTCCTCCAGCAGGACAGGCTGGGGGTCTGCGAGAGAGGCATGACTCCCTCCCCCGCCTCCCCATGAGGCAAGAATCCAGTACAGTCCACGCAAACACACCTGTCCCTGTGGAGCAGCGGTGCTACCGCGCCACCTGCCCGGACAGGCACTAGCAATGCTTGGGTTTCTGCTCCTTCCTGGCCCGGGAGGCCATGAGGCTGAAGAAGAGCCTGGGAGCCAGCGTGCGCAGGTAAACAGCCAGGGAAGGCGCCACATCGGCCAGGACCACGTCCTTCTTTTTCTTCCCCACGGCAGCCAGCACGTCTCGGGCCACCTGCGAGGGGCTTCGGCCCTGGGCCGTGGTCTTGTCCATCACTGAAATGAAACGAGAGACTCACTGAGCTCGGGTTCATGCCGAGCGAGGTCAGTCTTCAGTATATACGACCAACACCCACACGTCAAGTGGTTTAGTTTTAAACTTATTTTCTGAAAGAAAATGAAAACGACCACAAAATCATCAGGTAGCTTTGCATAGAAGAAAAGCGACACCAGGGCCTAACCTCCGTACTTGGACCCGTCGGCCCTGACGGCGTTGAGGGAGAGGTTGGTGTGGATGTATCCGGGGCTGACGACGGTCACCTCGATGTCATGCTGCTCCACCTCGGCCCGCAGACAGTCGAAGAAGGCCTGGGTCGCGTGTTTGGAGGCCGCGTCTGCAAAGGTCGGTGGCCAGAGAGGCAGGTGAGTGAGGGGCGGGGACGCATTCGTTCCCAGAGTCAGAGGCGCCCAGCCTGGGCCCTGGACAGGCGCAGGGGTGTCAGGTCTCCTGCTCTAGTGTGGTTCAGGGAAAACACTGTACACGATACACTGACCTACAGGTACGTTCACACACAACATGACACGGCGCGCATGGTCAAACGCGAACCACTGGGGATGTGTAGGAAGGGTGCATGGGTGTTCTTTGTACTGTTCCTGCAAGGTTTAAGTGTGAAATTAATCTAAATTAAAAGTTAAAAAAAAAAAAACACTTAATGCCTACTGGGTAAAATATTCAAACAGTTCAGGAGGAAATAAAGTAACCAAGTGAAAGTCCTCCTCGTGCCTTCCAGTACGGTTCCCCAGAGGGAGCCAGGCTGCCGGCTTCTCAGCATTCATTTCTCACATCAACCAGGTACCTACACGGGGTGCGACACAGAAGTCATATTTGCGCGGACATGGCCTCACGCTGTGCCTGTTTCCGTGTCATTCCTGCACGTAGCTCTCTCCAGCGGGGGACAGACGGGGCAGCTGCCATGCCCCTCATGGTCACAGGCCACACTGCCACAGTGCGTCCAGGGAGGCTCCCTGCACGTGCAGGAGCGTGTGTACAAACCCACATCTGGCCTTCTCACGTCTTTTGCCTGACAGCTTCCACAGGATGGCCTTTCATCTGGAAGAGCTGTCCAGGCCCCCTCCGCTCCCCAGCAACAGCCTCTCTGCACAGCGTCAGGTGCTCTGAGGGGACAGAGGAACCCTACGACGGCACTCCTGGGAAACAGCATCTCCACTGACGGTTTCCAGATTTGGAGTCCACACGTTCGAGCCTGAGGAAAAGGGCATCCATCAGCCACGTAACTGTAGGTCCTGTGAGCAGCCCAGCAGCGTCCAGACTCTGCAGAGCCTCTGGAGGAGCGGCCTGGCCGAACGAACGCTCTGCGGGTGGGTGGCTCGAGACACGCTCCTACCAGCCGTGATTCCAGAGGCACGGCCCAGGCTGAGGCCCTGGGGGCCTCCCTGACTCCTGGTCTCCACGGCTCTCGGGCTGTACGTAGGTCCTCGGCCAGGCTGTGCTAACCTAAACGCCGTGACTGTGGTTCCCCAGGGCTCCACGTGCTCTACACACATCCTGGATCCTCCCACTCGGCCTCACAACAGCCCCGAGAGGTACACGAAGCCACCCCCCACTTCACGAGTGGGGAGACTGCTGCCCGTTGGGTTGGCCAACATGCCCAGGAGGCACCGCCTCGTCCGGCCTGGTGGTTATAAAACACCCAGAACAACCAAGTGTGACCTACGCAGTCAGAGCCAAGGGGAGGACAGAACTCAGTGGGACTAAATCCAAGTGAAGTTTGGAAATAATTCAGTACAAGAACACTTTACAAAGAACTCCTTTACCCTGTATACCCTTTTCCCTATTATTGCCTCATCTGCTCTGTCACATGTGATGCCTGCATATCTATTCCTCAGGAGGCTGTCCTGTGCCAACCAAGTGAAACAGAAAACTGGCACAGGGAAATAACCGCCTCAGAAACAAGCACGGATACGGCGTTGTCTTGAGCACGGCCGTGGAGGCTGTCTGATGACATGAGGGGGCAGCGCGGGCTCAGACGAGTCCCACGGCTGACCCAGACACAGCCAGCACCAGGAGGATGGCTGCGCTGCGTTCGGGCTGACGGGTGGTTCCCAGTCGTCCAGCTGGGTGTGCGTGGCCGTCCTTTCACGGTGTGGAGGCAGCTTCACCCGTCCCCTCCCTTCCCGTGGCTACGCTGAGCATCTGGAGAGGGGGAGACTGTTACAGCTGAGAGTTTCCTTGCAGACGGTGGAGCAAAGAGTGCAGTTCCCAGGACAGTTTGTGAAATCACCTTTCAAATCTCTTAACAAAAGCAGAATCTGCTCGCTGGTGCCCGTGATGGCGCAATCTCAACATTCTGGCGCAGCCACGCACGCAGGGAGGTGAGAGTCGGGGCGGAAGTCAAGCTGGCAGCGTTAATTTTTTGGTCCTGTGTCCACTTTTTGGAACTAATCTTACTGAAACCCTCCCATGAGAGCCCAGAGATAAAAATGCTGAAGGATGCTGTACACAGCACATCACTGCTACTGGTCACCGACTGAAGGGATGCAAATCCTCACGTGTCACGAAAGCTACTAAGGAAATGATGCCACATCCATTCGATTAATGACTGTATATCCACTTAAAGGAACTAGGTAAATCCATATGTGCTGATGCAGAAAGACACTGTCAAATGGAATAAGCGAACCACAAAACTACATATAACGTGCCCCAGTTTTGCACATTTGATCCCACGCAGAAGAATTCTGGAGGCACGTGCGGTAAAGTGGCGGTGGGGCGGCACCTGTGGGCCGACGGTGGTGGCACTGAGAGGGGCCGACACCCGGGGGGCACAGCACGGGGGCCGCAGGTGGCACGAGGAGCAGAGCTGGGGCTGAGCCCAGGCCTCTGCTCGGGAGCACACGCTGACGACGTCCCTGCACGTTCCGTGCTGTTTCTCTAACGTCTGAATTCTGGACAGTGAACGTGTTGTTCTTGTAACAGGGAGAAAACAGTAAAGGGAACGTGGGAAGGAGAAGGAAGTACTCACACGCGGATCGGAAGGGAACGCTGATTTTGCCCTGGATACTGCTGATGGCGACAACGTGGCCCTGGCGCCTTCTGATCATAGAGGGCAGGAGCGCTGTGGGGAGAGGGGAGAGGTCACTGCAGCTCATGCTGAGAGCCTGGGGCGGGGGGACTGTTTACTGGAACTCTTAGCCCCCTGCGCCCAGGAGGGGAGGGAAGGCCTCTCCCTGGAGTGAGAACCGTGGCTGGACGTCAGAACGCCCCACTCTGTAGGTGTGCAGACACAGTGGAAAGACGTGGAGCCAACACTGTGCAGATGAGGCTGTTGCTGAGGAGAACATCTCGATGTAAGACCATAAAGCAGTGGAAGAAAATGCAAATAAAAGCCCAGAAAAGCCAACACCCGGGCCGTAAGGACACCACTGACTCCAGGGTCAAAGGGGTGGGACAGGCCAGGTGTAGGAAGAAGGAACCAAGGGAAATACAAAGAATGCTGCCGTACCCGTGCTCGTCTTCCTTTTCACCCAAGACCGTTACCTTTCGTCAGAGCAACTGGACCAAAGTAGTTTGTCTCCATGACTCTCTTGTCCACGTCCAGGCTGGTGTCCACAATGGTGCCGCGGTAGCTGATCCCGGCGTTGTTGATGAGCACATCCACATAGCCAAAGCACTGCAGGATCTCTGCAGCGGCCCCCACTATGGCCCCAGGGTCCGTGAGGTCGAAGGTCACCGTGTAAGGCTTGTGAGTCTGCACCTGGGCAAGAACGACAGAAGCCAAACGTAGCTTCAGAGCGACGGGCGTGGGAGCCACAGGCCCTGCTTCTCAGTGCTGGGAGGGCCTGGCTGTGAAGGGACAGGTCACAACACTTCTCCTCTGAAGGATGTGACCTGGAGGAGCCTGCCAACCCTGCTCATACGTCACTTGGGCAGCCTTTCTCCTTAACTGACTGTAAGTGCCATGGGGCAGGGGTCACATATGATGGAAGCATGGCCCCCCTTGCCGCCCTGTGCCAGCCTGGCACTGCACTGTCCTACGTCACAGAGCTGCTACCCTCCTCAGGCCAAATCAGTTTCATTCTTCAGTCACAAAACATTTTTTGTTTGTTTGTTTGCGGTACGCGGGCCTCTCACTGCTGCGGCCTCTCCCATTGCGGAGCACAGGCTCCGGACACGCAGGCTCAGCGGCCATGGCTCACGGGCCCAGCCGCTCCGTGGCATGTGGGATCTTCCCGGACCGGGGCACGAACCCGTGTCCCCTGCACCGGCAGGCGGACTCTCAACCACTGCGCCGCCAGGGAAGCCCCACAAAACATTTTTATATGCCCCTATATGCTCAACACTGGGGACATGGCAGAAAGCAAGAGAGACGTGCTTCTGTCCTCCTAAAGCACGCAGTCTTGTGGGGGAGACAGACAAATTCTGTAAATGAAGAGAATGACTAGCCAAGCAGTCTAAGTCAGGGGCTGTCGCAGAATCTAAGAAGATGAGGGAGGGGATGGAGTCAGAGGGAGCACGGAGACAGAAGTGCCTGGAGCCCTCCCTCTGCCTGGACAGCTGCACTGGCAGCAACTCTCTAGAGTGAAATGACGTCATGACTCTGAAGTCTGTTTGAACGCTTGAAGCTTCCAGGGGAGTGCTCGGCTGGCAAAGTATAGACAATTTTGGCCAATTTCAACCATTAGCTCCATGGTGGCCCCACCCCTGTGGTGGGCAGCTGTGGGAAAGGCAACCCACATTTCTCTTGCAGCTTGAAGGAGCCAAGGTAGACAATAAGGACCTTGTCTTCCACATATCAGGACTGCATTCTGATGGTGGATGCTGTTCTGATCGCCGAGCTGCAGCATGGAAGCAGCCTGCACTCTTTTAACCACCACCTGCTGAAGTGGCTTCCAGTAGGTTTAATGGAGTTGCACTTGCCTTCTGGTATTCAAAAATGTAGATAAATCCCCAGAAAAACATTCCTCAGGAAGCCCAGACAATGAACTGACTAAAACAACTGTCTTAAAGATGTTCAAAGTGCTAAAGGAAGATGTGGACAAAGGCAGGAAACTCATGTATAACAAAATGAGAATATCAATAGAAACAGAAATTATTAAAAAATTCTGGAGCTCAAAAGTACAATAACTGAAATGAAAAATACACTACAGGGGTCCAAAGGCAGATCTGGGCAAGGAGAAGAGAGAATCCATGAACCTGAAGAGGGGACAACTGAAATTCTCAAATCCGAGAACAAGAAAAATGAAGAAGAAAAAAAAAAAAAAGAAGAAAAGTGAGCAGAGCCTAAGGGATCTGTGGGACACCACCAAGTGGACTAACACACTCCTAGTAGGAATCTGAGAAGGAGGAGAGAGAGAGAAGGGGGCAGAGAAAACACTGGAAGAAATAACTGCTGAAAAAGTCCCAAATTTAATGAAGGACATAAATCTACACATCCAAGAAGTTCAACACCAAGTAGGATAAACTCAGAGACCTGCACTATGACACATCACAATCACAGCCAAGTGACAGAGAATCTGAAAACTGCAAGAGAGAAACTACTCCTCACATAAAAGAAATCCTTACTATCAGCTGATTTCTCATTAGAAACCTTGGAGGCCTGAAGACAGTGGGTCGATATATTCAAAGTGCTGAAAGAAGAAAAATGTCAACAAAGAATTCTATATCTGTGTTCTATAATGTCAAAAATGAGGGAGAAATTAAAGTTCCCATATAAATAAAAGCTGAGGGAGTTTGTTACCACTAGACATGCCCTGCAAGAAGTGCTAAATGAGGTCCTTCAGGTTTGAAACGAAAGGAAGCTATACAGTGTAACTCAAAGCCATTTGAAGAAATAAAGATCTCCAGGAAAATAAATACATGGGGAATTATAAAAGCTAGTAGTATTGTAACTTTGGATTGTAATTCTACTCTTTATTTTCTACATAATTTGACAAATGCATTTTAAAACTATTATTAATCTGTTACTGGGCAAACAATGTATAAAGATGTAACCTATGACGTGAATAGCAGAGATGGGGGAGGACAGAGTGGAGTTTCTGTGTGCTATTGACATTAAGTTGGTATAAATTCTAATTAGATTGTTACAACTTCAGGATGTTCAATGTAATCTCCATGGTAATCACATAGAAAGTAGCTATAGAATATACATGTGAGGAAATGAGAAGGGAATCAAAGCATTTCACTCCAAAAAAGCAACTAAACACAAGAGAGTAATGCAGGAAATGGACAAAAAAGCTACAAGACATATAGAAAAAAAATAGCGAAATGGCAGAAGTCCCTCCTAAATAGTAATTACTTTAAATGTAAATAGTTTAAACCCTTTAATCAAAAGACTGGTTGGCAGAATGGATTTTAAAAAAAAACACCACCTAACTATATGCTGTCTTTTTTTTTTTTTTTTTTTTTTTTCAGTTTGCGGGCCTCTCCCTTTTTG
>NW_020172141.1:6111510-6133775 GCF_003031525.2 Neophocaena asiaeorientalis asiaeorientalis | reverse complement strand
CCCCCCAACTTTATTTTTGTTTTTTTTTTTTTTTTTTTTTTTTTTTTTTTTTTTTTTTGCAGTATGCGGGCCTCTCACTGTTGTGGCCTCTCCCGTTGCGGAGCACAGGCTCCGGATGCGCAGGCTCAGCGGCCACGGCTCACGGGCCCAGCCGCTCCGCGGCACGTGGGATCCTCCCGGACCAGGGCATGAACCTGTGTCCCCTGCATCGGCAGGCGGACCCTCAACCACTGCGCCACCAGGGAAGCCCCCTATATGCTGTCTTTAAGACACTAACTTTAGATCCAAAGACACATTGACAGGAAAACGATGAAGAGAGACATTCTATTTAAATAGTAACCAAATAGAGAGGTAGGGTGCCTAAACTAATATCAGACAAAAAAATACTTTAAATCAAAAAAGGTTACAAGAGACAAAGAAGGACATTATATAATAATGTTAAAAGGTACATTACATAACAGTTATAAACACTTATGTACCTAATAACAGACCCTCAAAATATAGGAAGCAAAAATCAACAGAATTGAAGGGAGAAATAGACAGTTCTACAATAATATTTTGATATAGCAATACCCCACTTTCAATAATGGATAGAACAACCAGACAAATCAATTAGGAAATAGATGACCTGAACAACACTATAAACAAATTGGACCTAAGCGTCATATTTAGAACACTCCACCCATCAACAGTGTAATACATACGCTTCACAAGCACACATGGAACATTCTCCAGGACAGACCACATGTTAGGTCGCAAACAAGTCTCAAGAGCTTTTAAAAGATAAATATCATAAAAATTACCTCCCACAACCACAGAGTGATGAAGCTAGAAACCAGTAACACCGTGCAAACTGGAAACCAGGGGACATTAAACAACCACTGGCTCACAACAGAAATCACAAGGGGCATTAGAGAGTACTTACAACAAAGTGAAAATGGAAACATAACATACCAAAACTTACAGGATGCAGTGAAGGCTGTGCTAAGAGGGCAACTTATAACTATAAATGACTATATTAAAAAAAGAAGGGGATTTTTCTGGCAGTCCAGTGGTTAAGACTGCGCCTCCAGTGCAGGGGGTGCAGGTTCGATCCCTAGTTGGGGAGCTAAGATCCCACATGCCATGCAGCATGGCTGGGAAGAAAAAAAAAAAAGATCTCAATAACATACCTTTTTGGTTTTGTTTTGTTTTGTTTGCGGTACGTGGGCGTCTCCCGTTGCGGAGCATAGGCTCCGGACACGCAGGCTCAGCGGCCATGGCTCACGGGCCCAGCTGCTCCACGGCATGTGGGATCTTCCTGGACCGGGGCACGAACCCGGCAGGCGGACTCTCAACCACTGTGCCACCAGGGAAGCCCCTCAATAACATATCTTTAATATATCTTTGCATCTTAGGGAAACAGAGCAAACTAAACTCAAAGCTAGCAGAGGAAGGAAAGCAGATTAGAAAGAAGATAAACAAAATATAGGGGTCCAGTGCTTAAATATGGTGGTCCAGTGGTTAAGACTCCACACTCCCAATGCAGGGGGCCCGGGTTCGATCCCTGGTCAGGGAACTAGATCCCACATGCTGCAACTAAAGATTCCACACACGGCAATAAAGATCCCAATTGCCTCAACTAAAGACTCGGCGTAGCGAAATAAATAAATAAATAAAATATTTAAAAACAAAGATATATATAGAGAGAATAGAAAACAAAGAAAATGAATGAAATCACAAGTTGGTGTTCTGAAAAGATCAACAAAATTGAGAAACCGTTAGCCAGACCAAAGAAAAAAGAAAAGGTGCAAGTAACTAAAATTAGAACTGAAAGTGGGACCTTACACAGATAAAAAAGGTTATAAGAGAATACTATGGACAACTGTACGCCAACAAATTAGATAACCTCGAAGAAATGGACAAATTCCCCGAAAGGCACAAATTAGATAACCTCGAAGAAATGGACAAATTCCCAGAAACGCACAAATTAGATAACCTCGAAGAAATGGACAAATTCCCCAAAACCCACAAATTAGACAACCTCGAAGAAATGGACAAATTCCCCGAAATGCACAAATTACCTAAACTGAGCCAAGAAGAAACAGAATCTCAGCAGACATGTGACAGGTAGAAACTGAATCAGTAACCTAAAACCTCCCAACAAAAAATATCCGGAACCAGATTCACTGGTGAATTTTACCAAATTTTAAAGAAGAATTAACACCAATACTTATACTCTTCCAAAAAACTGAAGAGGAGGGACTTCCCTTGTGGTCCAGTGGTTAAGAATCTGCCTTCCAGTGCAGAGGACGCAGTCTGATCCCTAGTCAGGGAGCTAGTACAAAAAATATCCGGAACCAGATTCACTGGTGAATTTTACCAAATTTTAAAGAAGAATTAACACCAATACTTATACTCTTCCAAAAAACTGAAGAGGAGGGACTTCCCTTGTGGTCCAGTGGTTAAGAATCTGCCTTCCAGTGAAGGGGACGCGGTCTGATCCCTAGTCAGGGAGCTAAGATCCCACATGCCACGGAGCAACGAAGCCTGCGCACTCTGGAGCCCGCGCAACGCAACAACAGATCCCGCATTACACAACTAAGATCTGGCGCAGCCTAATAAATAAATAAGTATTTAGAAAACAAAAAACCAAAAAAACCCCGAAGAGGAGAAAACACTTACCGATGCATTCTGTGAGGCCAGCATTACTCTGATACCAAGGCCAGATAAAGACACCACAAGAAAATTACAGACCAAATTCCTTTATGAATATCGATGCTAAAATCCACAACAGAATACTAACCAATCAAATTCAACAGCATACTAAGAGGATTATTCGTCATGAACAGGTTAAATTTATCCCAGCAAGGCAAGGGTAGTTTACCGTGAGGAAATCAATCAGTGTAACCCACCATGTTAATAGAAGGAAGGGGGAAGGACCATGTAAGCATCTCAACTGAAGCAGAAAAGAGATCTGACATAATCCGACACCCTTTCATGATAAAAGCTCTCAGAAAACTAGGAACAGAGGGGAAATTCCCCCAAGGTATTTATGAAAAACTTACAACTAACATCATGTCCAGTGGTGTAAGACTGAAAGTGTTCCACTGTGCTCCAGAACAAGACAAGGATGTCTGCTTTCACTGCAGCTATTCAGCATAGCTTGTTGTTCTAATCGGAGCCGTTAGACAAGAAAAAGGATAAAAGGCACCTCAACTGGAAAGGAAATGTTAAATGTCATCTTAACTTAAAATGTTAAAAGTCATTGCCAGTCTCCCGGCTACCACCGCCAAGAGGTGAACAGGTATTAGCGGAGACATGGGGGAGGAAGAAAGCACTCACAGAGGGGCCTCCCTAAACTCGCGGCTCTGCGGAAGTGGTGGATTTGAGCCCAGCTGGCCGACCAGGGCTGCACCTCTTCCCCATGAAAACCACCCCTGGGCTCACCTCGGTAGCCCGGGAAGCAGCAAGTTCTCGGGTGAGCTCCTCCAGGGCCTCGGCGTTCCGGCCACAGAGCACCAGCTTGGCACCGGCAGCATGGAAAACTCTGGCACATTCTAGAGGAAGAAGAAAGCAGCGTGGCAGCTGGGGAGGCCCAGGCCTTCACCATCAGCTCAGCTCCCAGCTCCCCAGCCCCAGACCATAGGGCTACTTGTTCCCCAGCCATCGGCACCGGCCCGCCGTGGAAGGCTGTGGGGCAGGGTTAGGGACCCGGCACAGGGAGCTCTGCTGTCACCACTGCAGAGCCCACGTTTGGGGCTGTGACAGACGTCCACGGGCAGGAGGAAGGCAGCAGCTGGGGGACAGACTGTTAGGTACCAGGCTCAGAACTTTCCAGCATAACCTTTAGCTCTGATCCACCCTGCGAGCAGTATCCCCACTTTCATGGCGAGGAGCTCAGTGAGGCAAGGGATGTGCCCGACCGTCAGGCAGCGCCAGCTCGGGGATGCTGTCACCTCAACGCAGCAGGCACGTACCTGCCGGGGCTGCTTCTGTGGACGCACAGGGGCCACAGGACTCTGGTGAGAGGGGTGGAGAGGCTCCCCCGAGGCCTGAAGCCTGCAGGCTGTTCCTCCCGAGAGTACACAGGCCCGAGGGCTCGTGGACACACGCAGCGGGGACAGGACGTGGGGAGGCTGACAGCCTTGCGAGGAGGTTAAAGAGCTGAAGTATGCCGAGCGCCCGCGCAGCAGGGCGGCATTAAGGGTGGCATCAGTTTTTTTTGGCTGCGTTGGGTCTTCGTTGCTGCGCGCGGGCTTTCTGTAGTTGTGGCGAGCGGGGGCTACTCTTCATCGCGGTGCACGGGCTTCTCATGGCGGCGGCTTCTCTTGGTGCGGAGCACGGGCTCAGTAGTTGTGGCTCTCGGGCTTAGTTGCTCCATGGCATGTGGGATCTTCCCGGACCAGAGCCTGAATGCGCGTCCCCTGCATCGGCAGGAGGATTCTGCGCCCCCAGGGAAGTCCAGGGGTGGCAACATTTTAAAAGGTTCCCTCCTGCTGGGGGTTCCTCTGAGTCACTACAGCATCCAGGTGACAACTGATGAAGGCCATGGCGGGGGAGTCCAGAACTATCTGGGCACCTCTCTTAGTCAATATTCTTTGGTGGCAAGAAAAGGGACTCAAGTCACCCGGGGCAAAGCAAAAAGAGGATCTATCAGGAGGATTCCAGGGTAGCTCAGGAATTCGGGGAAGGGGCTGAATGGTTCAGATGCGAAGGACAGGAGTGGTGGCCCAGAGTCCTGGGCAGCAGGAATCAAGCTCTCTGAATGCTAGCAGGTCCCTTCCCCACTGCATTCCCAGCCTGGCCTCTCCACCAGATGGGGGCGGGGCTGCAGACAGCGCTGCGTTCCTGTGGACACCACTCCCCCACCAGACAAGGGTGCCCTTGGCCTGTTCCCTCCAAGCTCTGGTGTCCAAATCCTTGGGAGGGACCAGGTCAGCCCTGGTGGGGGCGGCATCACTAGGACTAGGCCAGCCAGGGTCACATGTGACTCCCAAGGCCACGACAGGAGGGGCAGGGAGAGGGAGGAAGCAGGGGCTGAGGTCCTCTCGCCCTGCCCCCAAACACAGCCGAGCGCTTGGTGCCCCGAAGCTCACAGCCCGCGGAGAGCCGCACAGCCCTGCGGTCAAGAGGACGGACACGAGTGAGACCTCCTGTGTCCGACTCAGACCCCAGCCCTGACGGCCCTGTGACGTGGGAAGTTTCGACCTCTTGGTCCCCACTTCCCTCTTCTGCAGGTGCAGGTCAGCAGCGCTAGGACTGAGCGGGTTACAGCGGCCGGGCCAGCACCGCGAGGAGAGAAAGCACTGCACAAGGGCTGCGCTGTGCTTCTAAGCTGCCCTCTTAAAATGTTCCAAAGACTGGCTGTTAGTGAGAATGGAAACGTGGGGCTTAAAGGGGCACAGTCTGTCCTCGCTAGAGGCCTAGTCTCCCTCAGGTGCCCAAGAGCAGGTGTGTGCGGCCCCAGCTGACCATGCGGCCACCCCCGGGGCCCAGACTGAGTCTCAGGGGCCGGTTGGTCAAGCGGAGTCTTGGTGCCGCGGGCTGCTAGGAGGGCAAGGCCGGCCCCAGGAGCCCACCGGAGGGTCAGGGATCCAGGAAGGGAGGAGGCTCTGGGGTCCAGACGGGGTCCTTCCCCCACCCATGCCTCGAAAGCGAAAGCGAAGCAGGGAGAATGCCAGCCTCCCTCAGGGCAGGAGGGAGGAGGCTCCCTGGCGGCAAAGCCTTCTTTTCAGACGAGGCGCCTCCTGCAGCGTCACTTGCTATCCCGGAGCCGGCGCCTCCCAGCCTGACCCAGATGGAGCCTTCTGGGAGGAGGTTCAACTCAACTAAACCGGTGCACTTCCAGGCGTGCGGCGTTGTCTTCTTTGAAGCTCACCCTGACCGAGGGCACAAACCCAGACGGAGCCACAGCCCCCGCTCTGGCCCCGGGGTCTGCCTGGGTCACGGCCCCCATCCCACCTGCCCTGCGGAGCCTCCTTGGGGGTGGGGCTGAGGGCAGGCGCTCCTGAGGCCCGTTTCCTATCACTCCCAAAGCCCTGCTGGCTTCCTCACCCCATTTTGTCCCGACCTGGCCACCACGATGGACATTCAGTGAGGTGCCACCAAGATCCAAGGTGGGGGACACGCAAGTGTCTGAACAGCTCTGGAAACTGGTCACCCGCGTTCTGCTTAAGCTTTGCTTCCCAAGGAAAGCCAAGGGAGGAAATTAAGAGTTCATACAGAGAATGACAGAAATGCCAACAGGCTGAGAAAATTCTGTTTTCATTTCTTGAAAAAGCTGATAGAGGCGGGAGGGTGGAGAGAAAAAGGAATCCATTTATCTTGGGCTGCCAGCCGGTCCCCAGCCACCAGCACTACCAGCTTGTAAGTCCACTAGGCTCATGGCCTCGGGACCGAGACATGTCCCTTCAGCCAGTGTCCCGCCAGTCCACAAGGACAAGCCAGGAGACAAGGCAGGAGAAACACGAGATTTGTCCAAACGCTCAGCACGTCACCCAGGCGTCCAGGGCGGCCGACGGGCTGGGCAGAGCCATGAGGGTGGCCGGGGTCTCCTCCCCACGCCTCCCGGGCAGTCGCTGAGGGGTGTTTGTACTGAGACAGCCAGAGGGGGAGGGATACACGCCCTCCTGGCCCTCCGATGGAATCTAGGAGATGGTGGGAAGAGCACAGACGCACACAGACACGCGGGCTTTGTGTCTTCCATCCCCTTCCCGGCCCTGGTGTCACAGGAGGAAGCGCGGACGGAGAGAGAACAGCATCTCCGTCACGCGTGTGCGCGCCGGCGCTGCAGTGTGCCTTTCCCCCACAGCCAACCCCCTGACACGCTTCAAGGACGTTAAAAAGAAACCACTTCTCTCTGTGGTGGAGCAGCGGCTGCTGACACCCTGTATTTAGCAGCTGAGTAAGGTCAGAGGCCGGCTATGGCTTGGGACCCTGGGTCACCCCGAGAGCTCACCTGAACGCCATGCTGGTGCACGCACGGACCCCTGCTCCCCGCACTCTGCCCAGGTCCCCTGGCCGCCTGCACGCCACTCCCCGTCTGCTCCCCTGTGTTCCCGTAGCTCTCAAGTGCCAGCAGCCCCTGCGTGACCCATGCTCACGGCCCACCCTGCCCCCTCCCCCAGGGAGACAAGACAAGGGCTTGAGTCCTGGCTTCGCGCTCCTGCCTAGAAGTCCCAGGGCAAGTCGCACCTTCTCTGAGCGTCAGCTATGAGGACTCAGGGAGACGAGCCCAAGCCAGCACGCACCTAGGTGCCTCCCCTGCCAGCCCGCTGTGAACACCCGTCCTGAAAGGGCAACACACGGAGAGAAGTCCTTCCTCTCTGCACAGACCATGGGCTCCCAGAGGGAAGGGACCCTGCGTCACATCCGTCTGTTCCAGCACCTGGCCTAGGGGCCAGCACGTGGCCCAGGGCCACACTGGCTGTACTCTCACCGGCCAGGAGACGCAGGGGCGCTGGGTGTACCCCAACTCAGGGCGCCTCTCGGCCTCGTTCCATGGAACTGAGTGTGAGCATGGCGGGCGTGCAGAGGTGGCGCGGAGCATGTGCGGAAGCTGACACACCTGGTACACTGCCATGGTTGGCACAGGCGTGTGGGGTGGGCCTGGGACCCAGAAGCTTCACGTGGTCACTAGGTTAGATCTGAGCTCAACTGGAGAACCCAGCTGAGGAACAGCTGAGGCCTCACTGATCCCGTCCCCACCTGCCAAGGTGCCAGGGCACGGCTGGAGGCACGGCCCCGTGAGGGGACAGCAAGCTGGAGGTGACACCAAAGCCATAAACCTGGGATGCTCGCTGAACCCAGGGAAAGGAACGCTTTGTTTGGCCCTAAGTTAGTGTCCATTTTTGAAAGTCTCCACATACAAATGCCTGTTTCCACACCGACCGGCACTGAGGCTGCCCCACGTGCACACGCGGCCCCCTCCCTGGCTTCCGCCTCCGGCCCTGGTGCCGTAGGTCAGGGCCGTCTCTCACTGCGCTTAAGCTCTCTGTCTCTATCTGGACCAAGGGCAGTGCCACCCTTGCTGCCCAGCTGCCAGCCCGCCTCGTGTGTCTGCACCCGCACCGCTGTCCCCCGCCCAGCACTGCCCCACCACCCACCTCGGCCCAGGCCCGACGTGGCGCCGGTAATGACCACCACGGCGTTCCGGACGTAGGCTCTTGTGCGCAGCCGCTGCAGCAGCTTGCAGAGGCTGAAGACACCCACGCAGCACAACAGCAGGGGCAGGGTGGCCGTGGAGGTGATGAAGTCCATGATCCTCGCACTCAGCAGACTCTTTCTGGAAGAACAAACCAGATAAATCAGTGACGAGGTGGGAGGACGCCAGGGACTCACCAACCCTCCTCCCCCAAGTCTGACACAGAGCCCAGATCTCTCGCGCGGACCTCAGCTCTGAGCCCGTCAGTGTCTCCCCAGGCCCCGCGCCCCGTGTGGACCGTTCAGCGTGGTGGAACCAGTCTCCTCTCTGCACGGACGCGAGCGGGCGGCGGGGCGCAGACGTGCGTCGCCCAGGCAGGCTGAGGACCAGCTCCTGAAGTGTAGAGGAGGCCCCAAGCCTCCTGCAGAAATCTGTTTTGAGGAACTTAATACCAGCCGGTATCATTTTCAATTCCTGATATTCGTGAAACTAGGAAAGTCCTTCTAAACACTTTTCTTAAAAGGAAAACGGAGCCGTACCGATCGATCCTTACACTGCTCCGTGGACAGGCTCCTCCACAGCCACAGGCCTCCGGATGCCTGGGCGACTCACGGCAGGGGAGGCAGCCCTCTGCCAAGTGCGCGCAGACTCAGGCTGCAGAGCGGAGGCCCCGCTGCACTGTGGCCTGTGCCCACCAAGTGCCACTGGCGAGCTGTGTCAGCCGGACCAATCAGGAGCCCACGGCAGCGTGGCGAGCGCTACCATGCGGGGTCCACGCTTAGGAAACATCCGTTCCTTCTACAACGGCCCCTCCCTTCCTCATTCCCACCCTCCACGGCCCTGGGCCCAGAGCAGCAGCCAAGAGGAGAAACACGGGGCTACAGGGACGCTGAGCTCTGTAGGAGGAGGAGCTACGGGGGAGCAGCAGTGCGCATGCCGCCTCGGGATGCCCCCGGGCCCCCAGCACGATGATAGGAGAAGCACGGCAGCTTCCCGGGGAGGAAGGGGCTGCGACGTAAGTGCACGGCGCCCGCGAACAAGGCTGCAGCCTTCAATCGTAAGCCCTCGCCCACCTCCCAAGCCCTCAACTCCACATATTTAAAAACGTACCTCTGCTCCCTTCCCAAGACAGCACCCACCCTGTGGATACCATGAAGCCAAGAACACACAGATCCCAGCACGCATCCGCCTGTGCCCTGAGCTGCTTTGACTCTGAAGTCCAGGTTTGGGAGGGGCCGTCCCGATCTAAGCTAAAACGTTCTGCTCTGGTTTGAACTGTCAACTAAGCTAGTTTAGTATTTAGCTTAATTTTTCACCTCCCTTTCCAAACACACCCGAATTCCTGATCACTATAAAAAATTAACATCCTTGGACGAACATCTGCAAAAATGACTCTTTCCTATCAACCTCCACTTAATCTACTTCTGAAAGACGCCGGCTACTGTCTGCTAAGTGGACACATTTCCCTCTTACCCTACACTGTGCCAAACCCACACGTGGATGCCCTGGCAATCCAAGTGGATTCTGAAGTGCCGAGCTCATTACCCGGGTATACCACTGGCACCAACCCCTGCCCTCAACTAGACATTCAGGCAGGGCCGAGTCCCATGGGAGAGGTGAGGACCCAAAGATCCTTTGTTTGGGGGCTTCCCTGGTGGTCCAGTGGTTAATAAGAGTCTGCCTTCCGAAGCAGGGGACGCGAGTTTGATCCCTGGTCAGGGAGCTAAGATCCCACATGCCGTGGGGCAACTAAGCCTGCGCTCTAGAGCCCGTGCACCACAACTAGAGAGCCCACGTGCCACAACTACTGAGCCCACGTACCCTGAAGCCTGAGCACTACAACTGGAGAGAAGCCCACGTGCCACGAGAAGATCCTGCATGCCGCATCTAAGACCCGACGCGGCCAAATTAATTAATTGATTAATTAAAAAAACAAAAACAAAGATCCCTTGTTTGGCACCTGGTAGTACCTCAGAGAGGCTTAGAGCAGGCAGGAGCACCTCCGCCATTCCGTGGGTCTGTGGGTGTGCTGCCTGGGGCCTTCACAGGGCACAGCCCCTGAAGACGGCAGGCTGTGGGGTGCATTTCAGCCCAGCGGGACAGCTGTGCGGGAAGAGCTTTATCCCCAGGGCGATCCCAGATCCTTATACCACGTAGGTCCCAAGGCGGACCACCCTGCATGGCTCAAATTACCCGGGGCCCAGACAATGCCCAGGAAGCCCAGGGAGTTGGGGACACTGTTCAGGAAAAGACAACCGGCTCAGCCTCTGGGTCTGTGGGTGGACACAGGCCCACAGAGGTCACAGCCCTGTGGAGTCTGCCTGTCTCAGACCCGTAACTGGGGCTAAGTCAGAACTTCACTGAAGGCTACAAGGGATCAAGCACCAATACGCAGCCCTATTGCCTCTAAAAATTCAGAGGTTTCAGAGACCACCTGGAAAACACCAACTAATGGCAGTGGCAGCACAGGGGTTGCAAAGATGAGCCCTCGCCTCCTGGTCGGGTTCACATCCTGGCTCAGCTACTTACCAGCCTGGGTCAGGGCCGCACCGCTGAGGCCTCGGCACCTCTGTCTGTAAAACAGGTTTGTTGGACTTCCCTGGTGGCGCAGTGGTTAAGAACCTGCCTGCCAGTGCAGGGGACACGGGTTCGAGCCCTGGTCCGGGAAGATCCCACATGCTGCAGAACAACTAAGCCCGCGCGCCACAACTACGGAGCCTGCGCTCTAGAGCCCGCGAGCCACAGCTACTGAGCCCATGTGCCTAGAGCCTGTGTTCCGCAACAAGAAGCCACTGCAAGGAGAAGAAGCCCGCGCGCTGCAACGAAGAGTAGCCCCCGCTCGCTGCGACTAGAGAAAGCCTGCTCACAGCAACGAAGACCCAACACAATCAAAAATAAATTAAAAAAAAAAACAGGTTTGTTGTGGTCTGATGGATTAACACATAGAAGTGTGTGTGCAGTCCCTGGCTCAAGGTAAGAGCTCAGTAAACACAGCTGGCACCAGCATCATCATGACCCATCACTAACTAAAAGCCAGCAATCGGATTTCCAAGGTTGTCTGAAAGGGGCCCTGGTTTATGACATAAAGCAAACTCATTAAACATATAGTTCACTATAATTTAATTTTTATGGCTTCATAAGCCCTCTGGTTTAATTAAATGAACAACTAGGAAGAAAGAGACCCAACTTTGTCAGGAATCAGAATCCCATATCCCAAGTTTTGTAACAGAAGATGTGGCCAAACATGGGAATTCCCTGATGGTCCAGTGGTTAGGACTCCGTGCTCTCAGTGCCAAGGGCCCAGGTTCGATCCCTAGTTGGGAAACTAAAATCCCACAAGCCGCACGGCATGGCCAAGAAAAAGAAAGAAAGAAAGAAAAGGAAATGTGGCCAAAGAAAACCTAAAGTCAGCAGAAAGAAGGAGATAATAAAGATCAGAGAGGAAATAAATAAAATAGAGATTTAAAAAAAATAGAAAAAAAAAAAATCAATAAAACCCAGAGCTGGTTCTTTGAAAGGGTAAACAAAAATTAACACACCAATGGCCGGGTTCCCTAAGAAGGAAAGAGAGAAGACCCAAATAAACAAAATACGAAATGAAAGAGGAGAAATCACAACTGATACCACAGAAATACAAAAAAACCATGAGAGAGTACTATGAACAATTATGCGCCAATAAATTTGACAACCTAGAAATGGACGACTTTCTAGAAACATACAGCCCGCCAAGACTGAGTCAAGAAGAAACAGACAACCTGAACAGACCGATCGCTAGAAGTGAAATAAAATCTGTAAAAACAAATGACCAAACAAAACTCCCTACAAACAAAGTCCAGGGCCAGATGGCTTCACAGGCGAATTCGACCAAACATACAAGGAAGAACTTACACTGATCCCGCTCAAACTCTTCCAAAAGACTGAAGAGGAAGAAACACTCGCAAAGACATTCTATAAAGCCACAAGCACCCTGATACCAAAACCAGACAAAGATACTATCAAAAAAGAAAATTATAGGCCAATATCTTTGATGAATACAGATGCCAAAATCCTCAACAAGGTATTAGCAAACCGGGGCTTCCCTGGTGGCGCAGTGGTTGAGAGTCCGCCTGCCGATGCAGGGGACACGGGTTCGTGCCCCGGTCCGGGAGGGTCCCACGTGCTGCGGAGCGGCTGGGCCCGTGAGCCACGCCGCTGAGCCTGCACGTCCAGAGACTGTGCTCCGCAACGGGAGAGGCCCCGACAGTGAGAGGCCCGCGTACCGCAAAAAACTAAATAAATAAAAATAAATAAATAAATAACAAGGTCCTACTGTATGGCACAGGGAACTACATTCAATATCCTTTGATAAACCATAATGGAAAAGAATATGAAAAACAATACGTGTATCTATAACTGAGTCACTTTGCTGTACAGCAGAAGTTAACACAACACTGTAAACCAACTACAATTTAATAAACTTAAAAAAAATAAAAAAGAAACAAACAAAATGCGGCCAACACACCAGTCATGGAGGCCAACACGGCAAAGAGAGAGCAGACAAGGGCCACAGTGCGCTGTCCACCCCTTTCTCATACCCAGGGGAGGATCAGGATGAAGATAAGCCCACGCAGCAAGGCGCCCCACTGAGACAACCAGAGCTCCACGCTCTGTTCAAAGCCCAAGCCAGCATCCCTTGACGTGAAGAAAAGAGAGAAACCACACACCGTCTTGTACGTGCCTGGTATTCCTTGAGCACCTGACCCAACATCGCAAGCCAGCCTTGGTCTCCTGGCCCCAGGGACCACTCTGCCCGAGGCAAATATGGCACCAGGTTAAGGGGGTCCATCCTCAGCCCACTTTCTGTAAGGACAGCGCATCTGCATTCAGTCTGGCGAGTTCTCACAGAATCAGAACATAAACTATAAACCAGTGCAGCTTTGCCCAGTAACTCAGGATGATGGTGGGAAAAGACACCCCAGAGCAAGCCACTAACTTTAGAGTCAGGTTCAACTTCAGCGTAACTCCCCTGGCCAGGTGAAGCTGCTCATATAGACAATCTCAACTCTTCCTGGGAGTTTTCCAGATTCTTAAAGATCTCCCACCTGTCCTTCTGTTCTGTAGTACACATGGCCACACCGATGGGCGCTGGGTCCCCCAGACTCTCAGAGGTAGCTGTGCCAACTCCTTCCTGTCTCACCCTCAGCAGTTATGATGGCCAAGAGAGCTAGACAAAGAAGTAGCTCAGACCCACTGACTTGCTGCGGTGTCTGGGGGCCTTCTCTGAGCAAAAGGGACAGCTCCCAAGTGGAAGAAAGGAACTAAGTCTTGGCTGGCCACATTTCCAGATCAGGAAATAGATCTCCTATGTAAAGCAAGGTCAAAAGGGGCCTGGGCTTTTTTGAAAATGGCATATAACATGCTTATAAATTTTGCATTTTATGCCAAAATGCTTCTTAAAACTGCTAGTTTCAGATATAACTGGAAGACAAGACTGGTGGTAAAAAAAGGGAGTGGGAAAACAATCTTGCTCACGATTCCCAGCATTTGGAGATGAGCTTATAGCACAGAGGGACAGTCAGCCCAGCAGTGCTGTGAGCCAGAGCCAAAAGCAGGACAGGCACATGCAGAGAGGGGAGGCAGGCTCCGCCCACCCACACCAGCCACGCCCACTCACTCCCCACACAGTAAGTGACCAGAGAGAGAAAGTCACGGGCCCAGGTGTCTGCCTGTGTTTTCTCGCAGCACACACAACGGCGCTCCAGACCTAAGTCAAAAGAGTGTGAAGGTGGAAAAGCACCTTCACAGGTGCCTGTCACTTGGGCCAGGCGGCCGGAAAGTCTGTGGGTCTGCACTGCTCTCCTCCTTTCTACTGAGGCTTTCGGAACCTCAAACTAGAAACAAGACCGTCACCGAGAAACCAACTCGGAGCAGGCACGTCACCTCTTATGCCATCTGTTCCATTCTCAACCCTCTGGCCAAAATTCTACATTGCATTTCACAGATGGAATCTGTTCCTAAGATTCCTTTCTTCTCTCAGTTACAAAAATAAAATAAATTGAACCGTCAATAAAAACAAGTTGTTAGAATCTACTCAGAAACCACACATGGAAATTAAACCATTAAGAGCTACATCTGAAAATCAAAGGAGGGGATCTGAAAACCCTCCAAAGTGAAAAACGATAATGAGGGACTTCCCTGGTGGCGCAGTGGTTAAGAATCTGCCTGCCAATGCAGGGGACACGGGTTCGAGCCCTGGTCCAGGAAGATCCCACATGCTGCGGAGCAACTAAGCCTGTGCGCCACAACTACTGAGCCTGCGCTCTAGAGCCCGCAAGCCACAACTACTGAGCCCGTGTGCCACAACTACTGAAGCCCACACCCCTAGAGCCCGTGCTCCGCAACAAGAGAAGCCACCGCAATGAGAAGTACGCACACTGCAACCAAGAGTAGCCCCCGCTCGCCGCAACCAAGACCCCAAAGATAAAATTAATTAATTAAAAAAAATGATAATGAGTTCAGGTCTGGAAGGATTAGTCATGAAATAAGTTGCCATGTTATGCACAAGAAAATCAGGCTAAAGGGCAGAGAGGGGTTCCAACTGGACGGCAGGACTGAGGCCACAGGGCAAGGAGGGGCTTGGCAGTAAAAGCAGTCAGGCTCAGTTCCCACAGCCCACATCCACTCTTGTGTGTTAGCGCTGACAACCAGCTGTTCTATTACAGGTGACGTAAGCTACAGGTCATGCTTATGACCCATATCTGAAAATATGTATCTAATTTCAGAAACTAAAAGCAGAGTAAAGCCACTCTTTCTTGGTCTCAAGCGCATGAGAAGCAGCAGCTAAGGCCGTCTCTGACTGAAAAGAAAAGATAGCATCCTACCTCAGACAGCAGATACTTCACCAGTGGCAGTTCCCGGCACCCATGTCTACTCTGGTCTTTCGACCCAGGGCAGAGTAACTTGGACCAGAGGATACCTTCAGGTCAGCAGGCCCTCTCTGGAACGCTGGAACGAGCCATGAACTAGTGGTCTATGGGGTGTATTTTGGGATGCAGCCTTAGGGCCCCCAGTTTAAAGGAGTGCAGGCTGGCATTAGTGAAGACAGAACCAAAAGGAAGGCCTGCGAGTATTTCAGACCAGGTCCTGAGCATCCAGTCCTGGAGAAGCGAGCAATGCTCTCCAGTAAGATGCTGGGCCCCCGCTGCACAGCATGCCCAGCCTGGGAGGGTGGGATAAGAGGTGCTGAGCACAGCTCCAGACCCTGCAGCGCGGGCTCCTGACACATGGACAGGGTGCTGGAGGCTAACCGTTTATTATGGGTCAAAGTCTTTGTTCAGCTTTTAAAAACAGCACTTATGATAGCTACCTAGACACATTGTCACAAAAAACAATTTTGGTTTCTTTTTTTTTTTTAGTTTATTATTTATTATTGGCTGTGTTGGGTCTTTGTTGCTGCACACAGGCTTTCTCTAGTTGTGGCGAGCGGGGGCTACTCTTCATTGTGCTGCACGGGCTTCTCGTTGCAGTGGCTTCTCCTGTTACGGAGCACGGGCTCTAGGCACGCGGGCTTCTGTAGTTGTGGCTCATGGGCTCAGTAGTTGTGGCTTGCGGGCTCTAGAGCTCAGGCTCTGTAGTTGTGGCGCAAGGGCTTAGCTGCTCCGCGGCGCGTGGGATCTTCCCGGACCCGGGCTCGAACCCGTGTTCCCTGCATCGCCAGGTGGACTCTCAACCACTGAGCCACCAGGGAAGCCCCACAATTTTGGTTTCTAATGTGCTTTATAAAATGAATTTAGTATTACTGGAAGATGCCTGAGTGATCTTGCCCTCTTTCCCAGAGCACACACGAGGCCCAGAACCCTCGACGGAAACCACACAAGGCACCCACCGTGGGTGTAAAGCAGAAAAAGCACCAAGTTGGCACTGGGGAGCAGGGTTCACGTTCACCCTGTCATGTCCCTGCTGTGTGACGCAAGCAGATTTATTCTCTGCAACTAAGTGTCTTAACTTCAAAATGGGGGTGATTATTCCAATGAGAAACCACATGGGAAGCACTCTGTAAATGCTAAGGTCCTGCTGACTCATAAGCTAACTGTAAAAAAGCAATAAAGCATTTCCAGAGAGGATTTCAGACAGGAACTGAACAAAGGCAGCCAGGCTGGCAGCTGGGTTTTTTTGGCTGCACCATGCGGCCTGTGGGATCTTAAGTTTCCTGACCAGGGGTCAAACCTGCACGCCCTTCACTGGAAGCATGGAGTCTTAACCACTGGACCACCAGGGAAGTCCCCACACAGGCAGCGTTAACGGCGTTTCGTAAAAAGACAAAGCTCCCTACTTTACATCCACACCTCACGTGCTGAGCATCCTCTCAGCTCCAGGATGGCTCTGGCTCACCTGTTCACCTAAGGCACATGAGGTGCCATTCACACCGGGTGCTGGCGGGGCCGGGTTTGCAGGGCGATGGACCAAGAAGACGTGGGTTCTGACCTCATGAAGCTCACCGCCTAGACAGAGTGGCGATAAACAAAGAAACACAAAAATTAAACGACTGGAATTGTGATAAGGTGGCCTGTCTAGAGGACGAGCCTCACCTGAAGCTTCGATTCAAAGTCAAAACCACCCAAGCTGGTGTGCCGGCCACATGGCACACAACCGGCCCGGGGCAGCCCTAGCTAGTGACTCCTCCGTTTTAGGAGAGAACACTTTCTAACCCATTCCATGAGACCAGCATTACCCTGATACCAAGAAAAAACACTGTAAGAAAACTACAGAACAATATCCCTTTTGAAGAGTGACACCAAACTCCTCAACAAAAAAAACTAACAAACTGAATTTAGCAGCATAGTAAAAGGATTATACATCCTGACCACGTGGGATTTGTTCCTGGAATGCAAGGATCCTACAACATGTGAAGATGATCGACAATATACCACATCAACCGAAGGAAAAAACCACACGATCAACTCAACTGATGCAGAAAAAGCATCTGATAAAATTTAACACCCTTTCATGATAAAAGCACTCAACAAATAGGAATACAAGGAAACTACTCAACACAGTAAGAGCCATACATTAAAAAACCACATCAAACATCAGACTCAATGGTAAAAGAGTGAAAGCTTCTCTTCCAAGATCAGGAACAAAGCAAGGATGCCAACTTTCACCACCTCTATTCAACATAGTACTGAAAATTCTAGCCAGAGCAATTAGGAAAGGAAAAGAAATAACAGGCATCTAAATTGGAAAGGAAGAAGTAAAATTATCTGTTTGCAGGTGATATGATCTTGTATGTAGGAAACCCTAAGGACTCCACAAAAATGTGTTTAAAATGTGTTAGAATAAATTTATTCAGCAAAGTAGCAGGACACAAAGTCAACACAAAAAAATCGGTTGTATCTCTATACATGCAAAAACAATTCCATTTACAATAACAACTAAAAGAATGAAATACTTAAGAACTAACTTAACCAAGGAGGTGAAGACTTGTACAATGAAAACTGCAAAATACTACTGAAAGAAATTAAACAAGACATAAATGAATGGAAATACATCCCATGTTCATGGAGTGGAACACTTATTACTATTAAAATGTCAATACCAATCAAAGCAACCTGCAGATTCAATTCAATCCCTATCAAAATCCCAACAATGCCTTTTGCAGAAAGAGAAAACCTCATCCTAAAATTCACATGGAATCTCAAAGGTCCCTGAACAGTCAAAAGAATCTTGGAAAAGAACAAAGAAGCTGGAAGAACCACTTCTTGATACCAAAACTTACTATAAAGCTAGAGTAATCAAAATTGTGTGGTGTTGGCACAAAGACAGGCACAGACCAATGGAATAGAGAGGCCAGAAATAAATCTTTGCATGTATGGTCAAATAATTTTTGACAGGAATGTCAAAACCATTCAATGGGGAAAAAACAGTCTTTCAAACAAATGATGCTAAGAAAACTGGATATCCAGTAACTTACCTGGCAGTCCAGTGATTAAGGCTGTGCTTTCAATGCATGGGGCATGGGTTTGATCACTGGTTGGGGAAATAATATCCCACATTCCGCATGGCACAGCCGAAAAATAAAAAAATTAATTTAATTTAATTTTTAAAAAACTGGATATCCACTTGCAAAAGAACAAAACTGGACTCTTATACAAAAATTAACTCAAAATGGATCGAGGATCTAAATGTAAGACTTAAAACATGTTTCTTACAAGAAAACATAGGCAAAAGCTTCATGACATTGGATTTGGTAATGATTTCTTGGATAAGACTCTATAAATGCATAGGTAACAAAACAAAAACCAGATAAATTGGTTCATGAAAAATTTTAAATGTTGTGCAGTAAAAGACATTATTCACACAGTAAAACGATAACCCACAGGGTAGCAGAAAATATTTTCAAATCATATATCTCATAAGGGAGCAATATCTAAAATAGAGAACTCCTAAAATTTAAAACAAAACAAAAACCACCTGATTCAAAAATGGGCAAAGGGGGCTTCCCTGCTGGCACAGTGGTTAAGAATCCACCTGCCAATGCAGGGGACACAGGTTTGAACCCTGGTCCGGGAAGATCCCACATGCCACGGAGCAACTGAGCCCGTGTGCCACAACTACTGAGCCTGCACTCTAGAGCCTGCGAGCCACAACTACTGAGCCCATGTGCTACAACTACTGAAACCCGTGCGCCTAGAGCCCAAGCTCCACAACAAGAGAAGCCACCACAATGAGAAGCCCGCGCACCACAAAGAAGAGTAGCCCCCACTCGCCACAACTAGAGAAAGCCCGCATGCAACAACGAAGACCCAATAAATTAAAAAAAAAAAAAAAAGCAAAGGACTTGAACAGACATTTCTCAAAAGAAGACATAAAAACAGCCAATAGGTATATGAAAAGATGCTCAATATCACTAGTCATTAGTGAAATGCAAATAAAAACTATAATGAGATACCACCTCACACCCATTAGAATGACTACTATCAAAAAACCAGAAAATGATAAGTGGGAGGATATGGAGAAATTAGAACCCTATGCACTGTGGGTGAGAATGTAAAATAGTATGGCCACTGAAAAAAAAAGTATGGAGGGGCTTCCCTGGTGGTGCAGTGGTTAAGAATCCACCTGCCAATGCAGGGGACATGGGTTCGAGCCCTGGTCCGGGAAGATCCCACATGCCGCGGAGCAACTAAGCCCGTGAGCCACAACTACTGAGCCTGCGCTCTAGAGCCCATGAGCCACAACTACTGAGCCCGCGTGCCACAACTACTGAAGTCCGGGCGCCTAGAGCCCGTGCTCTGCAACAAGAGAAGCCATCCAATGAGAAGCCTGTGCACCGCAATGAAGAGTAGCCCCCGCTCGTCGCAACTAGAGAAAAGCCCGCGCACAGCATCAAAGGCCCAACGCAGTCAAAAATAAAAAAATAAATTTATTTTTTTTAAAAAAAGTATGGAGGTTCCTCAATAAAATTAAAAATGGAATTATCATATGATCCAGCAATTCCGCTGCTGGGTATATACTCAAAAGAATTGAATGCAGGGTCTCGAAGAGATATCTGTACACCCATGTTCACAGCAGCATTATTCACAATAGATAAAACACAGAAACAACCCAAGCGTCCACCAACCAATGAATGGATAAGCAAAATGTGATATGTACATACAATGGGATATCACTCAGCTTTAAAAAGGAAGGGAACTCTGACACATGCTACAATATGGATGAACGTTGAGGACATTATGCTAAGTGAAATAAGCAAGACACAAAAGCAAATACTGGGGCTTCCCTGGTGGCGCAGTGGTTGAGAATCTGCCTGCTAATGCAGGGGACATGGGTTCGAGCCCTGGTCTGGGAGGATCCCACATGCCGCGGAGCAACTAGGCCCGTGAGCCACAACTACTGAGCCTGCGCTTCTGGAGCCTGTGCTCCGCAACGAGAGGCCCTGATAGTGAGAGGCCTGCGCACCGCGATGAAGAGTGGCGCCGGCTTGCCGCAACTAGAGAAAGCCCTCGCACAGAAACGAAGACCCAATACAGCAAAAATAAATAAATTGCTACCCCCAACATCTTCAAAAAAAAAAGCAAATACTGTATGAATCCACTTACATGAGATACTTAAAGTAGTCAAATTCTGAGAGACAGAAAGTAGAATGGGAGTTGCCAGGGGCTGGGAGCAGGGAGGGAAATGGGGAGTTATTTTTTAATGGGTACAGAATTTCAGTTTTGTAAAATGAAAAGAATTCTGGAGACAGATGGTGGTGATGGTGGTACAACATTATAAATGTATTTAACACTTCTGAACTATACACTTAAAAATGGTTAAGATCGGGCTTCCCTGGTGGCGCAGTGGTTGAGAGTCCGCCTGCCGATGCAGGGGACACGGTAGCCTGTGCGCCACAACTGAGCCCGTGTGCCAAAACTACTGAAGTCTGCACGCCTAGAGCCCATACTCTGCAACAAGAGAAGCCACCGCAATGAGAAGCCCCCGCACCCCAACTAGAGAAAGCACTCAAGAAGCAACGAAGACCAAACGCAGCCAAAAATTAAAAATAAATTAATTTTAAAAAAAAGATGGTAAATTCAAATTATTTTCAAATTATTATTTTATTACCATAAAAAATTTTTAAGTGTGTCATTCATAAAGGATTAAACATTAAATGCTGTCTAATTTCAAGTAGGCTCATGGTTGAAATCAGATTATTTTAAAATTCTAACAAATTAGTTTCCTCGTGAATTTGGATAAATCATTTGCCCACTGTTCTCTCTCTTAGACAATTTATTTAGGGTGACGGTTCACTCTGAGTTCCAAGGGTTTTTTTTTGTTATTATTTATTTACTTATTTGGCCGTGCCGGGTTTTAGTTTCAGCATTTGGGATCTTCGTTACTGCATTCGGGATCTTTAATGGCAGCATGCAAACTCTTAGCTGTGGCATATGGGATCTAGTTCCCTGACCAGGGATCGAACCCAGGCCCCCTGCATTGGGAGTGCAGGGGAGTCCCCCAAGTTATTTTTGGAACTGGGAAACATAACTGTGAAATTTAACTAGGAAATGCCCTTTACTCTGAAGCAGTTTTTAATAATGCTTCCACTTAAAACTTAGGGTGCCCTGACTTTAATGCCAGAAAACATGTGGAAAGGAATCTCACATTCTGGAGGACGAAAGGAGGAGGGGAGCATAATAACCTGAGAGGGTTTTCCAGAGCCAACTTCTAAGCTTTCATTTAAAAATAGCCTAGCCGGTGACCTATCACTTTATTTCCCAGCATCCCACCAAATAGCTCCCTAAGGACAGGGCCACGTCGCCTCAGGACATGTCCACAGTAAGCCATCAAACAATGTTTATTTCACCAAACACTGTTGGCAGATTTACTTTTCCCCATGCATATTTCCCTCCTTATTTCTCTCTCAGAGCCTTTTCAGGATTGAAAAAAATTACTTGGCAAATTCCAGAGCCTATATTAAAAGAAAAAAAAAACCTTAAATCAAAAGCGTATTTTGTACAGTCACCATGTTTATTGCTAGGGTATGTAACGGCATAAAGGCTTTTTTTTTTTTCTATCTTCTAAGTGCTTTTATTATAATGGGTATTGAATTTTTTGACAGGCTTTTCAGCGTCTAGAGAAATAATCATATCATTGTTCCTAATAATAATGCTGTATAAGATACTAATCAATTTCCCAATATTGAACCAACCTTGCATTCATGGAATACATCCCACTTGCTCATTTTATTTTCTTTGAAACAAAAGGAAAAAAATCACTCAAGGAGAATTAGGCAGTTCCTTAAAAAAAGACTGCTCATAAGCCATTTCCCATAAATGAAATAGAAATCTTTTAGTAATCAAGTGAGTTTTTAAAGAATGGCTTTGACTTTTACATTATGGTAAATTAATGGGCAAAGAACAGTCTTTTTAATAAATGATGCTGGAACAAACTGGATATCCACAAACTGAAGAATAAAGTTGGAACCTTACAGAACACAATATGTAAAAATTAACTCAAAATGATCAAAGACCTAAATGTGAGAGCTAAAATTATAAAATACTTTAAAGAATATTTAAGTGTAAATCTTCATGATCTTGGATTAAGCAATGATTTCTTAGCTATGACACTACAGCAAAAGCAACAAAAGAAAAAGATAAATTGAACATCAAAATTTAAAACTTCT
>NW_020172141.1:6092336-6111341 GCF_003031525.2 Neophocaena asiaeorientalis asiaeorientalis | reverse complement strand
CCGCAACCAGAGAAAACCCACGCACAGCAACAAAGACCCAACACAGCCAAATATATATATATTAATTAATTAATTTTTAAAAAATTTACTCAGTTGAATTTTATGTTTTTAACAATGGGTAGGAGTGAGAAATGACATTATTGACATTAAAGAGGACAAGTCCTGGAAGGGTTAACTACCAGAGACAAGAGTTCTGACTGGAAACCAGCAGGATCTGTATCTGTATTTTTCTTTAAATCAATGTACAAGAAATTATGGGCTCGATGTGACCGCCTGCAGGCATCCTAAGTATGCACAACTCCATGGAACTCACGTAACGATCATCTCCAGAACGAGTCCCATACTGTGAGAGCTCCAGTCCAACATTTTTCTGCTGACACTACAGCAAAAGCAACAAAAGAAAAAGATAAATTGAACATCAAAATTTTAAACTTCTCTGCTTCAAAGAAAACTATCAAAAAAGTGAAGACAACCAACAGAATGGGAGAAAATATTTGCACATCATGTATCTCATAAGGGTCAAGTGTCCAGAATATAAAAAGAACTCGTGTAACACAAGAATAAAAGATAACCCAGATAAAAAATGAGCTGCTTCTTCTCTAAACTCTCTTTTCCAAAGAAGATATACTAGGTGAAAAACTGAAAGCATTTCCTCTAAGATCAGGAACAAGACAAGGATGTCCACTCTCACCACTCCTATTCAACACAGTTTTGGAAGTCCTAGCCATGGCAATCAGAGAAGAAAAAGAAATAAAAGGAATACAAATTGGAAAAGAAGAAGTAAAACTGTCACTGTTTGCAGATGACATGAAACTATACAAAGAGAACCCTAAAGATGCCACCAGAAAACTACTAGAGCTAATCAATGAATTTGGTAAAGTTGCAGGATACAAAATTAATGCACAGAAATCTCTTGCATTCCTATACACTAATGATGAAAGAAGGCTGATAACAGCAAACAAGTTCAAACTACTGGTAAGCAATGTTCAATCACTTCAGCTGCCATCAGCGGTCTCTCCCTCCAGTAAGCAGTTTAGTGGCCAAGTCTCAGGTTACCGTGAACTTAAGAAGATGGAAGGGATAGCTCAGGTAGAATCTAAAGGAGAGTTTGTTGAATTTACTACCTCGGTGAGTGGAAAGCAGCTTCCAAGCTAAATGCACATGCCATTCAATCTCAATTTCCATCCCCACATTTATGACCTTCCAGAACAGATTAGTGGAGAGTTCATTTCTGCATTAAAATCATAACTTTACCTACCAAATATCTCATATATGAAGAACTGGTGTTAAAAACAAGAAAATATGCTCAAAGTGGAGTCACCGACGCTGAGCCCCACATCACCAAACTTCACTTAATTAGTTTCAGCCTCTCCGAGAAATGGAATCTTAAACCAGGGAATCAGGAATCGCCTGGTCAGCACAGTGAGGTCATCTGCCTGGCGGACCCCTGCATCCCTTAAAGGGGGGTGGCCTTGCCACAACCAACCCACTTTTTCACAAGTAGAGCTTCCTGTTCCCGCTCCTTCTACCTGTAAAAGTCTCACTTTGTACAGCTCCTCGGAGCTCCTCTCTATCTGCTAGATGGGATGCTGCCCGATTCATGACTCAAAGAAAGCCAGTAACATCTTTAAAACGTACTCAGAGACTCCCCTGGTGGCGCAGTGGTTAAGAATCTGCCTACGAGTGCAGGGGACACGGGTTCAAGCCCTGGTCCGGGAAGATCCCACGTGCTGCGGAGCAACTAAGCCCGTGTGCCACAACTACTGAGCCTGCTTTTTTTTTTTCTCTTTTTCTTAGAGCATTTCTCTGAAAAACCTAGAGTTTGTAAGTCCTTCCTCTGTCGCTTTGATGTGTAAGCAAACCTTTTTAAAGGCTAAATAAGCTAGCTCCAGCCACAAGTAAAACCCAAGAATTTTTTTCTGAAGGGCCTGGGAGCCATCTCTCTTAAGGTAATGTCATGGGAGTTTAGCCTAGGCACCTCGACTACCTGCTCATAGAAATTAAGGATGTTTTATTTTTCTTTCAGAGAAAGGCAACCGACTAGCACAGACGGCCACCCCAACCCCCAGGTAAATTTAGGATGAAAACACATACAGCAAATGGTGTTGCCTAGTCTTTTTACAAGAGAACAAATTACCATTAATCTTGAGATTATGTATGTAATGGGCTGTAAATGGTGGGTTTTTTTTTTTTTTTCTGTTTTTGTAGTCTCATTTGCAGATTACCTGTGTTGTATCCCAGTTTCGGTTAATGATTGAATAACAGAATTCTTTTCTTTCCGCATTTGTGGAGAGCATTTCCTAGGTTGGCAGGAGATTTTATTTTTACCTTTTCCCAACATAAATGTGGATTGGACCACCTCACAGGTCCCACCTTGACAGCTCCCTCAATAAGGAAAGGTGGGGACTTGCCTGGCGGTCCAGTGGTTAAGACTCTACGCTTCACGGGTTCGATCCCTGGTCAGGGAACTAAAATCCTACATGCCCCACGGCACATCAGGCCCCAGCCCCCCCCCCCAAAAAAAAAAAAAAACATGGGAAAGATGTTCCTCTCTGACAAGAGCTTTAGAGACTCAGCCATTCCGGTCATGTGAGTGCCAGACCTTCCTACATCCCTGCCATTGTGACACCCTACCTGGATCATTTCAAAGATGTCTTACTCAAAACTGAACTCATGTCCTTCCTCTGAGTTCTGATCTCAGATACACAGGCCAGAAAATTAATCAGCCCTGAACCTCCCTCTTCCATCTTACCCCAGAGTGAACCTATTACCAAGCCCCACTGATCCTACCTTTTAAACGGCCCTCACACCCATCGACTTCTGCCTCTGCTGAGAGAGAAGCCAGAGTGATCTTTCATAAACACACACCTGCTGGTTCTACTCCCTGAGACTCCTCAGTGGCCTCCCACCATCCTTAGGAGAAGCTCCAGATACTTGGCATGACCTGTGAGTCCTGCATGGTCTGACCCCTGCCTACCTCTCCAACCCCATCTCCCTGAGTCGCTCCCCTTCCCTCTCCGTCCTCCAGCCCCAACTGGGAGCTTAGGCTCCAGGAGGACACAGACCATGTCTATTTGCTCATGCTATGTCCCTAGCACAGTGCCTAGCACATAGTAGATGGTAAACAAGCACATCTGAAGAATAATATTGGTAAAACAACTGTAGCATCTTAAATGGAAAGTAAAACATGAATTAAATTAATAACTATCCTTACACGTTTGTATCCTAGGTAGCTAACATAGGACGTGGACCATTGGGAGACTAAAAAATGTTAAATAATTTTGCAAACCAGAGACAAATAGGGTGAAATACAATACTGGCACTCCTGTCTATTCAGCTTTGCCACGCAAGTAACCAACACTGAGCAAGTGTCACACTGAGGTCTCTGCCCCTCCACACATCTGTCCCCACCCAGGGCAACCAGAGGCGTAACCATGTCTGAAGAAGGAGGCCGGGAGCTGGAACACAGACACAGTTTGTGGAGATGATTATATGTCCTGAGAAGCAAATAAACCCTGGGGCGCAGCACTGCTCGTTTGGGATCCAACCTGTGTCCGCTTCTGCCTTGGAAGCACTCTCCACTGCCCGCCACATGGGTTGCTGCGAAACTACCAGTCACAGCCCCTCCGACCCTCGACGCCTCACGTGCGTCCCTCCTTTCCCCTGCTTCGGCAGGCGGACTCTCAACCACTGCACCACCAGGGAAGCCCTCTCTTTGCCCATTTTAACTCCAACTCAGTCCTTAAGGTCTCAGCTGACTACTATCTCCTCAGGAAAGGCGACCCTGTCCCTCCTCACCCGGCCTGCTGCCACTGACCCCATTATATATTCTTACAGCGCCCTCTACTGTCTCCTATGGCGGGTACCACGACCACAGCCAATATTTAGTTGGTCATTTTCTATTTTCTGTGTGTCTCCCTTGCTAGACTCATTGCTTATGAGTTGCTACTTCAACTCAAGTTGCTACCTGAAGACAGGGGCTGTGTCTGCTTTAGCCATCAGCGTATCCCCAACACCTAGCACCTGCTGGTACAGACCAGCTGTTCAATAAATATCTGTGAAGTGAAGGAATTAATGAAATACATAGACAAGCACTAGCTTTTGGAGTGACGTGGAATTGGCTCTGCCCTTACTAGTTCAGTGCTAAATTTCTTCCCATCTCTGAGTCCATTTCTTCTACTATAAATGAAGACAGGACTTCCCTGGTGGTGCAGTGGTTGAGAATCCACCTGCCAACGCAGGGGACACGGGTTCGAGACCTGGTCCGGGAAGATCCCACATGCCGCGGAGCAACTAAGTCCGTGCGCCACAACTACTGAGCCTGCGCTCTAGAGCCCGTGAGCCACAAACTACTGAGCCCGCGTACTGCAACTACTGAAGCCCGCGCGCCTAGAGCCCGTGCTCCGCAACAAGAGAAGCCACCGCCATGAGAAGCCCGCGCACCACAATGAAGAGTAGTCCCCTCTGGACACAACTAGAGAAAGCCCACGCACAGCAACGAAGACCCAATGCAGCCAAAAATAAATAAACTTTTAAAAATTATTAAAAAAAATAAATTCTTGAGCAAGGACCTCTTCAGAAGCAACCCCTGTACTAGAATTAGTTTGTTTTATACAGAAGCCTAGTTTTAAAAGCCTGCTTCCCTCACTTATTTGCTGTGGGTGCTCTCAGCACCCAAAACTGGGCTGGAAAATATCGTGATACCACTCACTATACTATACTCTCTCGTGCTGAGAAATAAGAGATATCTACAACAGTCATTTTGGTGGGTGCTCAAAAAAGTTAGTTCCCTGCCTATCCTTAAGAATTAGATCACTTTTGCTAATTCTATCCCTGTATCACCAAGTTGAGGATCCCTTTTTCTATCTGCCACTTTTCTAGAAACTGACTTCCTCTGTTTTGCCCATACACAGGTTGGAAGACGTGAAAAGCACTTCCTGGTAATTCCATTAAGAGAAGCAAGTATTATGTTCACTAAACACACGTGTATATGAAGCTCAAAAATTATTTCGTTAACTATTTCGTAACAAAAGTAACTCGTCAATTCTCAAATCACCATAGCAAACGAAACTAAAAAGAGGGTTGTATGGATACCATTTGTTGAGCACCTATTCTGTGCCAAACGCTAGCTGAGTACCACCCATGCGCAATCTCACCACGCTTCTCGACAAACTCATTGCGGGGGGGGCGGGCGTTTTATTCCCAAAGTTACAGCTGAGGACACTGGTCCAAGCCGCACAGCTTGGGAACGGCAGAGCAAGGGCAGGAGGAGCAAGAGATGCCGTGGCCACCCCGCGCGTACGCAGCAGGCAGCACCCCGCCCTGCCTCCGAACAAAGGTACCTGCTGCGCTAACTCTGCACCGGCCAGGTGCCGCCAGCCTCGCCCGCGCACGGCGCGGAGTCGGGGAAATCGGGTCCGCCGCCTGCCTACACCCACTTGCAGCCGCGCAAACCGAGGCTCAAAGCTCAGCGAAGGCGCGGCTCCCCATCCAGAAAACGCTGAACCCGGACTCCGGTGCGGGCGCCTCTCCGGGTCCGCAGCCTCCGCTCGGCCTCCACACCACTTCTCTCCCCTCAGCGGGCGAGACGAGCTCGAGCCGGGACCTGCCGCGCGCCTCAGCTCGGGGCGGGACCTCGCGCCCCTCGCCTCCGAGGTTCCCCCGCCCGCAGCCCTACCTGCTCGCTGCGGAGGCCATGGCGAATCAACCCCATCCTCCCGCCTCTCCGGTGACGTATTTTTCCCTCGCCCAGTCGTGAGGCTGCGCCTGCGCGCTGGGCGGGCGCGCCTCAAGGCGCAGGTAGAAGGGGCTGGATGCGGAGGTCTGAATTGCGTCCTCCAGCCTAAGTGCTGTCCCTCCGTCTTCGGAGGGAAATTCGGAAGGTCGCGGTTTGAGTTCCGTGCACTCTTGGGGAAGAGGGCAGGGGACACAAAGTTGAAGAGTGTGTGCCACGGAGTATAAAGCCTTAGTAATTAAAGCGGTGTGATACTGGCGCAAGGATAAATAAAAAGATCAATGCAAAAGAAGTGAGAAGCCAGAAACAGCCCCACGGGTATGTAGTCACATGTCTTCTCCCCACAAAAGAGCAACTGTAATGAAATAGAAGAGTTATTTTGAAGGAAAAGTGCTCGATCAATTGAATGACCTTGGCGGGGTTGGGGGACGAACCGTAACCCCTACCTCACGCAAAAAAAATCAATCCAAGATAGGTTGTAGACGTAAATGTGAAAGACACGACTCTGGAAAATAACAGCCAACAGCAGAATATCGGGGTTTTTTAGTTTTGTTTTGCTTGGCTGCGTCGCGCGGTTTGGGGATCCTAGTTCCGGGACCAGGGATCCAGCCCTACCAGAGCAGTGAAAGCGCCGAGCCCTAACCACTGGACCCCCAGGGAAGTCCCAAACAGCAGAATATCGTGACCATGGGAGAGGAAAACACTTTTTAGCAGGACATTAAAAAGTACCGACCTTAAAGGGAAATGCTGATAAATTGGTCATCGTTAACTTTAAGACGTGGAAAGACACCATCAAGAGAGCAAAAGGCAAGCAATAGAGTGGAGAAGGTATTTGCAATACGTATATCTGAAGATGACTTTTATTAAGAATATATAAGTAATTCTTGCAAATAAATTCTGTAAAGATGTCAAGTAGTAAAAGAGGAAGCATGGAAAGAGGATGTGGAGAGAGAAACTGGGGGGAATTCTCATGGTTCAAAATTCAAGAGATGGCAAAAGTGTATAAATTGAAAACCTCCCTTCCTTTTGTTCAGGCACCCCTTTCTCCTTCACCTTGGTAACAGTGCCAGCTGTGCTTGTCTTTCCAGAGCCATCTTATGTGTGGTCAAGCAATTATGTATATATTCAGCATTCTCCCCACCGACCCTTGTTATACAAACAACATAATACTCTACACGCTGCTTTTATTCACTTTAGTCAATTAACATACCATGGAAGTCCTCACAAGTATCCACAAAATCTGAAAACAAGAGCGAAATTTTAATGACAGCAGATTTTGCATTAGAAACCCAGAAGCCAGAAGAAAGTGACGCAACATTTTTCAAGTGCAACTCAAAATTCTACATCCAGCAAAAGTATCCTTCAGGAATGAAAGGGAAACAGACATTATCACATGAAGGAAAACTAAGAGAATATGTCGCCAACAGGCCTACCCTACAAAAATGACTGAAGGAAGTGCTATAAACGGAAAGGCAATGATAAAGAAGGAATCTTAGAACGTTAGGCTCTAAGATATAGAAAGAACACTGTAAGAGAAAAAATATGGGTAAACAAAATAGACTTCTCTTAAATTTTCTAAATTATGTTGAATTGTTGAAGGAAAAATTATAACACTTTCCAATATGGTTCTCAACGTATGCAAAGGAAATATTTAAAACAATTACAAATGCGAAGGGATAAACAGACATAAAAGGAGGTGAGCTTTCTACACTTCACTTGAACTGATAAAATGTAGACAACAGTAGACAGTGATAAGTTATGTATATATAATGAAATCCCTAGGGCAACCACTTAAAAAGTTATACAAAGAGATACACTAAAAAATACTATAGATTAATCAAAATGGAATCCAAAAATGTTAAAATAACCACAGGAAGAAAAAAAGCCAACAAAACAAAACAAACAAAAATGAGCAAAAATAAAATGATACACTTAAACCTTAACATATTAATAATTACAAGATTAAAAGAAAGAGGTCTAAATACAAAAAAGAGATTGGCAGAGTGGATAAAAATAATATAACCAACTCTATGCTAGCTACAAGAAACTCAATTGTATAGGTAGGTTGAAAGTACAAGGATGGAAAAAGATAAACTGTGCAAAAGTTAATTAAGAGAAAGTAGGAGTGGCTATATTAATACCAGATAAAATTGACTGAAGGGCAGAGAAATATGTATATGTATAGCTGATTCACTTTGTTATAAAGCAGAAACTAACACACCATTGTAAAGCAATTATACTCCAATAAAGATGTTAAAAAAAAAAAAAGCAGAGAAAATTACCAGGGACGGAAAGGTACCTTACATATAGAAGAGTCAATCCCTAAGAAGACACAGCAACCCTAAATCTTTATGCACCAAACAACAGAGGTGCAAAATATGCAAAGAAAAATCTGATAGAACTAAAAGGAGAAATAGACAAATCCACAATTACAGGTGAAGACTTCAACACACCTCTCTCAGTACTTGATAGAATAAAAAGTCAGCAAAGATTTGGAAAGGCTTAACGGTACCATTAACCAACAGGATCTAATCAAGATTTGTAGAACACCTGCTAACACCAGAGACAACACATTCTTTTTAAGCACTCACAGAACATAAGTCAAGATAGACCATATCCTGGCCGTAAAAACTAACCTCAACATTTTTAAAATAATTGAAATTTTATAGAGTGTGTACCAACTACAGTGGGATCAAACTGGGTATCAGGACTCCCCTGGTGGTCCAGTGGTTAAGACTTCGCCTTCCAATGCAGGGGGTGTGGGTTCGATCCCTGGTCAGGAAGCTAAGATCCCACATGCCCTGTGGCCAAAAAAACAAAACATAAAGCAGAAGCAATACTGTAACAAATTCAATCAGGACTTTAAAAATGGTCCACATCAAAAAAAGAAAAACCTTAAAAAAAATTGGGTATCAATAAGAGAATGATAAAAAGAAAATCCAAAAACTTGGAAGCTGAACAACACACTTTTAAATAATCTATGGATCAAAAAGGTAGTCTCAAGTTAAAAATACATTGAACTGAATGAGGGACTTCCCTGGTGGTCCAGTGGTTGAGACTTTGCCTTCCAACGCAGGGGTGAGCGTTCGACCCCTGGTCGGGGAACTAGGGTCCCACATGCCTTGCAGCCAAAGGGCCAAGACATAAAACAGAAGCAATATTGTAAGAAATTCAATAAAGACTTAAAAAAAATTGTCCACATCAAAAAAAACTTTAAAAAATAAATTAATTAAATAAAATAAATAAAAATACATTGAACTGAATGAAAATGAAAATAGAATACAAACTACTACACGTAACATAGATAAGCAACAAGGATATACTGTATAACAGGGAATTATATTCAATATCTTGTAATAACCTATAATGCAATATAATCTGAAAAAATATATAACTGAATCACTCTGCCATACACCTGAAACGAACACAATATTGTAAATCAACTATACTTTAATTTTTTTAAAATGGAAATACTTAGGTATAAATAAAAGATGTATAGGGGCTTCCCTGGTGGCGCAGTGGTTAAGAATCTGCCTGCCAACGCAGGGGACATGGGTTTGATCCCTGGTCCGGGAAGATCCCACTTGCCGCGGAGCAACTAAGCCCGTGTGCCACAACTACTGAGCCTGTGCTCAGAGCCCGCGAGCCACAACTACTGAGCCCGTGAGCCACAGCTACTAAAGCCCGCGCGCCTAAAGCCCACACTCTGCAACAAGACAAGCCACCGCAATGAGAAGCCCGCACACAGGAACGAAGACCCAATGCAGCCAAAACTAAATAAATTAATTTTTAAAAAATAATAAATAAAATGTATGTGGAAAGGCAAAGGAACTACAATAGCTAAAACAATTTTGAAAAAGAATAATAAAGTGGGAGGAATCACTCTACCTGATTACAAACCTTATTATATAGCTCAAACTCTGTGATGTCGAGGGACGGACACATGGATCAATGGGACAGAATTGAGGACCCAGAAGGAGCTGCACACAATTATGTCCATCTGATTTTTGAAAAAGTTGAAAAAGCAATTCAGTGCAGAAAGGATAGTCTTTTTTTAACAAATGGTGCTGGAGCAATTGGATATCTATAGGCAAAACATATAATAAATAAAAAATAAAGAACATCAATCTAAACCTCACATCTTTTGTAAAAATTAATTCAAAATGAACCAAATTTAAATGTAAAACATAAAATTATAGGGTTTGGGGGATTTTTTTGGCCACAGTGCGCAGCATGTGGGATATTAGTTCCCCAACCAGGGATGGAACCTGTGCCCCCTGCTGTGGAAGCACGGAGTCTTAACCACTGGACCGCCAGGAAGTCCCTAAAATATAAATTTATAAGACTTTTAGAAGATAGGAGAAAATTTGGTGGAACTAGGAGTTGACGAGTTCTTAGACATGACACTAAAAGTATGTTCCATAAAAGAAAAAATTGATAATGTGGACTTAATTAATGTTAAAATCTTTTGCTCTGCAAGAAACCCTGTTAATGGGCTGCAAAAACTAATTACGGACTAGGAGAAAATATTTGAAAATCATATATCTGAAAAAGGATTCATATCTAGATTACATAAAGAACTCTCAAAACTCAACAGTAAACAAATGGACAATTCAATTTAAACACGAACAAAGAGGGGCTTCCCTGGTGGTCCAAATAAGGTTTAAAATTAAAATTATTCATTCCAAATAAGGTTTAAATTTTAAAAATAAAAAACCCCACATGACAGATGTTGAGTTTCTTACCACTTCCAACCTCAGGCTTCTCAACCTAAAGTGAAGATAATAAAGTGTGAGACCAAAGGTGTTACCCACCAGAGTTCTTGGCTTCCTTAACCAGTAGAAATTGATCAGAGGGCAGACAAGAAATTCAGGCAAGGCTTTACTGGGGCCACTGATGCAGTGGGGGGGAGGGAGAACAAACAACAGGTTGCCTTGTTTGCCAGCTCCCTGAGAGGGGGCAGGCTTGTTCCTCACATGGGGTGAAGGTAGGGGTGTGTCCAGGGGTCGGGTCAGAGGGGTGGCTTAGCTGTTTTGCCCACCCCTTAGGTGGTGTTGAGAGCAGGGGGTGTGCGCAGTACCCTGTTTTTGCTCCCTGCTCTTCAAAAGTGGCAGCTGGGTTTTTTGGTCTCTTTGTATCTTTTGTCCACAATTTACCCCAACTGTGCATGCACTCAGTTATTTTTAGTCCTATATAGTTTCCTTGTATTTTGCTGCCGGAGGAGAGGTGTGTCCAGGTGCAAGCACTGCAGCAAAGGGTCCCAGGTCCCTGCCTGTCTCAAAGGCAGTTGTGAAGAACCACGTAAGCTGTGATCAGTAAACTGTAGCTGTTGCTTTGATTGCTGTTGGTGGGGTGATTGTTGCAAGAATACGAAGTTGCATAAGCGGGCTTTCCTCTGATGAGGGCGGAAAAGAAAACGTGTTTTCCTGGTAACGACAGAGGCTTCCTGTAGTTATAAGAACTTCTCTTCAGTGATGTGCTTTGTATGATGCTGCTTGGAACTGGGGGATGATGACTCGAGGCCCCTCCTCAGTGGTGTGCACGTGTCAGACCACCCCTTCCTCCCGGAAACCTCCTGCCCAGCTCCATGTTTTGCCGAGGTTACTAAATAGTCAGAAGAACAGGGATCTGATAACAGAAGAAAGCTGTTGCTGTGTCAGCCAGAGACACAGACACACGTTCTGTTACTTGTGTTCCTAGGACATGTTCAGCCTCTTGGCAGGAAGGGGAGTTTTACTGCTCCTTACTGAAACTTAAGAGAAAAGCAAGTGCTGTGACTCCCAGAAATAAGAAAGGTGATATTCCTTCCCTGGAAGGAAGGCTTTAAGACTTTTCAAAGTGTCCTGTAGTGTCCTGTTGCCTATTCTAACAAATAATATCTACACTGTATTTCTTCAAATGCTCAGTCAGATGTAATATTCAAGAGGAATATCCATAAAGGCTGTGTCAGATGCAATGAACATTTTAATAAGACTGACTTTTCCACAGGGAGCTCATGGCTTCCTGTCTAGGGCTAGAACGGTGCTGTCCAGGACAGTAGACACTAGCTACCCATGGCTCTTTAAATGTAAATTAATTCAAAAAAAATTAAAAATTCAGTTCCCCAGTCCCACCAGATGCAGAACATTGCTACCACCCCAGAAGGTTCTGGAGGAATGTGCTAGATGAGTCACAGCGAGGGCACGTTACCCTTGACAAACAGCCCTTCTGCCCTCTGTTATTTCCACCAAGTATCTCTAGTCCTGTGGAAGACATCTGCGTGTCAGACAGTGAGCTGTTGTCAAATGGAAAAAACTAAACATTGGTCACTGGGAATTGAACCCGGGAGTCTGGCCCAGAGCACATCCCTGGAAACAGTCATGCCACCCGATTTCGGAAAGAAAGCGCGGCGCCAGGACGTGGCTGTCCCCACTTCGAGCCCAGGGAGTCAGCCCTCTGACTTGGTCCTGTGGACGCAGAAGCATCCCCCCAACACGTGCGCACATGCACAGACACGCACACACACACGCCTCAGGTGTGTGCAAAAAGTGTGGGAGGCCTCCTAAGAAGCCAATCCAATTTTACATTCACGAGGAACAATTTGGGTTTTGTTTGAATCAGAATAAATCAAATTGACAGTTGCTGCATCTGAACCTTGGCTTCATGGGACACGGTCCGACTTGCTTCTCTCTCCTATATTCAGTCCCAGGACTTCCACTTTCTGAGCCTCTGGGTGTATTTAATAAATGGAAAAAAATCCCCAAATGGGATTACAGTAATTATGGAACATTTTTAAGTTTTCCGTTTAAGAAATCATGTAATTTAACACGCAAATACAGTGTGATGTGTCTGTGTCGTTTACAGGAGAACTACAGAATTCACGGGAAATCTACTCAAAGACAGCTGCCCCAGAGGCTGTGCTGGGACAGGAGTGCAGGTGCCATGAGGAGCCACACCTGTCTCTCTCCCGTCAGTGTCTCTGTGACTCTGCAGTCAGAACGTGAGGACCTTTTGACTATGAAGCCAGGACAAAGGCCTGGCCCAGCTGCCTGGCGCTCCAGCGTCAAGTGGGGCACGGTGCCTGCAGACGGTGCCGCTCAGAGCGGGCCCATTCTTCTCCCACCGGGCACTAGGAGGCGTCTGTACTGAGACTCCCGGGGCAAGTTGCTAGTCTGTCCCTTTCTTCCAGTCTTAGCAGCTCCCCTTGCCAAGTGCCTCTCACTAGAATTGTGCATAAGTAATTCTGGCTACGCAGAGTAGACTCTTTCCATTCTCTATATTCTTCTAAAGAAACCCCTTCCTGAAGCAATTCCATTTCCCCTTCGCTGTGTATAGAGGACATTTAAGGAGGCCAAGGAAAAAGAGAGCTGCTCACTTCAATATTTCTCTATTGCTTTAGCACAGACTTCCCCCAAAAAGAGACTTTATATTTCTAAGCATGTCTGTATTCCTGAGATGGTCACATCCCTCTTTGAGGCAGGGAAATTCTGTCTCTGAGATAAAAAAAAAGCTTTGATCTCAAGGTTTCTCCCAGGAAGGCAGCAAGGTGTCAGGGCTCAAAAAAGCTGCAGCCTCTGCCATTTCGCATCTTAGAGACTTTCAGCCACTGAGAAGGTATTTTGGGTTTTTGAAAACACTTACGACTCTCACACACTCTGTTTAAGTATCTACAAAAACCTGTTTTGTACCCTTGCTGCCCATAGACGCCCCATCAGCCATGGTACAGCAGGGTCCATGACATTTCTGTGTCAGTTAAACCATCTGATCTACGAGATAGAATGGGAGGCGAGGGAGGGGTGGAAAAGCACACAGTGTGAGCCCAGGAGCCTGCGGCTCAGCTCCGTGGAACCCAGGAGTCCAGGCCTGGCCTTAGGACATCGTGAGCGCTCAGAGGAGTACTGACAGGCGCTCTCCTGGATCATGGTGTCGCCTGTGGAGAAACGCACTGCATTTCCTCACTTCCCATTTCCTTTGTATTCGTTCAACCAATGCTTATGCAGCACTTACTGTGTGCAGGGTACTGCGGGAGCACAAGGAAAATACGGGCACAGCTCTGGCCCACAAGACACGCATGACCTGGGGAGAAAGAAGACATGTCCACATGTAGCTGGGGCAGGAGGAAATGGCATGCAGTGTAGGGAAGTTTCAGTCACACTGCTGTGGGAATCCAGGAGATGGAGCTAGGAAGTGCATCCAAGAAGGCTGCATGGAAGAGGAGACATCCGTGTGGGACTTGGAAGGATGGGAGAATTCGGACACGTCCATTTCACCCTTGTGACATTAGCAAGGGCACAGAGGAACAGACGGAATGGTCAGTTCTTTCATTTGGCTACTGTGAGGTTGAGACATGAGATGTGGGGAAGTAGATCGGGTCCGACTGGACTCTTTTCAGTTGGCAGTGGAAGCCCAAGTGGGTTTATAGCACTGAAACCAAGCAGGACCCTGCGGAGACTTCCTGGGGACATGTCCCCCATGTCTCCTGCTTCTTGTTTGTAGAAAAGCTTTAGCATCCTAGGCCTTCCCCAAGTCCCTAAAAGAAAAATTTAATCAGAGAAGTTAAAAGAAAAGACAAAACGGGACTTCCCTGGAGGTCCAGCAGTTAGGACTCTGTGCTTTCACTGCAGGGGGCGTGGGTTCGATCCCTGGTTGGGGAACTAAGAACCTGCATGCTGTGCAGTGTGGCCAAAGGGGGGAAAAATATATATATACACACACATATACATATATATATACACACATATACATATATACACATATACATATATATACACACACATATACATATATACACACATATACATATATACACACACATATACATATATACACACACATATACATATATATACACACACATATACATATATATACACACATATACACATATATACACACATATACATATATACACACATATACATATATATACACACATATACATATATACACACATATACATACATATACATACACACATATACATATATACACACATATACATATATACACACATATACACATATACATATATATACACACATATACATATATACACACATATACATATATACACACACATACATATACACACACACACATATATACACACATACATATATATACATATATATACACACATATACATATATACACACATACATATATACACACACACATATATATACACACATACATATATATACATATATATACACACACATATACATATATATACACACATATATATACACACATATACATATATACACACATATACATATATATACACACATACATATATATACATATATATACACACACATATACACACATATATACACACACATATACATATATATATACACACATATACATATACACATACACACATATACATATATATACACACATATACATATATATACACACATACATACATATATATACACACATATACATATATACACACATATACATATATATACACACACATATACGTACATATATACACACATATACATATATATACACAATATACATATATATATACACACACATATACATATATATATACACATACATACAGAAACAAAGCAAGCAAGCAAGACAAAATAATAATAGTTTAGCCATAAAACAAAGTCAAGGACATTTGTTTCCCTCTCAAGGGCTGTAGACAAGATCCTGAGCCATATCCTTGAACTGTTTTGCCTGTACTAAAACCTGCACCAGGTGGAAGAAGTTAATTGCATACTGACCACCAGCATGTAGACCCCAGCATAGTTGGAACCAGAAGGTTGATAATGTTAATTTCCAAAACATCACCCTGTCACCTCACCACAAACCAATCAGAAAAATGTCCACGAGCTGATCACATACCCTACAGCCCTCACCCCAACACTGTCCTTTAGAGGGACAAAATGGCAAGTCACAATATATCTTACTGACTTCCATATAAAGTTAACAAAGCAGAGTGAGGGACTTCGCTGTTGGCACAGTGGTTAAGAATCCGCCTTACAATGCAGGGGACACAGGTTCGATTCCTGGTCAGGGAACTAAGATCCCACGTGCCTCGGGGGCAACTCAGCCCACGCACCACAACTACTGAGCTTGGGTGCCCTGCAGACTGCGTGCCACAACTAGAGAGAGAAAATCTGCACGCCACAACTAGAGAGAAGCCCAAGTGCTGCAATGAAGAGCCTGCGCGGCGATGAAAGACCCAGCATGCCTCAAAGAAGATCCCACATACCGCAACTAAAAACTGACGCAGCCAAAAAAAAAAGAATTAACAAAGGGAGTTTCGGAAAGAATTGAAGATCTAAGGGTTAGAGAGAATGTGGTGCATCATAAAATATTTAAAATAACCTATCTTAAATAATCTAAACTATTTAAACAATCTGTTATCATCACAAACAATTTAAAATAATGCAATTTCATAGGATGGTAAGTTGAGAGTGGTCACAAGATCCTATCTTCTGATGCAAAATTGGGACTGGTGTGAATATAACAGTTTCCAACTTCTGTCTGTGATTAAAATAAATTTTTTCTTGTGTGTGTTACTCGAACACAGAAGCTTTAGAAATTGTTTCCACATTCTGCAAAAACAAAACAAAACAACCTACAGGAAGGACATTATTTCTAGAGGGTTATCTTAGTTGATAGTTTGTTGCTCTGGAGGGAGTCTTGTAACTGACTCTCTGTATTCTTAATATATACTTCCAAGATTTATCTGTTACATCTGACCACAAGGATCACTGGCCTCTTTCTCTTTTCCCAAATGCATGACGGAAAATGTCCAACTCTCCTGGGTTTATTATTTAACAATGAGTTTGAGAGTTTAAATGAAGAGTGTGAACTCTGCTGATTAAGAAATTGTGATCATTCAACCTGCTCAGGACAGAAGTTGACACTTGTTGCATCTAGAAAAACTTTTTCCCTAAGACATAACAATTTTAGTGTTTTATGTAGTGGGCATTACTAATTTCAAACTGAAACCAAACTGGAATTACTTTATTAACAATTCTGGTTGGAAAGTTGTAACATGATTTGGCGAAATTTTAACATTTCAGGATATTAATCACCACACTTTTCTTATCTAAAATAGCCGGGGAGGGACTTCCCTGGTGGCACAGCACTTACGAATCCGCCTGCCCTTGCAGGGGATATGAGTTCGATCCCTGGTCCGGGAATATCCCACATGCCACCGAGCAACTAAGCCTGTGTGCCAGAATTACTGAGCCCGCGCGCCACAGTTACTGAGCCCGCATGCCTAGAGCCCGTGCTCTGCAACAAGAGAAGCCACTGCAAGGAGAAGCCTGCGCACCACAATGAAGAGTAGCCCCCGCTCGCCACAACTAGAGAAAGCCTGTGTGCAGCAACAAAGACCCAACGCAGCCATAAATAAATAAATAAACAAAATAATAAGGAGGGACTTCCCTGGTGGTCCAGCGGTCAAGACTCCGCGCTCCCAGCGCAGGGGGCCTGGGTTCGATCCCTGGTCAGGGAACTAGATCCCACATGCCGCAGCTAAGAGCGCACGTGCTGCAACAAAGACCCCGTGTGCCACAACTAAGACCCAGCACGGCCAAATAAATAAATAATATTTAAATAACATGCTAGTGAGGATGTGGAGAAATTGGAACACTCATACGCTGCTGGTGGGAAAGTAAGATGGTACAGCTGCTGTGAAAAACAGTCTGGAGGTTCCTCAAAAGGTGAAACATAAAGTTACCATGGACCCAACAATTCCACCCCTAGGTATATTCCCAAGAGAACTGAAAACAGCCTCACAAAAATTTATAGGCTTGGGCTTCCCGGGTGGCGCAGTGGTTGAGAGTCCGCCTGCTGATGCAGGGGACACGGGTTCGTGCCCCGGTCCGGGAAGATCCCACATGCCGTGGAGCGGCTGGGCCCGTGAGCCATGGCCGCTGGGCCTGCTCGTCCGGAGCCTGTGCTCCGCAGCAGGAGAGGCCGTGTCAGTGAGAGGCCCGCGTACCGCAAAAAAAAATAATAATAATAAAAAAAATTTATAGGCTAGAACAAATAATTCTAAAATTTGTATGGAACTACAAAAGATCCTGAATAGCCCCCCAAAACACCAAAAAACAAATAACCTTGAGAAAGAAGAACAAAGCTGGAAACTGGAGGCAGCACACCCTGACTCCAAACTGTATCCCAGAGCTAGGGTGATTAACAGTGTGGTACTGGTATATAAACAGACACCTAGATCAGTGGGACAGAATTAAGAGCCCAGAAGTAAACCCTCTCAGACATGGTCAATTAACCTACGACAGAGGAGCCAAGAATATACGATGGGGAAAGGACGGTCTCTTCCAAAAATGGTGTTGGGGGCAATCCCTGGCCGTCCAGTGGTTAGGGCTCCGAGCTTCCACTGCAAGGGGCGTGGGTTCAGTTCCTGGTCGGGGAACTAAGATCCCGCATACCACATGGCACAGAAAGAAAAAAAAAAAAAAACAGGGGGGGGAAAACTGGACAGCTACACGCAAAAGAATGAAACTGGACTACTTTCTTACGTCACACACAGAAAGACTTGAACTTAAGAGCTGAAATCACGTTTCAGCTAAGCCACACCATTTCCATATCAAGCAACGTGGGTATTGAATCTTACATTTAAAAAAACAGAAACTTTTTTTTTAATTTAACCATTTCTTGGGCAGCAGCTTAAATCTCCACTCACTTCTTTTCGTTCCAGTTGGGCTGCTGGAATTTGCCCCCCACACGAGTGATTCAGTGGTCAACTTGCACGTGGTTTATCCACAGACTCCGGGGCTCCCCTTCCCGGACTCTGTCCTCACTTTTCAGTGGCTTTAGTTTTTCTGTGCTCTGTTCTCTAATTCTTCAGTCCAGAAAGACTGTGTGTTTTCTATCAGAGCTTCAGCCTCCCTGTTTGGGCTCCTGCTAGCGTGGCCTGTCCTCAGTCTGTAAGCCATAAAAAACAGGTCTCTTCCTCGGGGCAGGTCCCTTCGTCCAAGCGTCTACTTCCTCACAATTGGGCTCATTCTCCAATGCCTTCAGGTATTTGTGTTTGCATTCTGACAAGAGTTCATAGTTGTTATCTGAGAGAGGATTATAGGATATACTTGACCATGTTGAAAGCACAATTCCATGGATGTTTACATTAAAAAAATTTGAAAACTAAACAAAACAAACAAAAAACAGATATAGAGAATAACATTTTAGGCCATGTTAGTCCCATGGATAGTGGGAAATGCCTTTTGAGGCAAATACCTTACCATATCACTTTTTTTTTTTTTTTTTTTTTTTTTTTTTTTTTT
>NW_020172141.1:6088416-6091908 GCF_003031525.2 Neophocaena asiaeorientalis asiaeorientalis | reverse complement strand
TTTTTTGCGGTACGCGGGCCTCTCCCGTTGCGGAGCACAGGCTCCAAACGCGCAGGCTCAGCGGCCAGGGCTCACGGGCCCAGCCGCTCCGCGGCATGTGGGATCCTCCCGGGCCGGGGCACGAACCCGTGTCCCTTGCATCGGCAGGCGGACTCTCAACCACTGCGCCACCAGGGAAGCCCCATATCACTTATTTTTAAACTGGCCAGCTCTTGCCCATCCTTCTACCCTTACGTCAGGCATAGGAAACATTTCCGGATCCCTTCCACTGCAACCGCCTAGGCAGGGTTAGGGTGAGAGGTGTCTTGGAGGGTTTTCATGTTACCTGGACTTTATCTCTGCAATTGCATACTTCAGTCATCCCTCAGTATCCTCAAGGGACTGGTTCCAGGACGCTCTGTAGATACCCAAACCTGCAGATACTCGAGTCCCTTATATAAAGTGGTATATAACCTACCCACATCCTCCTGTATACCTAAATCACCTCTAGATTACTTATAATACCCGATACAATGTAAATGCTGTGTAAATAGTTGTAAGTACAATGTAAAAGCTATGTAAGCTGTGGCCAGTGCACGGTTTGCTTTCTGGAAATTTCTGGCATTTTTGTTCAAATATTTTCCATCCGAGGTTGCTTGAATCCTTGGATGTGGTACCTATGGATACACAGCAATGGCTGTACTGAAACTGCCTGCTAGTGTTCCTATTTATCCCACTACACTGTGGGATTCTTAAAGTAGGATATTGTCAATCATTTCAATGCCCAGCAACTTCCAGATCAATTACTAATGTTTCTTTTTTTTTTCTTTTGCTGCGCTGCTCTGCGGCGTGCAGGCGGGATCTTAGTTCCCCAACTAGTGATTGAACCCAAGTCCCCTGCAGTGGAAGCGTGGAGTCTTAACCACTGGACTGTCAGGGAAGTCCCTGTTTCTCAAGCCCTTAATTAAACAACAGGCACGTACTAAGAGCTTGGCATGCATTACCGTTTATTCTGTGCTGTAACCCTTTAAGGTAAGCACTGAGTTGGTGTCACCCCAATTTTAACAGATAAGCAATCTGCCTCATGTTACACAGGCAGAAAGTGGTGGAGCCAGAACTGAAGGTTAAGAGTCTGACTTGTTTTCTGGGTGGATGCATGAATGGAACTTCCGGACCCGTTTTCTAGATGCTGTGGAACTCGAGCAAGCCCCCTTTCCCCGCCTTAGAACATTTTGTCATTTCAAGTTTTAGTGATTTTTTAAGTATGAAATACTACGATTAATTCTTATTATAAAAGAATTCAAATGCCATAGATGAAGTTCTCCCTCACCAGACATTAACTATGATTGATTTGTTTGTTTCTCCCAGCCCTTTAATAGATACTCACATACAGTATTATTTTTCGGTAAATGTCACCATACTATCTGTACTTTTCGGCAACTTGTTTTATTCATGTATGTCTTATAGACTTTCCAGATTAGTACTTAGAAACCTAGGTCATTCTTTTACAGCAGTATAGCATTCCCTAGAATGCCTAGTTAATAGTTTACTCAATCATTTGCCTATTAATGGTCATTTAGGGTGTTTTCAGCTTTTTTCCCATTAGAAAAAAAATGCCGTAGTAAACAGTTTCATCCATGACTCTTCTCGGAACTGCTTTTCAAGGATATATAGTGTTTTAATCTTATTTATGTATGAGGCTGATTACAGGGCATTTCAAATCATTATTTATAATCCAAGTAGAGAGCACAGAAATTCTCCCAAGGTTGGATGACCATACTGATAAAAAACGTGATTAAAAAAAAAAAAAAAAAAAAAAATGATCAATAGATCTTAGGGGCCTGAATTCTAAGGGCACATTCTTTTTTTTCTTAATATTTATTTATTTATTTGGTTGCGCCGGGTCTTAGTTGCAGCAGGCGGGATCCCTAGCAGTACATGCGAACTCTTGGTTGCGGCATACAAGTGCGATCTAGTTCCCTGACCAAGGATGGAACCTGGGCCCCCTGCATTGGGAGTGCAGAGTCTTATCCACTGCGCCACCAGGGAAGTCCCTAAGGGCACATTCTTGAAACCGAATCATATTTACAAGAACAGTAAAACTAAAATACTCGTGACATTGAATATTAATAGAGGTGAATCACATATAATTTGTAATTCCTAGCTATTTCTGAGTTTACTTTTTAGTAAACGGATACACCTTTCTTTAACATATCCATAACGTGCCTTACTTCACCTGTGTTTTATTCTGAGAATGATCTTATTAGATTCTCCTATAAAAGTTTGTTTGGGTTAATTAATTAAACATTTATTTTTGAGAACCTGCATATAACTAGTACTACTCTGGGCACTGGGCGATGCTGACGTTAATAAAACACAAAAATCATTACCGTCATGGAGTTTTCATGCTACGTTGGGAATAGTTAATTAAAAAACAGGGCAGGGAAGTCTGGTGGTCCAGTGGTTAAGACTCCTCCCTCCCTATGCAGGGGGCCCGGGTTCCATTCCTCGTCAGGGGACTGGAGCCCACATGCATGCCACAACTGAGTCCGCATGCCAACTAAAGATCACGCATAGGGCAACAAAGATCCCACGTGCCGCAACTAAGACCCGGTGTAGCCAAATAAATAAACAAATATTAAAAGAACAAGTAAATAAATTCTTTGGGTAAGGAGATGAAGGATGTACGGGGCTCGTGAGGTCCAGTAGGGTGGAGGAGAAGGCCTCGCTGGGCAGGCGGCGTCTGATAAAGCCACGGGCTGGGGTCGGGCAGGCTTCAGGCGCAGGGGCTGCAGGCACCAAGGCCCTAGGCCAGCGTGCCGGCCAGTGTCCCGACCACAGAAGCTTCACCCCACACCCCTCCCGCCGGGCCCTGAGCTCTAACTGCCGCGACAACATCTTTATTTCTCCGTCTTTTAGTTGCGGAGGTGGGCCGGGACGCAGTGAAATGCCCTCGAGAAGCTGGCACCTGTCTTCACGGACCTCCCGCACCTGCGGGGTCTGCCGGCAGGTGCACAGCCCACCCGGAGGACGCGCGACTCGAGCTCCCGGAGCCGTGAATGTGCGGCTAGCGAGCTGGACGGCGACGCCTCGGCGAAACCTGATAGAGCGCGCGAGTCTGCGGTTCCCTGCTTCCTATCGGGAAGTCCAGAGTCCACGTGGGGCAGGCCTGACCGGATTCACCGGACTGCGACCCGGTGGGGACCAGCGACCACCGCCCCCCAACCCCGCCAGCTCCGCCCCTGCGGCAGCGCCCGCCGGCGCAAACAGGTCCAGTCCCGCCTCGCCTCCTCGGAGGGCGGGACGTCACGCGGCCGCCGCTGACCAATGGCGGGGGTGAAGGGGCGGAGCCTCTCCAGCTCCACCCATCGCCTGCCCAAGCCCATGGGGGAGGGGGCGGCGGGCGAGCCGCCGCCGGCTGGCGCATGCGCGGCGCGCCCCGGCGGCGATGACGTAGCCCTGTTGCGGCCTCGGCTACCCGCGAGCGCAGCGCGGGCGGTGCCCGCCACCCCG
>NW_020172141.1:6087938-6088204 GCF_003031525.2 Neophocaena asiaeorientalis asiaeorientalis | reverse complement strand
GCCGGGTAGGAGGGGGAGGGTCCCCGACGCTGCAGCGCGGGGCGTGTCTTAGGGACCCTCCGGGCGGGGTGGGGCCGGGGATGGAGGCGCTGAGAGGGAGAGGACGCAGCTGCCGAGGTCTGTGCCGCCCACGCTGTGCAAAGCCTCCGCTGCCCTGGCTGGTGGCTGGGGGTTGCTGGGTCGGAGGCTCGGGGTCAGCGGGATGCGGGTACAGCCACCGAACGCCCAGAGTTCGCAGGGACGCCCGCCCCGCCCTTGGGTGCAGG
>NW_020172141.1:6084685-6087653 GCF_003031525.2 Neophocaena asiaeorientalis asiaeorientalis | reverse complement strand
GCCGGGTAGGAGGGGGAGGGTCCCCGACGCTGCAGCGCGGGGCGTGTCTTAGGGACCCTCCGGGCGGGGTGGGGCCGGGGATGGAGGCGCTGAGAGGGAGAGGACGCAGCTGCCGAGGTCTGTGCCGCCCACGCTGTGCAAAGCCTCCGCTGCCCTGGCTGGTGGCTGGGGGTTGCTGGGTCGGAGGCTCGGGGTCAGCGGGATGCGGGTACAGCCACCGAACGCCCAGGGTCCGCAGGGACGTTCCGGGACGCGCCAGCTTCCCCCAGGTGTGCACGGGCGCAGGTGCAGAGCGCCGCGAGTCCTAGAAACCAGCCGGCTCTGCCGCTTAGAGTCGCGTGTTTCTCAGCGCGACGGGGATTGGGGAGGGGGTCCCCTGTGGCTGCGCAGGAGCGGGTTTGAAGGAACGACTGTCTAAAGGCAGGTGGGGCTGGGGCGCCTCCCTGAGGTACTGAGGGAACGGTACACAGTGTCCTGTTTTTCGGGCGTAGGTACCATCTAAGCGATTAGGCTTATTAGTGACTTGGAAATCAGAAAATGACATTATTTCTTTATCTTACCTGAAGAAACTGTTTTTACCGTGTAACGCGATTTTACAGTTCGCAGCCTGAGGGCAGGCGCTGTGTTAGGCAGTGTCCACCTTGAGTAGCATTTTTTATGGGAAAACTAACATCTGCTGAGCATGTAGAGAATGTTAAGCACCAGTTTTCTTTATTTTTATCGGTATTGGTGTTGGGAAGCACTTGCCTGTTAGGATGAACTTAAATCGGAGACGATACATTTCTACGAGGATGGGAGTGAGATTCTTGCTGGTGGAATTTTGTGCCCTTAAAATGAAATCGCCTGGTTGATAACTGTTTTTCAGGAGTTAATCGTGTTACTGCTCCATATTGTTTGTTGGTCAGTATGCATGTGACCCGTCTCCACATTGGGTTGAGGCGGGAGCCCCTGCCCTTTTTACTCTTTCCCTCCTTGTCAACCCCCACCCCTGTAATTTTTAACTTGAGTCAAGTTTAACGCATCATCAACTTTGCCGAATTTCCTGAGGAAAGGATCACTTTTTCTTTTTCTCTTTTGCTCATGTGTGGCTTGGATTAATCTTCAGATGTCAGTTGCTTAGTTTGAAAGCTGATGAACCACGTCTGTATTACTCACTAGTTAAGAACTTGAGCTATAGACAGACAAGAAGTGGTGTGAGAACCTGTTTCCGAACTCGGGTCTGTCATGCTGCAGTGCTTTATGGTCGTATCCCAGCAGTGAACCCTTATGTCCTCCATCTGTCATGCTCTGAACGTGCATTTCTACAACGCTAGTGGCCCAGCCAAAGAGGATTTGGTCTGAGGAATGGTGAACAGTGAGTAATGCACGTTTGGCAGTTTGCAGAGGTTTCTCAGCAGATATGCAGGCTTAGTTGTTTGGTTTTAACACCAGGAAGTTGTCTATAAAATATTTCAAGCTAAGTTAAGCTTCTTTGAGGTTGCTCAAAGAAGCTGCAGTGAGGTCTCAACTACAGTGAAATTACAGGGGTTAAAACCCTGTCTCCTCTAAGTAGAGGTGGTTTATGATTTTTATATCCAAACTTTGATTTTTCTTTTCGTGGACAGAGTGAGAAGAGCGCGATCAGATTTGATAATTTTCTGAACGGAAAAATGTTCCCCGATTGAGGACTCAGAGCTACTGGATGTCTCTGGCATGTGTCTTACCACTTGAGGGTTTGTGTGTGAAAATGGAAACGGGAAATGAAGACAACAGGAATTTTCAGTTCTTCTGTTTTTTTATAACTTAACCCAGTCTGTGTTCTATTTTGAATATAAAGACACTTTGAGGGACAGGTAATGTTGTTTTAAATAATCCCTTCTGTCTTCTTGAACGGTTTCTGTGATTCTAAAATTTTCCAGCAGTTTGTCCTCAAAAATACGGAGCACTTCTTGTAGCCGTGGTAAATATTTTTACCAAAGTACGTCACCACAAAGTGGAGAAGCTTTGGCACTTCTGGATGATTACTGATTTTGGTTTAATTTGGACAGTAATCTGGAGGACAGGAAACCATCCTGAAGGTTTCTTGGCACAGAATTTGGGGACTGAGGCAACCCTTTGGGTAGAAAATCTATGAGAGGTTTTTTGTTTGAGAAAAGGGGCTGGAGAGAAGGGACTGTTTCTAGATGCTCTCAGGCACAGAAGTCAGACCTTGCCTGCTCCATCATTTTTTCTGTTTCTGCATTTGTGGGCTTAATGCTACTGTTTAAAGAACTATGGACCGGGCACCCTTTGGAAGAAAGTGGGCTGATTCCATATTTTTTTAGATCTCCCATTTTCTCTTCAGTCCAGAGTCAACTAACTCTTTTTTTCTTTTTTACTGAAATATAGTTGATTTACAATGCTGTGGCAATCTCTGCTGTACAGCAAAGTGACTCAGTTTTACACACATAGACATTCTTTTTTTAAATATTTTTTCCCATTATGGTTTATCCCAGGAGACTGGATATAGTTCCCTTTGCTCTACAGTAGGACCTTGTTGTTTATCCATTCTAAATGTAATAGTTTGTATCTACCAACCCCACACTCCCAGTCCATCCCTCTCCCTCCCCACCTCGGCAACCACAAGTCTGTTCTCCATGTCTGTGAGTCTGTTTCTGTTTTGTATATAGGTTCATATGTGCCATGTTTTAGATTCCACATATAAGTGATGTTATATGGTATTTTTCTTTTTCTGACTTCACTTAGTATGATAATCTCTAGGTCATCCATGTTGCTGCAAATGATATTATTTCGTTCTTTTTTGTGGCTGAGTGGTATTCCATTGTATATACGTACCGCATTTTCTTTATCGGTTCATCCGTTGATGGACATTTAGGTTGTTTTGCCTTGGCTATTGTGAATAGTGCTGCTGCTGTGAACATACAGGTGCATGTATCTCTTTTCTTCCTTTTTTTTTTTTTTTTGGGGTCCCGGGCCCCCCCCCTTTTGG
>NW_020172141.1:6015092-6084528 GCF_003031525.2 Neophocaena asiaeorientalis asiaeorientalis | reverse complement strand
GCGCGGGTTTCAGTAGTTGTGGCTCGCGGGCTCTAGAGTGCAGGCTCAGTAGTTGTGGCACACGGGTTTAGTTGCTCTGCGGCCTGTGGGAGTTTCCCAGACCAGGGCTCTAACCCGTGTCCCCTGAATTGGCAGGCAGATTTTTAACCACTGCGCCACCAGGGAAGCCCCAGATTAGCATTTTCTGTTGATATTTACCTCTGAAATTTTGAACAAAATGCAAGCAGAAGATACCCTAAGGAGCATTTTTGGAAAAATCCCAACAATTGCTTAGATCCACATGATGAAATGATTTAATTAGCTTGGATAACGCTCTTTCTTCTAAAGTATCTGGAACAGACTCATGAAGCTCATAAAAAGCCTTGTATTTTCCAGCGTATGTGAGAGTTTAAGGGTGCTTAAGAGCCTACTTTGAAAGATTTGCTATGAGTCTCCCTTGATAAAATGTAGTATTGCCAGAGTTATCAGGAAAGAGGTTGACTCTAGTATTAGCCAATTGCCAGTGTCTTCCTAGAATGTAGAACTGGAAACAGACTTCAGAGCTCTTCCCTTTTTACAGAAGAGTGAACTGATGGATAGATTGGCTGTTAACTCTGCGAACGTCCCATGGCTAGTAGGGGTGACAGAGCTAGGGCAGACCCCAGATTGCCTGAAAGATAAAGAGAAATTCCCTGCTCTTCCCACGCAGCCGGGAGTAGCTTGATATTGATCAGGCTTTTGCTAATCTGGATTGTTGAGGTTTACTATACATGTATACAGGCCTTTCTTCTTTGTGTGACATCTGCAAAGTGGTGGGAAAGGCAAGAAATTCAAAACCCGAAGATCTGGTTTTGAATCCCGGGTATGCCGTTTGTTAGGTAGGTGATCTTGAGCAGAACATTTAACCTCTCCAGTCTCAGATGCTGCATTATTAAAAGCAGATACTAATCACCAGGTAATTGCAGTTGTTACAATCGTCAGATAAGGTAAAATGTGTGAAAACTTTATAACCTATGAAGTCTTACATCAAGGTAGGTGGGACTTGTTAGGCTATTGGCTGCTGTCTTTATGTTACACTGTGAACATAAGTTTTGGGGGTTTTTTGTCTGGGGTTTTATTCCCCGTAAAATGAGCAGATCCTGTTGTTTTGGGAGAGTTAACACTTTAACTAGATGTTATATCTAATTAGGATCACTATTTTTTCTCCTTGATTTCAGGACTTAGTATTTAGATGGAAGGAGATCTCTAACAGATATAGTCACGAGGCACCTGCCTCTTGATTGAATTTTTCACTGGTTTACATGTAACCTGTGCTAGGTAAGATTTTAGAAGCTGAATAGGTGACTCTTTTTGTATGCAGAGGAGATAGGATTTTAAAATGGCTTATTCTCATTTTGAAAACCCAAGATTAATGGAATACTTTTAACAAGGATAGACTACGGAATTAGAAGTTGCATGTGTCTCTCTTGATGTGCTCTTTTACCATGGGCAAGTCATTTGTTTCTTAATCACTGAAAGCATCGTGTTTCTGTAAGTATAAGATAAGAAAGGGAATGTATTTTAAGATCTTTGTATAGCATTTTCTCTTTTCTGTATTAGTCATCTTCCTCTGTATTATAATCTTTTCTGTAAGGAAAATGTCAGATCAACCTATCATTTTTCTTTCTTCAGTGTTAACTAAGCATGTATGCCTTATAGACTTTACCTGTGAGTCATAGTTTCTCTCCCTTTTGTAATTGATTTCCCCTTCTCTCTTTTGAGACTGTTTTGGGCCTCACGTTGGCATGTGATTTCTGGGTGACTTGCTTTCTTTTTGAAGGACAGAGAACTTACTCTAGGAGATTATGTAAAATCAGGCTTTTAAAAATAGATAATAATTCTGTCTCTGCCTGGGTTAGGGATACTACCCCATAAGGCTGAAGTAAGGATGTAGTCTGGTGAAGTTCGGACAGAGCTAAAGAATTAAAATCAATTGAACTTTTTGTTTGTTTTTGGTTTCGGTTTTTTTTTGTGGTATGCGGGCCTCTCACTGTTGTGGCCTCTCCCGTTGCGGAGCACAGGATCTGGACGCGCAGGCCCAGAGGCCATGACTCACGGGCCCAGCCGCTCCGTGGCATGTGGGATCTTCCCAGACCGGGGCACGAACCCGTGTCCCCTGCATCGGCAGGCGGACTCTCAACCACTGCGCCACCAGGGAAGCCCTCCCTATAGCATCCTTTTAAATTATAGTTTTGTCCAGGTATAGCCCAGGAGTGGGATTGCTAGATGGTATGGTAATTCTGTTTTTAATTTTCTAAGGAACCATCGTACTGTTTTCCACAGTGGCTGCACCAACTTACATTCCCACCGGCAGTGTAAGAGAGTTCCCTCTGCTCCACATCCTTTCCAGCATTTGTTATTTGTTTTTTATTCATTTGCCTGCACTGGATCTTAGTTGTGGCACGTGAACTCTTAGTTGCGGCATGTGGGATCTAGTTCCCTGACCAGGGATCAAACCCGGGCCCCCTGCACTGGGAGCGTGGAGTCTTAGCCACTGGACCACCAGGGAAGTCCCCAGCATTTATTATTTGTAGAGGTTTTTAAAAAAATATTTATTTAATTTATTTTTTTGGCTGTGTCGGGTCTTCGTTGCGGCACGCGGGCTTCTCTCTCTAGTTGAGTTGTGGCGGGGGCTCCAGGGTGCGTAGGCTCTGTAGTTTGCAGCCCACGGGCTCTCTCGTTGAGGAACGCGAGCTCAGTAGTCGTGGCACGTGGGCTTAGTTGTCCCATGGCACGTGGGGTCTTAGTTCCCTGACCAGGGATCGAACCCGCGTCCCCTGTATGGATTCTTTACCACTGGACCACCAGGGAGTCCCCTTGTAGAGTTTTTAATGATGGCCATTCTGACTGGTTTGAGGTGGTACCTCACTGTAGTTTTGATTTGTGTTTCTCTAACAATTAGTGATGTTGAGCATCTTTTCACATGCCTCCTGGCCATCTGTATGTGTTCTTTGGAGAGACGTCTCTTAAGGTCTTCTGCCCAGCTTTTGATTGGGTTGGTGGTTTTTTTGTTGTTGAGTCAGAGCCAACTAACTCTTAAGCCCAGGTTTCTATCTTGAGGAATTGAAATCATAATTTTTAAAGGCCATTTAAATAGTAGGTGTCAAATAGCAAGATACTAAATACCTGCCTTAAAATTTACAGTATTTGTAGATGTCCAATGACAGTTCCTACACATAAGATAATTGTAGCCTAAACATATGTGAAGGAATGTGTAAATAATTCTAGATGCTGAGATGTTGGTTTTACTGAGAAAGATTAAAATTCATGAATCCACATAGTTTTAAAAAGTAACTGCAGAAGTGATGATATGAATATGTTCTCAGTGTTTAAAAAGAGAACAGTTCAGGACTTCCCTGGTGGTCCAGTGGTTAAGACTCCACACTGCCAACGCAGGGGGCACGTGTTCCATTCCTGGTCGGGGAAGATCCTTCATGCTGTGTGGTACGGCCAAAAAAAAAAAAATGCGTACGAAAAAAAAAAAAAAAAAAAAAAAACAGAGAGAGAACACTTCAAAGCCATATACAGCAAAGTTACACATTTTTGTTCTTGTAAATATACATGCTGTGTATACTGTTTCCTTTTTTCATTTGTTCCTAATGCATACAGATCTCACTCATTTGAACTGTGCAGTTAATATTCCATTGGATGGAAATGGTATTGTGTATCTTGCTCTCCCCCAACCCCCCCAGGCTTTCAGTTTGGAGGATTTACTAAGAATTTGTAAAACTTAAGCCTGGTAATCAGTTTTAAGAAGGAATGATCTTGGGCAAGACCCTTTTAACCGCATGAGTTTTGGTTTGCTGAGGGATTGAAATGTGGTTTGTTTACTTGATACAAACCTGAGATGCATTTAAAAAGTGCAGTTTTATGTAAGGGAAACAGAGTAGAGAAATTTTTAAAAAGTGTAAAATATAAAAGTCTAAGATAACATACTTTCATAGAGTACAAGTGGAATGCCCTAACTTCCATTTTGTATCATTACAAAGGAACAGTATAGCTTGTTAGCCTATGAACACTTGCCTGAGAGGAGGGAAGCTTTTGTAGTCAGTATTTCATTTTATTTTATTTTCAATTTATTTTATTGAAGTCTCATTGATTTACAATGTGTTAATTTCTGCTGTGCAACAAAGTTACATTCACACGTGTATACATTCTTTTTCATATTTTTTTTTTCATTATGGTTTATCACAGGATATTGAATATAGTTCCCTGTGATACACAGTAGGACCTTGTTTATCCATCCTATATATGCTAGCTTGGATCTGCTAATCCCAAACTCCCACTCCACCCCTCCCTCCCCCTTGGCAACTACAAGTCTGTTCTCTATGTCTGTGAGTCTGTATTGTAGATAAGTTCATTGTGTCGTATTTTAGATTCCATATGTAAGTGATATATTTGTCTTTCTGTTTCTGGGTAGTCAGTATTTTAGAAGCATGGTTCAAGCCTTTGGTTGTGGTGTGGAAAGGGAGGTCATTTCAGGTGGAAAATGGTCTTATTTATCTTGAGTCAGTGTTACTTTACTATGTGGTTTTTTTAAAAATTAATTTATTTAATTTATTTATTTTTGGCTGCGTTGGGTCTTCGTTGCTGCGCGCAGGCTTTCTCTAGTTGTGGTGAGCGGGGGCTACTCTTCATTGCGGTGCACGAGCTTCTCATTGTGGTGGCTTCTCGTTGTGGAGCATGGGCTCCTAGGCGCATGGGCTTCAGTAGTTGTGGCTCGCGGGCTCTCGAGTGCAGGCTCAGTAGTTGTGGGACACGGGCTTAGTTGTTCTGTGGCATGTGGGATCTTCCAGGACCAGGGATCGAACCTGTGTCCCCTGCATTGGCAGGCAGATTCCTAACCACTGCGCCACCAGGGAAGTCCCCACTATGTGTTTTAGAAGAAGATTTATTCTAGGGTTCTTACAGGTCATCTCTTTTTATCAATGTTGCTTCAGTTCTAGAGTCTGAGATCTGTCTCCTGAGGTCTGAATGAATCCCTTATGTTTGAAATTTTTAGTAGAAGTGATCTTTGGAGAGTAACAGTTCAGCTGTCACTGGCTTAGACAAAATACCTGAAGGGACAGGACACAGCATCTGGTAGGTGGTAGACCGAGAGCTGTGAAAAGTCCAGCGTTACTGGCTCCACCAGTGACTAAATTAGTATTTTTTGACTCTGCCGGGCACTTACGTGATGGTGATGAGAACGGTGCAGAGAGCTGTCTCCTGTCCGTCATTTTTTTTTTTTTAGTTCATTTTTTAGATGTGTCCTTTTTTTAAAGTAAACTTTTTTCCTTTTCAAAACTTCTTGCTTTGCAGAATTGACTTTTGCTTTATTTATTGATGAATTGGATCTTCCCAGTCATCACAACAAAGCATGGCAGCATTCGTGCTAAGCAGGGGACCGGCCGTTGCAAGTAGAAGGTCTAAAATGGAAACAGTTTTTCTTCTGAGGTAGTTGTAGATTGACCAGCTGTTGTGAAAAATTGCAGAGAACCAGGCTTCCCTGGTGGCGCAGTGGTTGAGAATCTGCCTGCCAACGCAGGGGGCACGGCTTCGAGCCCTGGTCTGGGAAGATCCCGCATGCCACGGAGCAGCTAAGCCCGTGCGTCACAACTGCTGAGCCTGCGCATCTGGAGCTCGTGCTCCACAACAAGAGAGGCTGCGACGGTGAGAGGCCCGCGCACCGCGATGAAGAGCGGCCCCCGCTCGCCGCAACTAGAGAAAGCCCTCGCACTGAAACGAAGACCCAAAACAGCCAAAAATAAATAAATAAATAAATATTTTAAAAAATATATATATATAGCAGAGGACCTTTACCTGGTTTCCCCTGATGGTAACGTCTAGCGAAACTAATACACTGTTACAGCCACGAGTCAATATCGATACGATCAGCCCATTTATTCCTATTTCCCCAGTTTTTACTTGCGCTCAGAGTAGTTCTAGAGTTACAGAAAAGTTATCAAAAATAATACAGAGGGACTTCCCTGGTGGCACAGTGTATAAGTCTCTGCGCTCCCACTGCAGGGGGCCTGGGTTCGATCCCTGGTCAGGGAACGAGATCCCACATGTATGCCGCAACTGAGAGTTCGCCTGCCGTAACTAAGCAGCCTGCTGCCGCAACTAAAACCCCGCGTGACCAAATAAATAAATATTTAAAAAAAATACAGAGCGGTCCTGTATCAACCCCCCACCTCCTCGATTGTTAACTTTTTACATTTCTCTGGTACGTTTTGTCACAGCTAATGGCCAAGGTTGATACATTATTATTAACTAAGGTCATACTTTATTCAGATTTGATTAGTTTTCCCCTGATCCGTCCCAGAACCCCCTCTGGGATCCCACCTGAGATTTGGTCTGAGTCTCTTTAGGCTCCTGTGCGCGTGACAGCTTCTCAGACTTGCCTTGTTTTTGACGCCCTTAGCGGTTTTGAGGAGGTTTGAGGAGTATCGCTCAGGTGTTTTGTAGGACGTCCCTCGATGTGGGTTTGTCTGATGTTTCCCTCATGGTTCCCGGCTGTGGTTCCAGGTTTGAAGAGGAAGCCCAAGCCTTTACTTATTAAGGTCTGCACTCGGTGCGGCAGGTGCAGGTGAGAAGCGTCTGCCACCGCGAGCTTCACAGAACACCTCACGCCCTCGACCGCGCGCTTCACCTGCTGAGCTCTCTCGCAGCCTTTCGTCCCTGGGTGGGGTCCCCTCGTGGCTGTACCGATCTGTCTCGGTCCCCTCACCCCTGGTCGGCACATGGCATCTGCTTGCGGCTTTGCCGGGATCATTTGCCGGGTCTGGATTTGCTGGTTGCAGGCTTGGGGCACGAATTCATCTTTGGTTCTATTTCCTGCAAACTGGCAGCCGATTCGGAGGCTGCATCAGACCTGAGTTGAGCCCTCGGGGGAGATCTGAAGCAGTGCTGTGTTTTTCCTGAAGGTCCTGCTGCCTTGAGTGCCCAGACCTGAGGAGGCAGGTGTCAAGCAGATGTTGAGAAGCTGAGGTTTCCAGAGACTGAGGTGACCTGCCTCACAGACGCCTGTTCTTGGCTCATCTTAACCAGGCAGCACCTGTACAGGAGGGTGTGTCCGTCACTTTCATCACCTGTTAGCAGTTCTGGGGAGGACAGTGGAAGCAACAGGTTAAATGAGGTTCTAGGATAAGCCGATGGCTTCTTGCAGGCACTTGCGATGGACAGTTGGGAGGTGATGGGGCAGGGGCGGGGTTGCTTCTGCCAGGTGTGTGCCCTTCGACCTCGGGCGGCTCCACGTCTCTTGGGCTCACCTGTTTTTCATTTACGATTATCCTACTTTGTATTTACGTAGCATTTTGCGTTTTATAAAGCATCTCTCACGTAATTTCGTTTTGGAACTCATGGTGCAGTTTAGGTGGCCTTGGCAGTTAAGTCTCCTGCCCTGTACAAGGTCACTGATTAAATGCCAGGGCTGGGCCTTGAAATTAGGTCAGTCTGACTCTGAAGTTCATGCTCCAGCTAAATTATTTGGGCATGTTTTCCAGCGCGACTGAGTAATTCTCCGGTCTCAGCCGACACCAGCTGGGCGTCACACAGATCTGTCTGACTCGTTGACCTGGAGTTGGCGGCCAGTCCTGTAGGTTGAGGGCCCAGCCCCACAAGATGCACCCACTTCAGACACCAGTCACAAGGCTGTTCTCCCCTTCTCGGGCTCACAAGGCTCAGGGAAACATTTACGTACGTTTACCTATTTATTATAAAGGTTATTATGAAGAATACAGGTGAGCAGCTAGATGAAGAGATCCGTAGGCTTAGGTCTGGGGGGTGCTGAGCAAAGGGGCTTCTGTCCCAGTGAAGTTGGGGTGCATCACCCCCCAGCACACTGATGCATTCACCTACCCAGAAGCTCTCTGAACCATCATTTACGGTTTTTATGGAGGCTTCATTATATAGTCACGATTAATGGTGGTGCAGTGGTTAAGAATTCGCCTGCCAATGCGGGAGACACGGGTTCAAGCCCTGGTCCGGGAAGATCCCACGTGCCGCAGAGCAACTAAGCCCGTGCGCCACAACTACTGAGCCTGCGCTCTAGAGCCCGCAAGCCACGAGTACTGAGCCCATGTGCTGCAACTACTGAAACCTGCGTGCCTAGAGCCCGTGCTCCGCAACAAGAGAAGCTACCGCAATGAGAAGCCCGCGCACCGCAATGAAGAGTAGCCCCCCCCCCGCTCGCCGCAACTAGAGAAAGTCTGCGCACAGCAGCGAAGACCCAATGCAGCCAAAATAAATAAATAAATTTATTTATTTAAAAAATAGGCAGTGATTAAATCATTACACAGGTGTGATTGATTAAATCATAGGTTGTTGATGGGGGTTGGAGGATGGAGCTAACGTCAGAAATGAAAAGGTAATGTGGAAAAGAAATTCATATTAGTTTATAGGTAGAGCAGTTCTGTATTGGTAAGTGTGATTGCTTTATGGTAGCCGAGTGTAATCAAGTCAGTACAGTAGCTTGTACAGTAATGATTGAATCATTGTAAAATGTCTTTGGTACACAGCATTGCAGTCATGTTCATAATACCGTATTGGAAACATGGTTAAATTAAAAAGTTACCCGTGATGATAGACTGATACGCAGTATCTCCGATTGCGAGGAGAGCGGGAGCAAGGGACGCATACTGTGTGGTAATTCTTTGAAAGCAAAGTTTTAAAACAGTAAGAAATGAGTATTTTACATTAAGCATCCCTTACCTTATGCCTATGTGAGGATAGGCTGTCCACTTCACTACAAGTCTTGCATATAGTGTTCTACACACATATTTTTTGTATGTTTATTGAAAATCCACACATAAGTGGACCCGTGCAGTTCAAGCTTGTGTGGTTCAAGGGTCAGCTGTACATCTATCTGGATTCGTAAGCTTTTCCTTTTGAGGATGTTAAGTTTGGTTAAGGCCGTGTTGGACGGAGTTCTCTGTTGCCAAACATAACCTTTTCCTGTTTAATTAACAGAAGTAGTCTCTGGGGTGATACTTTGAAAATATCCAACACCCCAGTATACATACATACGTGCATATGTATACACACACGTGAATACTTTGATGTATGTTTTTCTTTATTGAGGTGAAATTCACACAAAAATTAATCCCTTTAAACTACCAGTGAGGTCCCATCATTGTACAATCACCAGCTGCCTCTGTTAAGCTTCAAACCGTGTCACCTGCTCTCCACGCTCCCTCCAGCCCCCAGCAGCCTCTATCTCTGTTCTCTCTCTGGATTTGCCTATTCTCGACATTTTGTATAAATGGAGTCACACAGTATGTGACTTTCGGTGTCTGACTTTTCTCACTAAGCGTGTTGCGAAGGTTCATCCACGTTGTAGCGTGAATTAGTACTTTGTGTTTTTTTGTGGCTGGGTAGTACTCCGTTGCGTGGATACACCATATTTTGTGTATCCATTGATCCATTAATGGAGAGCTGGGCTGTTTGCACCTTTTAACTATTGTGAATGACCCAGTAATTTTTCACCGCCCCCCCTTTTTTTTTTTGCCTGAATCAGTTATTACTATGCTGATTATAAAATGAAGGCTTTGTAGTCCTGTCTTTTCTACCGCGGTAGGTGGAACCTTCCCATGAAGGAGACCGCGCAGCGTGTGTGTACGGTGTCAGTTTCAGAGTGGACCTGGGGGATTCTTTTTTTGTACAGTGTATGTAACCCATTCTTTCCGCTACTCATTTTTGTGCTCAGATAGGGCCAGAATTGCCCAGCGGGAATTCCCAAGCTGTCTCCCCTCCCTCCTCATGCCCATCATGCTGGAGTCACTGGCTTGTGGGAGCTGCAGTTCACGGAAGCCCCAGCTAAGCCAAGCGTTTCCGCCTGGGGCAGGTGGCGCATCCTTGGTGGTTATGGAAAATAGGTTTGTGCTTGGGACTGCCTGTCAGTGGAGCCCTAGTTATAAAATCGGATTCACGGCCTTAAAATGAGTCCTGAGCATGGGCTTTATTTATGTGGAAAAGGTTTAGTCAAGTTGTGTGTGCGTGTTTAATCTGGGGCTTTCTTTTCCCTCATCTGTTTCAGGATGTGACCAGTTTCTTTGTTTCTGGTTGTAGCCCATCTGCCTCTGTTTAATTTCTGTAGTTCTTCTTTTGTGCAGCTAAAATTCTTGAAGTGTTTCTTCTTTAGGCAGGTTTTTGTTTTGTGAAGTTCTGCAAGAGAACAGGTGATACACATTTACATTTAAAATTCAGGGCTTAATTTTGATGTGTTTTTAAAGCTTTTGTGTGTTTTAAGGGGAAAAATGATGTGTTAAAATGATATACTTATCCTGATATGTCTGTATTTTCAGGATAATGCTAGTCCTGCATTCTTTCTCGAATTATATAAACAGAATTGGATTTCTTGTTAAGTTCGTAGAGGAATTTTAATAAAATTACAATCACACATTTAATATATCCTGAGTGATAAAAATAAGGAATACCTCTTAATCTTTTGTTTACATCTGTAGCTGTAGTGAGCAGTAAACAGCTTCCAGGAATCTGTTCCTAACAGTATTTGTATAAAAGAAAAATTTCACGGGTGCTGGGAAGCATCATTTGTTACACATCAGGTAACTATTAACGTAATTTAAAAATTTCCCTGCGTTAAAAAATAAGTAAATGAAAACGTCCTTGTGTTTCTGAGGACAGTTAGAGTTAGCGAATTCCTTAGATCGCTCATTGGAAGAATAAACAGCTGATACAACTACTGTTTCTAGCGTTGCAGCATTTTAGACAGGTCCTTCCAGTGACCCTCGCACTCCTGTGGGATTGTCCCAGAGCAGGGGTTCCTGCTGGGAGGGGGCAGGCGCCCCCTGCGACCCAGGGTGGAGACCAGGGATGTCGCTGGACATCCTGCCATCCACAGGAACACCCTGCGCCACCCGAGCACACACACGGGTCCCCTGTGCTGAGGCCTGCGTTGGGGCTTGACCATACAGGGTTTGCAGAGATAACCTCTTGCCGGTGTCAAAACAAGGTAAGTAACTAGCCATTGAAAGCGACTCTTTTTTTTTTTTTTTTTTTTTTAATTAGTCAATTAATTTTTGGCTGTGTTGGTTCTTTGTTGCTGCGCGTGGGCTTTCTCTGGTTGCAGCGAGCGGGGGCTACTCTTCGTTTCGGTGCGCGGGCTTCTTTCTCATTGCAGTGGCTTCTCTTGTTGCGGAGCGTGAGCTCTAGGCACACGGGCTTCAGTAGTTGTAGCACGTGGGCTCAGTAGTTGTGGCGTGTGGGCTCTAGGACGCAGGCTCAGTAGTTGCGGTGCACCGGCTTAGCTGCTCCGCGGCACGTGGGATCTTCCCGGACCAGGGCTCGAACCCGTGTCCCCTGCATTGGCAGGAGGATTCTTAACCACTGCGCCACCAGGGGAGTCCCGAGAGCGGCTCTTAGTCAAGAAGAAATACGGTGGTAATGATGAGAGTTGCGTTTGGGTCCAGAGATAAATTGTACGTGGAGGTGAAAGATCAGCCTGGACGTGAGGTTTTCCTGAGGCTGTGCTTCCAGGACAGGGCCTGTTGGCCTGTGGCTGCCCGTGAGGATTTGTGTTACTCAAGCTGAGCACCTGGCGTCGAGGACACCCTGTGTGCCTGTCCTCAGACCCGTGCTCCAGCCTCGGGGCTCTCGTCTTGAGGGAGCACCCACACGCCCTCTCCCAGCTCCCCTGCACCACTTCCTGCTCTTCTACGAAGTCTCTATGCAGCTCTCCCTGGTGGAAAAACTGTGACTCGAGTTTCATGTGATGAGAGGTTTGTGCCTTGTCCTCAGGCCATGTCCTCCACGCCTGCCATCGAGGGTGGACGGTCAGCCTGGCCCCCGGGCGGCTCCTGCCTTGGTCTTGTGTGTGCAGAGTGAGGCTCGGAGGGGCTGCTTCTGGGCTCCGTGGGGGAGCGTGGCCTGCGGGGTCAGGAGGTCCTAGCCCACGTGCCGGCTCTGTGGCCACCAGCAGACGCACGTCAGAAGGGCTCGCGGCCTTCCTCGGCGCTGGCCGTGAGGATCAAAGGGCGTAATACGCTCCAGTACCCGGCGCCCGTGTCACGTTTGTGCCGCTGTCCTTTGTTTCTGGGCCTTTTCTGTTTTAACCTTACCTCCCAGGCCCTGTTCATCTTCCACCTCCCTTCACCCCAAGCTCCCTGCACCCCCGTCAGAGCGAGAGGGTTGTGTCGTGCGGTGTCATCGCAGGAGCTGGGAGTTCAAGTTGGTGGCCTGCAGGGGTTCACAGTTGGCGCGGGTGTAATTGTCGTGCCGGGCATTCCCGGGTGGTTCAGGGGGACGAGAATTGTTTACCATGGTGCCCTTAATCGCTGAGGTTAAAACTTTAGGTTCCGTGGTCTGGTTCTCGGACACAAGCGGTTCTTTTTCTTTTTCTGTGTATTGCTTTGATTCACATTCATCTGGATTGATGGATTATAGGTTTGCTGTGGTCTTGGAACCTGGAATATGAAACTGGAAGTGAGGTGCAGGTTAAAGGTGACCTGGGGTTGGGGGCCCCGTTGGATGCGGAAGGACCTTGACTGCTCCTGGAGCTCCAGGCGCTTTGAGCGGCTTTGAGTTGGAGAAGGGGCCGAGGTCCCTTACATGGAGCCACTTCTGAGCTAAATGACCTACGTGCCTTTGGGGGGCAACTGACAGGATTAACGAAATGACCTTTTAGGCAGTGAGACCTTGAGAGGAAATCCGGGCTTCCCCTTCCTCCCGAGCTGCGCCCGTTGGGATCACTTTGCCCTGGTGTTTCCGAGAACCCCTGGTTTCTAACTGTCTCTTCTGCATTTCAGGCGAAGTCGTGCGTGTGTCACGTGTGCGGCGTCCACCTGAACCGGCTGCACTCGTGCCTCCACTGCGTCTTCTTTGGCTGCTTCACGAAGAAGCACATTCACGAGCACGCCAAGGCGAAAAGGCACAACCTGGGTGAGACCGCACGACGCCTCCTGGGCTGTGGGGTCACCTCCCCGACTCTCGTTCTGTGAATTTGACCCTCCACTCTCTCGGGAGTCCACCTTTGTCTGAAATAGCTTGTGCTCTCCTCGTGGAACTCCAGGGGGAGAGGAAAGAGAGAAACTGAACCCACGAGGGGGGCACGTGCCCGGCGTGCCTGAGGTCACATAAAGTCGTGTAACCCTGAACGGTGACTTTCTTTAACGGAGCACCGGAGACTCATCTTTCTCTCTGAAAAGCACGGTTAGGTATTAGATCGGGCAGAAATCTGCACAGGTCTTAAATGCAGCTTTAGGTTATTGGTGTCAGCGTGGGGGTGGGGGGTACTGGGTGAATTCAGCGATTTCTGTAACGGGTTTGCAGTGTTGTCAGTGTTTGCAGAGAGGCTGGCGTTGAGGTGAGCTCACGTTTCATATTCAGACAGTAGTGCCTTCCAGAGGTGACGCGAAGCTGAGTTTTGCTCTTGGCTTGATTTTCTGACCGTTGTCACTAAATGTTTCCCTCGTTGAGGATTGTGTTTTCTGTCAAACGATGCTGAGGTTGTTAGGATATCTGTAAGAAAATCGCTTTCAGAAGGTCCAGACCACAGACCCTTTTCTAGAACGTAACTTGGTGTGACCTAGCCTTCCAGTGAAAGATATTCTCGGGCCTTTTAAGTAGTAGGAATGGGCTCGTTCAAACTCAGTCATCTCCGGAGGTCATGCCTCATTTCGTTTGCAGCTGAGAACTTGCAGCCAGTGCTGGGGGTCAGCCTGTCACCAGGAGCTAGGTGGCCTTTTTGGAAGGAGAGCTGGCGTCCCTGGTGGTGCTTCACAGGCTGTGGGTACGGCCTCCCGGCAGGGCGGGGGTCAGCAATCCCGTGCCCCTCCCCCACCGAGGGACCAGAGGGAAGGTCTGATGGGGCAGGACGGGTTTGGTGGGATTCTGTGGTGGTGAGTTAATGTAGATCTTTGTGCTTAATACCATCTGATTTCTGGGACCAGACCCGCTTAGGCTCCTCTCACACCGGGGCTGTGATACTGTGGTTAAAAGGGTTATGGAAAGTTGGAAACACCTTTGCACTGCAAAGGGCTGAGAATCTTATTGTTACCTACTAGCATCATCTCCAAAAGTCATTCGAGAAATTTGTGTGCTTATTAATTTTATCAACCTGATTGATAAACTCTGCCTCTACTTTGGCCAGAATGAATAAATTTTAAAAGGTTTTCTTCAAGAGACAAAACCACAAAATGGGAGAGCCCAGGAGTTTATCGCAGGTTGCGTGTGTGAGTGTGTGTGTGCGTGTGTGTTAACAAAGCCAAAGCTTAGCTTTCTGTGTCCACATGGCAGGGGAGGGCGCGGGAGAGGAGCCCCAGCAGGAAAGGGATCGCCCGCCCCCGGCCCTGCGTCTTGAGCTGCTCCCCGTTACCCCTAGAGCGCCTCAGAGCGGCGGCTTGACGTTTGAGGGCCAAGGAGTCGTGATTCCTGGGCCGAGTCCTGCCTCTGGGAGCCCCGCAGAATAACCCTGGGGCCTGACGTGGACGCTTGGAAGGATTTCTCCCAGGGCTTGCGGCTTCTAAGCGGAGGGGCGTGAGAGGCCCACGGGGAGTCTCGTCTGAGTATTTGCTTTTTTGCGAGTGTTCAGTTAAAACCAGCACGTCGGTAGCTATGGGGTCTTTGCTGGCGGCCTGTGGGAGGACGAAGCTTCTGCTCCTCTGTCCGACCTGCCCTGTGACCCTGCCTGGTGTGACGTGGCGGAAGTGGCCTCCAGGAGGAAGGGCCCGTCCTGACCCGCTGCCAGCCGGTTTGCTGTGCGGGGGACGATGTTGGGATCCAGGTCACTGAGTAAGATTTGGTTTCGTGCTTCTTAGTTTCGTACAGGTTTTTGTTTGATGTCGAGTCACAGGGACCCGTGGATGTTGCCTGCGTGAGCCACAGAGGCTGTAAAAGGAGTGCTTTTAGCTTTGTGTCTGCCTCTAGGAAGTGTTATTTTAGTTTTCCCAGAGGGTGTGAGGATGTATGTGGGCATAAGAGGGCGTATCGGCTCCCCTCTGAGCGGGTGACATTTCCCTCCATCTCAGGATCCTCCTGTGGCTGGAGGGAGAGGGACACGTGCCTGCCTGGTGCCTGTCGGCTGGGTTCCCGGGTGAGTGGGTTGACGGCCTCCTCTCTTACTGGGGGCGTCTCGCCCGCATCCAGGCAGCTGGGTTCCTGGACAGCTGGCCCTTTGTTTCCATGGGTTCTGCACCTGCAGATCCAGCCAAGCTCAGATCGAAAAACAAATTCCAGAAAGTTCCAAAAAGCAAAACTTGAATTTGTCTGGTCCAGGCAGCTAGTTACATGGCATTCACGTTGTATTAGGTAAAGCAACCTGGAGGTGATTTAAAGTGTGTAGGAGGATGTAGGTTATGTGCAGATACCACACCATTTTCTACAAGGGGCTTGAGCATCCTTGGATCCTGGTGTCCGCGGGGGTCCTGGAACCAGCCCCACCTTGGGTACCACGGGACCACTGACTGTCTGCTCAGCCATTTGTCCTGATGCAGTCAAGCCTTTGTCCTTGGTTATCTTGACTGTGAAATAATTTCCTGGAGGAACTACCTTGACTGTAGGTGTTGCATTGGGTTTTTGAATTCCATATTGAGGTGAAATTCAGAGAACACACAATTAACCATTTCAACCAGTACATTTCAGTGCATTTAGTCACTTGCTATGTGGTGTGTGGAAATACCATCTCTCTTTTTTTTTCTTTTTTTTTTAATTTATTTATCCATTTATTTATTTTTGGCTGTGTTGGGTCTTCGTTTCTGTGCGAGGGCTTTCTCTAGTTGTGGCAAGCAGGGGCCACTCTTCATCGCGGTGCGCGGGCCTCTCACTGTCGCGGCCTCTCTTGCTGCGGAGCACAGGCTCCAGACGTGCAGAGCTCAGTATTTGTAGCTCACGGGCCCAGTTGCTCCGTGGCACGTGGGATCTTCCCAGACCAGGGCTTGAACCCGTGTCCCCTGCATTGGCAGGCAGATTCTCAACCACTGCGCCACCAGGGAAGCCCACCATCTCTCTTTATTTTCAGAACTTTTTCGTCTCCTCGAGGAATACATGTCTCTGTTACGTAATCCTCTCCGGGCCCTGGCATCCGCTGATCTGTCTTCAGTTGTGGATTTGCCTGTCTTGAATATTTCATATAAAAGGAATCATACAACACACGGCCTTTTGTGTCTGTTTCTATCCCTCGGCAGATTTTCAAGGTTCACGAAGTGTCAGTTCATTTCTCTGTGGTTGAATAACATTCCTTTGGGTTGATATTCCAGAGTTTGTTTATCCAGTCATCCACTGATAGACATTGGGGTTCCCACCTTTGGCTTTTATGAATAATGCTGCTATAAACATGCATGTGTGAGTTTCTTTGTGGACATACGTTTTCATTTCTTTGGGATACCAGAAGACCTTGGAGATAACTGTGGGTTCGGTTCCAGACCAACTCAATAAAGCAGATATCTCGATAAAGCGAGGCACACACATGTTTTGGTTTCCCACTGAATATAAAAATAATGTTTACGCTGTACCGTAGTTTAAGTGTGCAATAACAGTATTTCTCTTTGGTTGTTCATGCTTTTTTGGTGTCAGACTAAGAATCCATTGCCAAACCTGAGGTCATGACGCTTACCCGCTTGTGTCTGAGTTTTTATACTTTTAGCTGTGATGTAGGTTGCTGACCGTGTGGAGTGAAGTTTTGTGTGGGGCTGGGGTCAGGCAAGCTGCCTCCTCGTTTCATCCCGGGGCCCCAGCGCCCGCTGGCGGTCCCAGCCCCACACAGCGGGTGGGAGGCAGACTCATCTGGGGACATGGGGCCTCCTCCCTCTGCCCTCGCCGTGCGGCTGGCCTGTTTCTCGCTGAACCCCACTGCTTCCCTGAAAGTGTCCCTCCTTCCCACCGTAAGCCCGCCTCTGCCAGCTTGCTCTGGTACCCGGGGCAGGAGTGACACTGCCCAGGAGTGGGCAGAACGCAGGGCAGCTGGCCCCGGCCTCCAGAGCAGCCTCGACATGGGCTTGCAGAGACTTAGTCGGAATTTTGTAGGTTTTTAGGGAGGGGCAGGGGTAGGCCTGGGATTCTCTGAAATTGCTACTTTGAGTCTTGATAGATCTGCTTTCGATCCACCACACTATCACTGACCTGTGTCTTTGTACCTTAAGACATGAAATATGGGGGTTTCCCTGGTGGCACAGTGGTTAAGAATCCGCCTGCCAATGCAGGGGACACGGGTTCGAGTCCTGGTCCGGGAAGATCCCACATGCCGCAGAGCACCTAAGCCTGTGCGCCACAACTAATGAGCCTGCGCTCTAGAGCCCGTGAGCCACAACTACTGAGCCCGTGTGCCACAACTACTGAAGCCTGCGCTCCTAGAGCCCGTGCTCTGCAACAAGAGAAGCCACCGCAACGAGAAGCCTGTGCACCGCAACGAAGAGTAGCCGCTGCTCACCGCAACTAGAGAAAGCCTGCGCACAGCAACAAAGACCCAACACAGCCAAAAAATAATAATAATTTTAAAAAAAGACATGAAATATGATAAGAGCTGTGATTTGTTAAGACATTACCATTTACCAGGAGGTGCGTGCTGCTTAGTTGTTTATATGAACTTAGTGACCATGCAGACCTGTGTCAGTGCTGTTGCTGTCCCTGTTATACCACAGGGTACGTGGGTGAGCTCAGAGGTGCACAGCTGGCAGGTGGCGGGGCCGGGTTTGTGCTCTGAGCTGCGTCCCGTCGCCTGGCAGACGTCTGCTGTCCCTTGGTGAGTCTGAGTCAAGGGGATTCTCTCTTTTTTTTGGGAATTTTATTTTGTTTATTTTTTATGTAGCAGGTTCTTAGTAGTTACCTATTTTGTACATACTAGTGTATATACGTCAATCCCAATCTCCCAGTTCATCCCCTCGCCCCCTGCCACTTTCCCCGCTTGGTGTCCATACGTTTGTTCTCTACATCTGTGTCTCTATTTCTGCCCTGCAAACAGGTTCATCTGAACCATTTTTCTAGAGTCCACACATATACGTGTTAATATACAGTACTTGTTTTTCTCTTTCAGACTTCACTCTGTGTGACAGTCTCTGTGTCCACCATGTCTCTACAAATGACCCAATCTTGTTCCTTTTTATGGCTGAGTAATATTCCATCGTATACATGTGCCACATCTTCTTTTTCCGTTTGTCTGTTGATGGGCCTTTAGGTTGCTTCCATGTCCTGGCTGTTGTAAACAGTGCTGCAGTGAACATTGGGGTGCATTTGTCCATAGTTCAACCTTTTTTTAAAAAAAAAATATTTATTTTTGGCTGCATTGGGTCTTTGTTGCTGCATGCCGGTTTTCTCTAGTTGTGGCAAGTGGGGGTACTCTTCGTTGTGGTATGCAGGCTTCTCATTTCTCATTGCAGTGGCTTCTCTTGTTGGGGAGCACGGGCTCAGGCGTGAGGGCTTCAGTAGTTGTGGCACGTGGGCTCAGTAGTTGTGGCGCACGGGCTTAGTTGCTCCGCGGCATGTGGGATCTTCCCGGACCAGGGCTTGAACCCGTGTCCCCTGCATTGGCAGGAGGATTCTTCACCACTGCGCCAGCAGGGAAGTCCCCTAGTTCAACCATTTTGAACTATGGTTTTCTCTGGGTATAGGCCCAGTAGTGGGATTGCTGGGTCATGTGGTAATTCTATTTTTAGTTTTTTAAGGCACCTCCATACTGTTCTCCATGGTGGCTGCATCAATTTACATTCCCACCAACAGTGCAAGAGGGTTCCCTCTTCTCCACACCCTCTCCAGCATTCCTTGTTTGTAGATTTTCTGACGATGCCCATTCTAACTGGTGTGAGGTGATACCTCATTGTAGTTTTGATTTGCATTTCTCGAATAATTAGTGATGTTGAGCATCTTTTCATGTGCGTCTTGGCCATCTGTATGTCTTCTTTGGAGAAATGTCTATTTAGGTCTTCTGCCCATTTTTGGATTGGGCTGTTTGTTTTTTTAATATTGAGCTGCATGAACTGTTTATGTATTTTGGAGGTTAATCCTTTGTCCTTTGATTCGTTTGCAAATATTTTTGCCCATTCTGAGGGTAAGGGGAATTCTTTTTAATTGTTGAATTGAGCGAGTTCCTTCCAGATGCTTCGAGGACTTTTCTCTTGTTTATCTTCCTGAGGAAGTAACTAAGGGCTGGGTTTCATGCCTGTTTTTGTGGAGGATGCAGTTTAGAAGGTGCAGGATCCGCTCACCGGGAGCTCTGGGCACGCCCTCCAGGCTGTCTGCTTGGGGCCGTGCTGCCCATCGGGACGCCGCGCCCTCCTGGGCTGATATGAATGCGAGCTTCCTTGTTTCGGAGGATAGGCGGGGGGTCCTGGTACCTGGGGGTCGGGTCCTTCGTAAAATATGGTCTTGGCACCTCTGTCTCCCTCAGGTTCCTCAGCCCTTGGCGGGAGCTTCCCAAAAAAATTCACGTGCCTCATCTGCTTAGGACACACCATCTGAAGTGGGGGGACAGCCTTTTGTAATAATGGGCTTCTCTGCTTTGAGAAACGGTGCAGTGAAATGCCTAAAAAACTTGCTTGTTTAGTGTCCTGAAGCATTACCTTTCGACTTTTAATTAAATTTTGTCTCTTCCCTCTTTTCTCTTTTCAGCCATAGAGCTTATGTATGGAGGTATCTACTGCTTTTTGTGTCAGGACTACATTTATGACAAAGACATAGAAATCATTGCCAAAGAGGAACAGCGGAAAGCTTGGAAAATGCAAGGTTTGATTTTCCTGAGATCTGCATGGCTGCTTGTGTCTTAGCCCTGTGTTCCCTGCCCCCTTGTCTGTTAGGGCGTGGCGGGGGTGGGGAGGGAGGGGGGTGGTTCTGTTGAAGGGGAGGAGCCCCTACACCTGCCTGCTCCCTCCTGCGGGCTCACGGGGGGCCAGGGGAGGCAGGCGCGGTGCCCACAGGCCTGCGGCTGCTGTGAGGGCTTAGCCGGGGTTGAGAGAGACACCCCCAACCTACGCTCTCCGGTCGCCGGGCATTTTTACAGACACGGGGCTGAACCTGGCACAGTGTCCGCAGGGACTTTGTGCTCCCACGTCCCTGGTAGCTGCCCAGAAAGCAGCTCCTCAGTAACTGCAGGGTGTGTATGCTGATTGCTTCCAGGAGGGTAGACTATTTTCTCATTAAATTACCGTTGAATCTCTATTAAAACTCTTAACTGGAAAAAAAAAACCTCTTAACTGGTTAGGTTATGCTAAGTCTGTGTCAGCACAGAATTAAACTTTGCAGAGGAAAAATGCAACAGTCTACCACTGAGGCCGCTTAGTTCAGGAGTGAGCTCTCCGTCCTGTGCGGAGCCTCTGTAGCCGTAAAGGGAGAACTCCAGGCTTTCCTTCTTGTGTAGGAACAACCCAGCTCTTCCCTGATGAGTGTTTCTCTCCTGTGAGTCTCCTTTACTTGCACAGAACCCTTCACACCTGGCACTTCTGGTCACCAAGTGTTTTTTTTGGGGTGGGGGGGTCAGTTCCCTGCCAAGAAATTCCCTGTGGCGCCGGCTGGGTATCCTACGGATCAACTCAGTTCTGACACAGTCGGCCTGGAGGTGTCAGGCCCCACGGGATCCCCTCCCCAACTTCAGATGCTGGAGTCTCAAGTCCAGGGTCTCATCTGTGCTCCTGACTGTCCAGCTGTAGATCGGAGGCTCCCAGGACCCCCCTGGACTGGAGCGTTTGTTAGAGCAGCTCACAGAACTCAGCGAGACACTTAGGTTCACCAGGTCATTAAAGGATGTGATAAAGGACACAGATGAGCAGCCAGATGGAGAGAGAGAGGCACAGGGCAGGGCTGGGGAGGGTCCCTGTGGAGTTGGGGTGCATCACCCACTCGGTGTGGAATGTTCACCCACCTGGTTCACTCCCCGAACCCTGTGGCACTGGGATATTATAGGGGCTTCTTCCTGGAGGCCTGATGGGTCATTAACCCCATTTCCAGCCCCCTCCCCTCTGTGGAGGAGTTGGGGCCGGCCGTGCGGGTGCTGCAAATTCCAAGCTTCCCTGGTCTTTCTGGTGGCCAGTGCCCATCCAGGAGCCCGCCCGGAGTCATCTCATCAGGACAAGAGGTTCCTCTAGTGCCCTTCCCGCTAAGGCGCCCTTATTACCAGGGCGCGGGGCTCATGCGGGGGACGGGGCAGGGGCGGCACGTGTGTCCCACTGACTGCGCGGTGGCCGTGGAGCCGTGCCGTTACTCCCGTCCCTTCGCTGGCACGTAGTCCGTGAACATTGTGCAGCTCTTCTCTTTTTTGCTCAGCCGCCTGTTTTTGGTTTCCCTGATAGGTTTTTCTTTCTTGTTCTCATTTCCAGCGCACGGTCATGGGTCACAACAGTAATAGGTGTAGAAAGCCCCACTGGCCTGTGACCGTCTCTCCACAGAGAACACACAACCCAGCATGTGGTTTACAGTGTTTTGCCTTAACTGTGCTCCTTTGTAGACGTGCCATGGTAGAGAACGGAGCACAAGCCAGGGCTGTCGGCCATCAGAGCCGATGAGCCCATCTTCTCTGGAGAGCAGTCTCTGTAGTCCACTTCCTGTTCTATTCCACCTGCAGACTTTAGTAACGTTGCAGGTGAGGCTAAGGCCGAGGATGTTATTTCTTCGTGCAGAACAGTCAAACCGCAGGGCTAAGAAATGCACGTCCCAGGAAAAAGTAGGATTCTTCTAAAATCATTCCACGATTCCATCTGTCAGCAGGACGGTGCATCTTTCAGAGTGTGTTGAGTTCTAGGTGCGTGGAGCCAGTGCCTCTGAGGAGTAGGCTGTGCACTGGGGTGCAGGTGGCCCTGCTGCCGTCCTTGGTTTAAGTCTCTGGTGGGTACGGCCGTCCCTTCATCCCCGTCGCCACCCAGCGCTCCCTGTGGGCACTGGTGCCGTGATCCCTCTGCTCAGGGCGTAATTAGGGCTGAGGAGACCACTGGTGCTGGGGCAGCTGTCCCCCAAGGTCCCGCTCTCCTCTCCTCCTCTGGGAATGTGGTCCATTCACGGCACGCTCTCTGAGAGAAGCTCCTTCCACTGTCTGGAACAGGGTCTTAGAAGGACCCTACGTTGCCCGCCTTTGAATCTGATAAACCCTGTGCTACCACCACGCTGGTTCGTAGACACGATCAGAGCGTAGCTAACGGCACCTTCCACCCGCTTAGGCGTCGGGGAGAAGTTTTCAACGTGGGAGCCGACCAAACGGGAGCTCGAGCTGCTGAAACACAACCCCAAGCGACGGAAGATCACGTCCAACTGCACCATAGGTGGGCGGGCGCAGCCGGGTGGAGGTGCATTCTCCGGGGAGGTGCAGCGTGGCTGTCAGCTTGTCGCAGAGGCTCCTCCCTGCCCTGCCCCGTTGTTACTGGGAGCCTTTGGGCAGTGAGGGCTGGTGGGGGTGGGCACGAGCACACCTCGGGACGTTTCCTACGGGTGGGGCGCAGGCGTTAGAAGTAGGTTCCCTCCGAGTCCTCTTGCTTCTTGAGGGAGCGGCAGGCCCAGCCGGCCGGGGGCCCTGACAGCCCCGCCCCGCACTCTGCCTGCCAGGTCTCCGCGGCCTCATCAACCTCGGGAACACGTGCTTCATGAACTGCATCGTGCAGGCCCTGACACACACGCCGCTGCTGCGCGACTTCTTCCTGTCCGACCGGCACCGCTGCGAGATGCAGAGCCCTGGCTCCTGCCTGGTCTGCGAGATGTCGTCCCTCTTCCAGGAGGTGCGCCTGGGCCGGGAGGGGACCGGGCCGTCACGGGGTGGGCTCTGAACATCCACAGACGTGCCGACTGTGGAATCGCACGTCCTTCCCAAGAGGGATCGTTGGGTGAGGCACTTGGTCATCTGCAGAGGCTCGCGGCTGCCTCACGGGTGCACGTGGCAGGTGCCAGCCCCTCCCCGTCACCTGCCACTTTCCGGCTTTGTCCACAGGACGGGCGGGTCTCCCGTTACCGGCCCTGCTGACTGTGTGTGTCACCAGAGGCCTCTGTCTTTGGGCCCCTGCCATGGACATCAGGTTCTGTCCCGATGGGCTCGCAGGCTGGACCCCCCCTTCTCAGAGCGGGAGTGCAGCCCAGCCGCTCCCTCGGGTGCTGCGGGGAGCCAGGGGTTCTTCAGGCGTCGGCCCTGGGCCAGCAGACTCGGCCGGGTCTGGTTTTGTCAGCCTTTGATCACGTCCTCTCGTTTTCCCTGTTGGGCCCCGGCTGCCTGCACCCATCTGGCTGTGGAGCTGGGATGATTCACGGTCTGGCCCTTTTCAGAAGTTTCCCGACTCCTAGCCTGGCTTAGCCAGTCCCCACATACCTGCAGCCTAGGCTGACAGCGGCTCCTGGGGTCACAGGAGTGAGTAAGCTGAATGATACCGTTGGGCCCAAACGGGGACGCGGGGGCCTTGGAGAACGGGCTGATGGGGGGGGCCTCACGAGGGCACTGTTGGTGGTGAGTTCATCTCTGTCAGGTTGCTTTTTAGGTTCAGGTTTATGGGGGTACGCGTTTCACACGGCACAAGTCACCTTTTAGTGTGTGTGTGTGTGTGTGTGTTTGACAAAAGTTTGTCGCCGTTCATCGTTTTGGCTTATTTCTGGAAAACAGGTGGTGGGAATGGAGAAAACTCTGAGCAGACTCAAGGTCTGTGAAAACACAGTTTGCCTGAAAAGGAAATGACTTGTTTGGGTCGCGCTCGCTGGCGGAGGTTCAGGGCGGCCGTCAGACGTGCGCGTTTGCGTCTGTGTTCGAGGGAGGCACGTGCTCCTGACGAGGGTGCTTCTCCTTCTCTCCAAGCAGTTCTACTCGGGGCATCGGTCCCCCCACATCCCATACAAGCTGCTGCACCTGGTGTGGACGCATGCCCGGCACCTGGCAGGCTACGAGCAGCAGGACGCGCACGAGTTCCTCATCGCGGCCCTGGACGTCTTGCACCGGCACTGCAAAGGTGAGCACTGCACAGGTGGGCACTGCACAGGTGGGCGCTGCACAGGTGGGTGCTGCACAGGTGAGCGCTGCACAGGTGAGCGCTACACAGGTGAGCATTGCACAGGTGGGCACTGCACAGGTGGGCGCTGCACAGGTGGGCGCTACACAGGTGGGCGCTACACAGGTGAGCATTGCACAGGTGGGCGCTGCACAGGTGGGCGCTGCACAGGTGGGCACTGCACAGGTAGGCGCTGCAGAGGTGAGGGTGGGGGCTGTTTCTCAGGGCCTGTTACTGGGCCTGCCAGGTGGATGGCAGGGAACTGTTCACAGGGAGGAGCAAGGGGGAGAAACTGAAAGCACACGGCGCGTCCCTCCCGCGCCCCTGTGGAAACCTGGGCCCTCCTGCTGCACCAGCTGTGCCCCTTGGGTCAGCGGCTTGGCAGTGGGCTGGCTGCCTTGGGGGCCCAGGGTCCCAGAGCCACCGTCTCTTGCCAGGTGATGATAATGGGAAAAAGGCCAACAACCCTAACCACTGCAACTGCATCATAGACCAGATCTTCACAGGGGGGCTGCAGTCCGACGTCACCTGCCAAGTGTGCCAGTAAGTGCGGCCTCTGCAGCCCCGGTGCTGCCGACCAAGCGTTGCGGGGCCTTGTCGCTGCACTGCCCCCGGGCCGTGGTGCTCACCTGTACCCCCTGCTTGCTCCTAGTGGGGTCTCCACCACCATCGACCCCTTCTGGGACATCAGCCTGGACCTGCCCGGCTCTTCCACCCCCTTCTGGCCACTGAGCCCTGGGAGCGAGGGCAGCGTGGTGAACGGAGAGAGCCACGCGTCGGGAACCACGACCCTCACGGACTGCCTACGGAGGTGAGGCGTCCGCGCCTTGTGGGGAGGGGGCCCTTCCTCGTGGCTGCTTGGGGAAAGTCCTGGTAAAGCCAGGCCCCCCAGGGCCCCACGTTCCCGCACGAAAGCTGAGGGAAGACGGGATGGCCAGCAGACGAGCTGTTTCTGTCCCTGAGTGCCCCCCACCCCGGCAGAGGCTGGAGGTCCGCGGCCTTTAGTGACTAACGGACAGAGTCACACCCAGCAGGGCCGCCCTCCTGCTGTGGCTCGTGGCCTTTTCTGAAGGTGATGAAAACGTTTTTAATTAAACTTTTTATTTTGAGATAATTGTAGTTTTGCGTGCAGTTGTAAGATACGTTTGTTTCCTTTTTATTGCTTACTAGTGTTCCATGGTGTACACGGCTTAACCACTCATTCGCTGAAGGACGTCTGCATTGCTTCCGGGCTTCTTTTTGGCCTTTACAGATAAAAGTGCAGTAGCCACTCATGTACGGTTTTTGCGTGAGTGCCGGTTGTCACTTTTCAGGGACAAATTTGATTGTTGGGTCTTAACAGTAGTTAGAAAATTATTTTGAGCTCACCAGACTTTCATTTTCCAAAAAAGTTGAGGATAACTATATTTTGAAGTGCTAGAGAAGAGAAAGGAAGGAATAGCTTTTTCATTGTGAAGTTATAAATGTCCCTAATTGTGTGTGTGTTTTTAGGAAGGACGTGAACCCCCTGAAAGTGATAAAATAACTTTTCTCTTTTTCCTCTCTTACTGCTGCCATCTTTTTTTCCTAAAAATACATGTTTTCAATGCGTTGCAGATTTACCAGACCAGAGCACTTAGGAAGCAGTGCCAAGATCAAGTGTAGCGGTTGCCATAGCTACCAGGAGTCCACAAAGCAGCTCACCATGAAGAAGCTGCCCATCGTGGCCTGTTTCCATCTCAAAGTGAGTTCCCTGAGCACGTCCAGGGCCTGAGGGTGGGTGGGTGTGCAGAGTCCATCCGTGCTTGTGGAGCAAAGAGGGTGGTGCCTATAAATGACTCTGCTCGTGTCTGTCGCCGGGAGGTTTGCCCGTGAATCAGAAAGTAATTGCTTCATAATGAAAATAGGGTGAGTTACTCTGGGTGGGGGGTGGTTAGGGATTTACTGCTCCTCTCCTCCAAGTTCTTCTATCCTCACCCCAAGTTTTCCGATTTTCTTTTACTTGAAAGCAAGGACCCTTAGCATTAAGGTCTAGTCTGGGGGTCAGCATGTTCCTTTGAAGGGCCAGTAGCAAATACGAATCGTGTGTATGATGTACTATGAAAGAACATGCAGCAGAGACAGTGTGTTTGCTGGTCCTGGGTATTTGCGATCTGATTTTACATGTAAATCGTACAGTCTCCGTTGCTCGTTCTTTTATTTCATGACCCTTTAAGGATGTAAGACAGAAACCAAATCCCCAGCCCTACCTGTTTCTCCCACCGGGCACCGTGCTAGGTCCACATCTGCTGTTGGGCCCATCATTTCAGGGCTGGGCTGAGCCCTGTGGGTTATGTCGCCCTGTGGACTCTGAGCTTTAGCTGTGGCCAAGGGCGGTTCGGAAAATGCAGGAAAGGCCCACTTAGGGAGCCACAGAGACTGTGCTGTCGGAGGAGCCCTACAGCCTTCCCACCCCCACTTCTGCAGCGATTCGAACACTCGGCCAAACTTCGGCGCAAGATCACCACCTACGTGTCCTTCCCCCTGGAGCTGGACATGACCCCCTTCATGGCCTCCAGGTTCGTCCTCCGTGTCTGTGGTCGGGTGGGCGTGGCACCAGGTCCCTGATGAGGCCCCAGTGGGCCCTGATGTCACTTCGTCCGTGACACCTCACTGTCCTGATCTCACCCCAGGACCGTCCCTGTGTGAGGGAGGCTGTCCTCCTACCAGCTGGCTCAGGGCAGCATTTCAGGCGTTTCAGCCACAGGCACTGAGATTGGATACAAATCAACACAGTGGTTTTGTGGTTGTAGGTTTCATTTATCTTGTTTTAGAGTCTTTGTATCAGGGACTGCTTGAAATTTACCCTTGCAAAAATAGGAGGGGCTTCCTGGTAGGAGGGCTGCCTTAGTGAATAATAACCACAGGCAGGGCGGCTTAAAGCAACAGAGGCCTGAGTCCAGCGTTGGCGGGGCCTTAGGGTGATCCGGGGAGGCTGCCTGCCTGCCCGCCTGGGGGTTGGCAGGGAGATGTGGGTCTGGGCCGGCTCTGAGCCTCGATCTCGGCAGTCCGCTTCCCAGCCTGGGCCTCGGTTTCCCCACCGTAACTTGGGGTTCATCTCTGCCTGAGATGGAGCTGTTGGGAGAAGCGGACCCGTGGAAGCCGCACCAGCACGGCGTCCGGTGTCGCGCGTCCCCGGTGCCCATGATATCATGTGAACTGTGGGTTGTTAGTGAACTGTTTTAATCGAGCCTGAGTTTGCGCCGTTTGTTACAGCAAAGAGAACAGGATGAACGGACAGTACCAGCAGCCGGTGGACAGTCTCAGTAACGATAACAAGTGAGTGGCACCTCGAGCACGAGTGGGGCCGGGGGCTTCGCGGGAGGCCCGCCTGCGTCTCCCAGGAGGTGCTGCGTGTGAGGGGCAGCGGCCGGGTTTGCTTGCTCTTGGCCACTGGCCTGCTTCCTGTCGTGTTGCCACCTACCCTCTGTCGGGGAGGGGCCTCCCCCCCACCCCCCGCCCTCACCGCATCGTGGTGAGGCCCCCTCCCCGTCCCTCCTGTTGGTGGTGGCGGGGAGGGTAGAGCAGCAACAGCGCCTCCCAGGCGGGCCCGTTCTCCTCTCCTGTGCTGCCGTCGCCTGTCAGCGTTTGCTCCTGGGCAGCTACCCGGTGGGGACTGTGGTCCCTGGTGGGGACAGGGTCGTGACCTCTGTCTCCCGCCACCGTCCCCAAACCAGGTACTCCTTGTTTGCGGTGGTCAACCACCAGGGGACCCTGGAGAGTGGCCACTACACCAGCTTCATCCGGCAGCACAAGGACCAGTGGTTCAAGTGTGACGACGCCATCATCACCAAGGCTGGCATTGCAGACGTGCTGGACAGTGAGGGGTGCGTCCCGCGGGGCCCCGGGGCCGTGTCGCCCCTCTGCGCCCCGTTCGCTCCTTCCTGCTCATCGTTGCCTCCCTCGGTCTCCAGACCATCCGCGGGGCTCCTGCCCCACCCCAGCTGCCCTGAGCTCCAGCAGGCGTCTGGGCTTGGAGCCGCGAGCAGTGGGGCAGCCCTGAGAGGCTCTGCGGTGGCCGTGAGGAGGCCGGGCGGGTGGGCTGGGGCAGGGACCCAGGGCCAGCGTCCTTCTGAGAGGGACCGTGTACAGGGCCGGGGGGCGGCCGCAGCCAGGGCCCAGCAGGTGGACGGAGGCCGGGCTGGTCGTGGACTGGGGGCCCTGCCGCCTCCCTGCCGTCTCTTCTCTGCGGTGACAGTCTGAGCGTGGCTGTCCTGGTCAGGGTGGTTTTGCTTCGACCCCTCAGGAGGTGGAAGTAAGCGTGCTCTGTCCTCTCTCCTCCTTAGGTACCTGCTCTTCTATCACAAACAGTTCCTGGAGTACGAGTAGCCGTCGGCGCACCAGCAAGTCCCCCGAAGTCATCCGGGTGCCCGGGGTCACGCTGTGTGGACACTTGGCAAGAGGTGGGCTGGGGGGGGTGGGGGCAGAGGAGACGTGCGCCGGAGTGTCTCCTGTGTCCCCCGCGAGCCGGGGCAGGCGTAGCACCCGCGCCAGCCATTCCACGCTGGGGCCCAGACAGCAGGAGGTGGAGGAGATGCAGGCCTTGCGGGTCTTTCTCTTGGTGAGTTTGGTGTCCGTGCGCAGCGTGGACTCGGGCGTGAGCCCCGGAGCCTGTGGGGCTGAAGACCCCGTGGGGCCTCCGAGCACGTCTGTCCTGCATGTGGAAGCAGATCCCCGTTTTCTAGAAATAGGCGTTTGCGTATCGTCCCCCTTTCTCTCTCTTTCCACGATGGTGAATCTCTTAAACGTAATGATGGTAACGTGAGTGAATCATTGAGTTCAGGCTGAAATTTAGATCGTTTTCCTTTTATCCTGGAGAGTGGATCTTGCTTTTTCATCGGTGCTGTTTTTGTTGCCCCCGCCCACCCCCACCCCGCAGGCATCTTGGACCTGGTCAGAGCTGCCTGGCTCAGTGGAGGAGAATCAGGCTACGCCGGGAATGGTCTCTGTCTCTGTCGTATGAATCTTTTGTACCTGAAGCGTCTCCAGTGGTTTCACTGTTTCCCTCCCGGGTTTCCTTCCTGGCCACCTGTCCCGCGAGCTCTCCTGGTCGCTGCTGGCCGGCGGGTGTGTCGGATGATGCGGCGGCCTCCAGGGGGGCTGCATCCTGGCTCTGGGTGCCTCTGCCTTGCGTTCCGGTAGCTTCTGTTGCCGCAGGACAGACGGCCGGCCGGGACTGAGCTGGTGGGAGGGGCTGACGGGGGAGGTGCAGATCATTGTTCCTTGTGAGCCGTCTCGCACACATCTGTCTGTTCACACCCAAGCTTAGATTGTCCGTCTCTGAGAGATTCCAGCCCAGAGACGGGGGACGAGCCAGTGTCTCCTGAACCGTGAGGCTTCTTTCCTGCAGAGGAACACGTTCACCTGTGGCAGGGTCAGCGGACTCTCCGCAGAGGGCCAGGTAGTAGATGTTTCTGACTTTGTGGGCCCTGTGATCTCTGCTGCAGGTAACGTGGATGGGCGTAGCTGTGTTCCAGTAGAACTTTACATGATCACGGAAAGTTGAATTTCATATACTTTAGCTACGTCACAAAATGTCAGAAGTTTTCACTGTTTAAAAACGTGTAACGGGTTCTCAGCCGACAGACCGTGAGCCAGGTCCAGCTCGTCGGCTGCTCGGGTCTGGGCGCAGCGTGGCTCCTGCTCCCCCCTTGGAAGGTGCTGGGGTCCTGCGGCGGGGGCGTCGTACCCGGCAGAGTCCTCAGCGACGCAGCTCAGGCACCTGCCGTGCGTGGCCCGTCCGCTGTGGCTGCTCTGAGGGCCCTGGAGCCCTGGGCCTCCGTGCAGAGTGGCGACAGAGGAGATGTACTGGCCGCGGGGTTTCTGGCGGGTCGCCTGTGGTCTGGTCAGCCCTGCGCCCCTCCCCTGCCACCCACTCATGTCCAGGGCTCAGCTGCTCCAAGGATGTGAAGATTCAGGAGACAGTGAGGCCGTTTCTCTTTTCTGGGTGTTCTTTTGAATTTTTATGTCGAAGTTAACCCTCTGTTCCCTCTGGCCTGGTGTTCTGAGCACTTATCCCTCTGCTGCTGAGATTCCCCTGTGGCTGGAAGAACTACCTGGGGGGCGCGGTGAGGCTCCGGCTGCTTGCACGCGCGCCCGCCCCCCGTCCCGCGCGCTGAGGTCCTGCTTTGACGTCACCTCATCAGGAACAAAGAACTGCGTGATGGGTTGGGGAATTTATTTTCTTTCAGCTCCCGATGCAGCTACTAAATACGGGAAAATGGTTTCCTGTTTCAAACCACCACCCGTGTCGATGTCCAGACCGCTGAGGAATCCCTGGGTGACCCTTCCTCCCCGGCTAGTGTGTTTAAAGTGACTTGTGTTTGTGAGACGTTGGCTGCCGTGTCAGCGCTTTACAGTGAGACAGTGGGCTCTCCCTGGGTGTCCTGAGCGGGGGGGCTGGGCCCGGGCCCTCTCCAGGCCGCCTCGGGCCTCCCGTCGGCGCCAGAATGTCCAGGACGCTCCTGCTGCATCACGTACACTCGTGCCGTTGTAGTTCTGCTTGGTGTGGATGCTTTCGTCGTATAAAATTGCCGTTCTTTTGACAATTCAAGTGACTTGTTTCGTCGTTTACTATAACTTTGAAAACAGAAATCGTAAGAACGAGATCCCAATGATTGTGCTGTGGATTTTATTTCTGGGATGTTTCCGCGTCCCTTTCACCTGTCGTTTTGAGGGACTGTTTGGCTCTTCTCTCTAATGGCTTGTAGTCTTTTCCTGTGTTGTAATAAAGCTACATTTTATTCTGAAAACTGGCCCGTCTTCCCTTACTAGCACGCGAGTCCCGTCTGTGACACCAGCCCCTTCTCGGTTTGTTCCAGCCCAGACCTGCCCTGGGCCGGGAAGTCCATGCCCCCTGCGTCCCCTCCTCCCGGGGGCAGGATGGTGACAAATCTGGGACTCAGGACACCGTGGGCTGTCAGACTTTGACGAACTTAAAAGCCACCCGAAGGGCTTCTTTAAACGCAGGAACCGCTGCTGGAGTTTGATTACAGGACCTGGGATGCGGTGCGGCGATACGGGTGTGCGGCTCCCTGGGTGCTGAGAAGGCGGAGGGTGTGGTCGGAGAGCAGTCCCCGTCCTGGTCAGTGCGGTTCCGACTCTGCCCAGCCCCCGGTCCGCCCTTCATTTCTGAAGCGTGCTGTTTTTGGATGCCTCTGTCACACATTCCTTCACTTCACGTACGCGGAAACATCAGGAAGTACCAGCGAGTGCCCCTGGGTTCCAGAGCAGCAGTCCTGCCCCGGGGTCTCTCCACATGCAGGAGGACCATTGCTGCGTGCCTGCAGGCAGCTCCCCCGGGGCTCCGAGACCTTCCCAGCAGAGTTCTCCAGGCCCGGGAGGAAGACGCGCGGTGGGGCTCTTGGTGTAAAGCTGCGGAGCCCGCCCAACCCTAACCCCTCCACCCCAGGACCCGCACGCTCTGGTTAAAAGCGTTGAGCTGTCCTGGCAGACAGACTCGTGCCTGCGTCTCAGTGGGCAGCCACGTGGACACAAGGCCCCTGCTCTGTGTCCCGTGGGGCTGGCGGAGCGTCGTTGTGGGAGGTGGTGCCGACAGGCAGGGCAGGCAGACCCGCATCCGGGAGACGGGTTCGATCCCGTGAGGACGCGTCTCTGGCCTCCGTGTAGTGGGCCTGCCGGCAGTGGCCAGCTGCTCCTGGGCCTTGGTGCCGGTCCAGTCGCCAAGTGGGCGCCCGGCAGGGCCAGCTGGTGAGCCAGGGTCAGGGCCTGACATCGAGCCTGTTGAGACAGCCCCGTCCCCATCTCGATGGCCCCTTTGTTCATGGAGTGGGGCGGGGGTTCTCAGCGAGCCGTCCGCTCCCACAACTGGCCGTTTTGTCCATCTGGCGGTGAGTGTCCTCTGTCGGGCTTTTCCTTGGTGAGCACAGTCTGTGCCCGTTTGGAGAGGTCTGTCCCCACCCGGATCTTCTGTCGCCAGTCCTTAAATCCCGTTGCTCCCAAATCTTTGACCGTCCAGCCGAGCTGAACTTTGAAGACAAAGTTACAGTAAACGATGGTCCTCGGGTCCCTGGTCACAAGGGTACTTGCGGTTGTGCAGTGGGCGTGTCTGTGCACGTCACAGCCGCCCGCTCTTGCTGTACTTCGCACGCGAGTGTCCGTCGCTGCACACCCGGAGGTGGGCCAAGCGGTCGACCGCCCTCGCTGTGTTCAGGGCACTCGTGCCACGCGGTCACCGATGTCCGTGGTTAGGTGCTCGGCCCGCATAGTGGAGGCTCTTTCTGCGGAGGACCAGCGCCCACGGAGGAGGACAGGTTTGACGTGCTTGGAGGATCTGTGCTGGTGTCCTTTGGTCCCCGCTGGGGGCTTGTGACACGTCCTCATTCGCCGCGGATATTGAGTTACTAGGTCTCTTGTATCCTCGGGCTCAGTGGTCGCGCCGCATTTTCGGACACGTTCGGGTCCCTCTTTAACTGGGAGCCACGCGCTGCCTGTGTAGACGGTTGGAATTAACACACCAGAATGGTCTGGGCTGCCTGTTCTCGGGAGGGTGTGGGAGATGCAGTGCCCTGTCTTCTTGCTTCAGAGCACGGAATCCACAGGAATGCCACTGAGTTGGGGACCCCTGAGTTTGGGGCGCATTATTTCTTGTGATGGATCGATTGGTTTTAATTTTTTAAAATTATCTTTATTTTTTAACTTTTATTGGAGTACAGTTAATTTACAGTGTTGTGTTAGTTTCAGGGGTACAGCAAAGTGGATCAGTTACGCACGTGCACGTATCCACTCTTTTTTAGATTCTTTTCCTACATAGCTCATTACAGAGTATTGAGTAGAGCTCCCTGTGCTCTACGGCAGGTCCTTATTAGTTACCTGTTTTATATATAGTAGTGTGTACCTGTCAATCCCAGTCTCCCAGTTTATTATCCCCCTCCTTTCCCCCTGGCAACTATAAGTTTGTTTTCTACCTCTGTGACTGTATTTCTGTTTTGTGAATAAGTTCATTTGTACCATTTTTACTCTTAATCTTGTGGCTTATTTAGTTCACTGTTATTAAATTGTCTGCTCATCAGATCCAGTCAGCGACACGTCACCGCTGTGGTGCGTGGGAGTGATGCTCTGTGCAGCACGCGACGGTCTGCGTGTCTGGACTCAGCAGCAGAAGCAGGGTCGGTGTAGCCCTGAGGCTCCATCGGGAGGAATTCGGTGGACTTCTGCTCCGGGGAGGGAGGGGTGGGGGGAGGGCAAGCGGGACGGGACCCCAGGGGAGGAAACACTGAGCGACAGGGGCGTCTACCGCCGAGGAAGGGCAGGAAGGCGTGCAGCTGCCAGGGAGCAGCCCCTCCCTGAGAGCGTGACCCCACAGGGCCAGGTGAAGCCATTGGGCCCCGGGGGTGATCACAGCAACGACAGAACCCAGCCAGCTCAGCCTGTGACTCGGCACCTCACTGATGGCCTGGAGGAGAAAGGCCGGCCAATTCCAGGCATAAAAACTTGGTATGTCAGTCTCTGCCTTCCCACGCAGGTCTGGCATTCGGTTAAAAAAAAAAAAAAAAAAAAATCACAAGACACACAAAACAGCAAGTAGAAACACTCACTGCCAAGAGACAAAGCGATAGAACCAGACTCAGAGATGATCTGAATGTCGGAACTGTCAGGCGGAGATTCTGGATAATTAGGGTTAATGTGTTGACGGCTCTCAGGGAAAATGTGTGGAACAGACGGGAGCCTTCAGCGGGATGGGGGTTGTGTGAGGAGGGGCCACGTGGATGGAGGTGCTGGGAGCCAAGATCGTGGTGACAGGAAGGATGTCCCTGACAGGCCCGTCAGTGACCTCACAGCTGAGGGAAGAGACATTGGGGCCACCCAAACTGGAACAAAGAGAAGAATGGGGGGAAAACCGAAAGAATAGGGCACCTGGGATGTGGGGCGGTACCAAACAGTTTGAAGGGATAATGGCCAGTAATTTTATCATGAAAAACATCGAGCTACAGGTCCGAACGTTTCAGAGAACCCCAAGCTGGATAAATAACAAAACAGACCTACCCACAACAGGAAACTCCGGGACACATCACACTGAAACCTTTAAAAAGTAAGATAAAGAGAAAAATTTGAAGGCACACGTTGCAAAGAAACAAAGGTAGGAATCACAGCAGCTGTCTTGTCAGAAATTGTGGGAGCCGGAGAGAGTAGGGCGATGTCTCTGAGATGCTGGAAAGAAAAAGCTGGCAGCCCAGAGTCTTCCCAGAAAAATCTCTCAGAAATGGCAAGGCTTTGGAAGCAAACAGAATTCATCATCCACAGACTCGCACAAGAGGTGCTGAAGGAGACTCTTCAGACAGAAGTGAGAGATACCAGACGGACCTAGGTCCACACCCAGAAAATGAGGATTGTTAGACGTGAAGGTAGATCTACAAAGCATTGTTTTTGTTATTTTTAATCATTCTATACGCTACTGAGTTTCTAAAGCAAAAACAGTAGCGACGGATCGTGGGCTTCCAGGACAGCAGCACCGAAGACGGGGCGGGAGTGAGGCGATGCTGTTCGCAGACAGCTCTTCAGAAAACTGTAGAGAGACACAAAGAGGCCAGTGTCTAGAGAAACAGTAGACTGTGGTTGCCAGGGGGTGGGAAAGGGGGAGATGCTGGCCAAAGGGCACAGACTCCCAGGAGTGAGACTGACACGTCCTGATACGTGTCCTGTGCTTGAGAGTTGCAGAGAGAGTAGATCTTACACGTTCTCACCACGGGTGACGGTGGGCTGGAGTGGAGGGGTTCCTGATGCCACGTGGGGGGCGTATTACAACGTACAGATGCATCACCTGGCAGCTCACACAAAGTTACGTGTCATTTATGTCTCAGTAAAGCTGGAGCTAAAGGCCCGAGCTGCGGAGCAGCAGGGCGGGGAGGGCGAGCTGTGGTGCCCGGTCTGAGCCGCGTCGGCGGAGCCCAGTCCGACCCGCCGCCTCCCCTGGCGCTGGCTGCCTGGGCACAAGCGCGGCAGGGCTGGGTGAGCGCTGAGTCGTCGCCGAGAGTCTCTGCCGTCTGGTCCTTTTCAGAGGAGCTTGCTGAGCCCTGGGCAGGGTGCACAGGGCGGATTCGGGGCTGGCGTCGCGGGGGCTGTGGCGGGTGGCGGGAATCAGTGTATTTTGGAAGTAGGACCAGCAGAACACAGAACGTGGGTAAAGCGGATGGTATTTAGAGTTTCAGATTTTCTTTGCAACAGAGGATCCTGGTCTTTAAAAAAAACAAAACAAAACCTGCCACGTCAACTGACACTAAAGACCAATTGAAACACGGACACAAAAAAAACCCAGAGGTTATTTTTGTGGAAAGCCGTAGTCAGGCACACATTTCCCTGTGTTTTCGGCAGCCTTCACTCCCCGCACGGTCCAGAAGCATCCCCCAGGGCCCCTTGGGCTCAGATGAGCAGAATTTGAAAACAGCTGGAGGAGTCTGCACACGTTTCGGACGAGGCTTTGCATCCCAAGCGCGTCCGTGCAGCTCAGAGATGTGCTGGGACGTCGTCAGGGTCTGGCAGGCAGCCACCCCAGGTACAGGGTCCGTGCTGCCAAGAGATGCTGTCGTGGGCTTGGTGACCGGTGGACACCGCACCAAGATGTCCCCGTTGCCGCCTTGGGCCCGCTGAACACCGGCTCAGACGCTTGTCTCGGGCGGGTGCTTGTGAGAAGCTAACTTGGCTTCAGACCGCGTTGAAGCGAGACTGGACTTGGGAGGACCTGTGTTCTGGGCTGAATGTGTGCCCCCAGATTCATGGGTTGAGGTCCTAACCCCGAGAACCTCTAAGCATGACCCTACCTGGAGATTTACAGACATGATCAAGTGAAAATGAGGTCATTAGGGTGACCAGTGTCCTTATAAAAAGGGAAGATTTGGACAGACAGACACGCATCAAGGGAAGACGGCCATCTGCAGCCGTGGGGGCGAGGCGGGGGCAGTTCTCCCGTCACGGCCGCAGCAGGACCAGCCTTGCGACACCTGGGTGGGCTCCGGCCTCCAGACGGGGGACAGGAGGTTCCAGTGTTGAAGCCGCACAGCGTGTGGGGCTTTGTCTAGCAGCCTGGGAAGGTGACAGGGCCCGTTAGCCAGTGGATGAGGGAAGGATGGAGCCTCAGGCTTCTACACCTCCCAGAGTGTGTTGTGTGAACCTTTGGTGCTCGTAGGTGCGCCAGGTGGTTTCCAGATGAATGATTTGCATAATTTTGTGTTCATCTGTGTAGGTGCTGCTACAGCAGTTACGTATTTTCAGGTTTAAATGCTCCTAACGTGTAGGTTTCACTGCAAATACAGGTATGAAATATATGTAGTATCAAAAATTTGTGAATGTGGGACTTCGCTGGCGGTCCAGTGGCCAAGACCGCGCTTCCATTGCAGGGGCTGCGGGTTCAGTGCCTGGTCGGGGAGCTAAGATCCCACAAGCCGCGTGGTGTAGCCAAGAAAACAAATTGTGAATGCTCAGATACAGTGTTACCGGTCAGAATCCGAAAAATTTAGCGTGTAGGTCTGGAAGGAAAGGTAGGTTGATGTAAAGAAAAATACTAAACAGTAGCAGGTTGGTGTCCAAATGAGAGCGCTCCTGAGGTGATGCGGGGACGTGGTCCTGGGCTCAGCCCGCCTGCCCTCTGTCCGCCCCGCGCCCCGTGACACACGTGGGAGCAGCATATGCGTGCACACACGTGACTGTACACGCGCACACACGGTCACACTGCTTCACGCCTCTCTGAGGAGACACGGGAGGAGATTGGTTTTCCGAGACCGACGCAGGCGGGCCCAACCCTGATGGTGGGCCCACCATCAGCCGGCTGCTTTCTCCTCTTAGGTGACAGGGGACAGCAGAGCCTGCTTCTCGGTCCACACACTCGCTCAGATCCTTGGAAACCAGGCCTGGAGCCCAGGGGCAGCGGGAGAGGTGGGATGGGGCAGTCACCACGGGGAGACGCGACCCAAACCAGCCACAGTGAGGAGTGGGCAGTGTGGGAGGTTTTATTTCTGCAAAGGGTCCCCGGGGCTGGGTCCAGCAGGTGTGGGTGCTTTTACTGCAGGTGCGTTTAGGTGCCGGTGACCTACCGTGGAGACCTGGGGTCAATACGGTGGCCCTGGCCCTTCTGCCAGCTGTTCCTCCACTGCCCTCCCCCTTCCCTGTCCTTTCCCTTTGCTCTGTTCCTCTCTCCCCAGTCTCCCCCACCGTCATTTCTCTCTCCCATCAGCATTCCCCCCAGCCCCCCCAGGTTCATGTGGCCAGGCCTCCTTCTTGGGCGGGCGTGCACACGACCTCAATGCCGCAGAGGCCACCGTTTGGGGCGCGCACGCAGGGCTGTCCGGCTGCGCTCTGGCCGTGGTGCGTCCACCTCCCGGCACGCTCAGGTGCCCTGCACTCCGCGAAGCAGAAGCTGCACGTCTCCGTCGGCTCGGGCGTTGCCTCTGCAGCGCTGCCGGCTTCCATCCAGTGATCTGCTGAGGGGGAGAGGGCGTTGGCCTCGGCCTGGACCCCTCCTCCCCCGCCCTGCACCCCCAAGGGACCACCTCCGGTGTTAGCCGCCCTGTCCTGGCAAGTGGGGCAAGCCCCGGGGCCCAACACCCACCCTTCCTCAGGGCCCTGTCTCTTCTTGCCCTGATGTTTGACCCTATTTCACCAGGACAGGTAGGAAACTGTAGGAACTGGCGCCAGGCTGCTCCCCGGGAGGACTGGCAACCGCTCTCCACTTAGAAGCGGGGGCAGAGCCAGGACAGAGGGATGTCCAGGACCCCACTGCGTGCTCACCCTTGGAGGACTTGGCCTGCGTCCGACATGGCCCTGGGGGGGGCTGGCAGGAGACCTGGTCCCCCCTCCTCTTCAGGAAACAGGCCACGGCCAGCAGGAAGCAGCAGACGATGGCACAGAGGCAGAGCCCCAGCGTGCTGTAGACCAGGGCCAGCTGGTCGGCACTCAGCTTCAGCCCTGGGGGGGCTGCAAGACAGCGGGGGACCCAGAGTCAGGAGGGGCCCCTCCCTGAAGCACCCCCCTCCGGCCAGCAGCCCCTCGTCCTCGCTTCCTCCTCGTGAGCCCCAAACAAGCCATGCGGTCACCCCCACGCCCCCTCGGAGGGCCGGGGGAACCCCAGAGCTGCACGCCCTTTGTCGTTCTCTCTCGCCGTGGGGTGTGGCTTGGGACAGTACCAGAGGTGGACAGGTGTCCAGGGAGGGTGTTTGACCAGGGCGCACGTGCTTGGAGAGAGACGGTGGCGTTGCTCCTGAGCCTGAGGGGCAGGTGTACACCAGGGGGACCTGGGGAAATGGGGCGCTGGCCCCGCTCAGGGCCCCGAGCCAAAGCCCTGCCCTCGAAATCTGTCCCGGGCCCTGGGATCGGGCGCCCCCAGCCCGGGAGGAAAGGCTGCTGGCCGCCTGCTGGTCTTGCTGCACGCCACACTTTCTCTAGCGCGTCCCTGACCCGCGCGCTTCTGTGAAGGAGGGGCGCTCGCCCCCTTTACAGGTTGAGGTGTAGTCCACGTGCTGCCAGGCTCACGGCCGTGAAGATGAGGGGGGTGGTTAGTGTGTTCTCAGGCTCGTGCGGCTGCTGCCTGTGCACCTGGGGTGTGTCCGGCACCGCATGACGCCCCCCGTCCGCCCCGGGCCCCCCCACGCTGTCTGTCGCCTGTCCTGGACACTTCATACCAGTGGAATTGAGCAGCACGGGACCTTCACGTCGGGCCCCTCGGCGTGTTTCCAAGGCTCAGGCGTGTGGCCACGTGTGTTGGGTCTGAGTAACGTTCCACTGTGTGGATGCACCACATCGTGTTTGTCTGTCCCTGATGAGCAAGCATTTCGGTTGTTTCCACCCTTTGGCGGCTGTGAAGGCTTGCGTGCAGGTTTCCGTGTGCACGTGTGTGTGCAGCTCTCGTGGACGCGTCCCACGAGTGTAGTTGCCGGGTCAGGTGGCGCTTCCTTGCTGAGCTGTTTGAGGATCCTGCAGGCTGTTCCCGCTGTGGGCACACCGCCTTACAGTCTGTTTTTCAGATGACAAAACTGAGCCTCAGATCTGGTCACAGTTGCAGAGCTGCACCTGGGGGCGGGTCTGATGGGCTCCACGCCGGGGCTCCAGGCCGGCCGCGCACAGATGGCAAGGTGGACACTGTCCCTCTTCCTTACGCAGGCTCCTTAGGGGCAGAATTTTATGAAGTGACAGCTGGCTGGTGCCACCCTGATGTTCACAGAGCTCTGGGTGGGCTGTTGGCGCCACCCCCGGCCGGCGACGTCCGTGTGTCCCAGCTCCCAGGCCCCCCTCTGCTCACCGGCTCCTGTGCGTCCCTGGGATAAAATAAAGCCGTCGGCCTGGCCGGATTAGCGGGGGAGAGGCTGGCAGCCTTCACGTGGGAGGTGGAATTCCCAGCTACCAGATTCTGCTAAGTACACAGTGAAGTGCTGGGTGGATTTCAGGTGTTTTCAGCTGAACTCTGACACTCAAACTACCTCGAGGCTGGCTGCTGGCATTTGGAGATGGTCCTCGATTCCTGCCCTTCAAGTCGGGCTGGGCCGGGCCCCCCTGCACCCAGCAGTACGCAGTACAGGGGACGCAGGGCCTGGCCGGTGCCATGACGAGGCCTGGCAGCCTCTGCTCTGCTCTCCCGGGCGCCCTGAGCCACCACGTGAGGAGGGTGATTTGGAGCTTCCTGAGGGAAATGGACCAGTTCCTGCCTGGTGACCCGCTCGTAGAGCGTGCTTCGCAGAGGCCCTGGATCCGGAGGAGAGGTGCAGTTAAAACTGTGAAAGATGTCACCTTCCGCCTCTGTCCCAGGCTGGCGACACAGGCACGTCTGGGTGGGGTGGTTTCCTCTGAGGGCCACGTGCAACCACCTGCCAACGCGGACGTGCCCTTTCCAGGCTTGTGGACTCACTACCTTCACTTCTAGGCACGTGGATGCAGGCATTTGCTGGGCTTTGTTTACAGTGAGAGCCGGAGACCAGCTCCCTGGTGGGTCCTGAGATGGGCTGAGCCTCAGGAGCAGGAAGTGAACAGGGAGAGAGAGGTGGGCGCTCGGGCTTCTCCTTGGTATGAAATGTGCTTAGACAAGAGCATGTGGGAACCGACAAACCCAGGCCGCAGCAGGTGTTGCTCCTGGGGAGAGACTTTCCCCAAACCTCGCTTTTTAATACCTTCTTTCTTCCGTCACGATCCCTGTGTGTCGTCCTTTCCGAACGGGAACGGCAAGGAGCGTGCTGGCTGCCTCGCTTGTTAAAGCCGAGTCAGAGGCTGGCCAGGTGCGGGGACGGGGTCCCCAGCCACCGCTGTGCTTCCTCTGTTTAGTCACCAGCTGTTCAGGTCTGCAAGCTCGGTCGCTGACCTCTGTCGGCCCTCAGTGACCTGGCCCCCGAGCGGAGCGGCCTCGCCCAGTGCCTCCCTGTCTGCTGACCCCGGTGGGTGCAGGGGCTTCAGTCGGGAAAGGATGTGAGCTCTGTCCTTGCCAGAGAGCCAGCCCTGCGGCGCAGTTCTGAGCACCGCCACCAGGGGGCACCGCGGATGGTTTATTTCCAAGCGGGTTTTCCGTTAGATTTGTTCCGTGCTTGTACTGTTTTCAGAGTCAAATCTCGCCTAGAAACAGGATTTCCCCGACTGCTGCTGCTGGGCTGGAGCTCGGGCTGGCTGGGCGGGCAGTGCTGTGACCTGTCCTGAGGGGCCTTGGTGTAGCCGGGGCAGGGCAGGTTTTGAGCCTGGGCCCTGCGGCCACCCTTGCTCACCGTCACGCCTGCCTCCTGGTGAAACGGGGCAGACGCTCCGGCCTCCGCGCTGTTGGTAGCAGCTCGACCCAGTGGAACGTTCCGCCAGCATCCCCACGGCCCCAGCCCAGCGAGCAGGCAGGTCAGGGGAGGGGTGAGGTGGGCTCCCGAGGCTTTCTGCCCCCTTCCCCTGGCCTCAGCCCTGGGGATGAAGAGGGGGCCTGGGGCAGCCGCCACGGTGACATCTCTTGCAGCCGTCGGGGGCGGATGGGGGGTGGCGTGTGTGGGGAGAAAACACTCCACACCCTGAGATAAAAAGCCAGAGACGAGACCAACCCCCAGGCCGCCGTGCAGGATGTGCTCCCAAGGCGGGCATCGCCCTCCCACGAGGGATCTGGTAACCTGCACATGGGACCTTATGACCTGATTTGGGGAAAAAGCCTTTGCACATGTAGTCAAGTTAAGGATTTGGAGCATCAAGGCCCAGGGTCGCTGAGGCCCTGTGAGAGCCCTGTGAGGGGGGTGCCGGGCTGCCCCCCAGTGGGGACAGGGAGATACAGAGTCTGGAGACGTCCCAGGTCAGTCGTGCTCACGCCACCTGGAGCTCTGAACCCGGGACCCAGGAGGCCCTTGAATAGGGCCTGGGGGCTCCGTGGGCTCGGATAAGAAAAGCAAACCTTAATTTTCACTAAAGCTTAGCCTTTGCTCCCACTGTTTGTAGCAGTCGCAGCCCCAGTGGTCCTAGCAGTGGCTGTACCCTGTCCACAGAGAATCCATGTGTTTCCACTCCCAGCCCCTCCCAGCACCTGCACATGCTGTGCCCCCTGCCTGGAACACCTTTCTCCACGTCGTCTCTTAGATGTATGCTTTCCTTTTAAATGAGCAGTTACTACGTGCTGATCCTGACACTCAGTGCAGCAACCCCGTGAAGGCAGGTGATCTCAGTCTTACGGAAACACTTAACCTCAGAGAGGTTAAGTGACTTGCTCAAGGTCACACAGTTGGTGGGAGATGGAACCAGGGGTCTGGCCCCCAGTCTGCCTTGAGGGCCTCTCCTCGGGGAAACCTTCCTCGCCCCATCGCACCCTGGCTGGGGGATGTCGTCGCCACGCACTGAGGTTACTCAGTCATTTGTCTCTCCCATCAGACTGTAACTTATATGGGGTCAGCGACAGGGTCTGCCTGACTCTTGCACCCGTCCCCCCAGGCACAGCTGAGCCCTCCACAGTTACCGTCAAATGAAGGAACGGCCATTCCGAGAGACGTGGAGGGGCCAAGGGTGGGGGCTGGCAGGGCGGGGAGTGAGTGGGGGGGACAGGTCCGCCCCTCTGCCACGGGCAGTGTTCTGCACGCCCTGCCCTTAACACCCAGGGTGTGGGCCCGGCACTTCCTGTTCACAGTCCCCACCAAACCCAGCTCTTGCCCCACCTGCACGCCCAGGTATCAGGACACAGCGGGACACACGTAAGCCCCAGACCTCCAGAGGGACACGCGGCAGGGGCAGGTATGGCGAGGCGTCACCCAGCCCTCCGAAGCTCGGGAGGCCGCACCATGGAATGACTGGGACAGCGGTCAGGTCAGACGTGGTCACGCTGACCCCACTGGCTCCTGGAATGTCTGTCCACACTTCCTGGGGGATTCATACCTGGAGGGTCCACCCCAGGCCCTCTGGGGAGGGGGCTTGGCTGGTGGTCACAGACAGGAAGGGCTAACGGTGTCACACTGGCAAGAGGTCCCCCTAAGTGGGCGACGGCGCCACAGAACACTGCTTTGGGGATTGGCTCTTGCAGAGCGGACGAACTTTGGAACCCGCAGGCCGGGTCCGAGTCCCCGCTCAGCTGTGCACTGACTCTCCAGGTTTTGAGACTCAATTTCTCTGTCTGTAAAGGGGAATCTGTGGCATCGGAGGTGGACGGGGTTCTGGGTTTGGCTGGAAGAGTCAAATAAGTCACTGCAGGGAAGGCACGGGGGTCACCAGACCTTGGAGAGCGGCCCCCTTTGTGGTCCCGTTCGTCACCCCCTCCACCCGTATCCACGCCCTCTGTGTGTGAATCTGCATTTCCTCTCACAAGAGGCTGTGCTGGATAAAAACCGGCCACAAACCCCCCACAGCTACAAATCCTTCGCCTCTCCTCCAGCCGAGAGCGGGGTCTGTCTCCCCCGCCTTGAATCTAGCTGGCTTTGCATCTGGAGGGATAGGATGCAGCAGATGATGGGTGCCAGCTCTTGGCCGAGAGGTTCAGAGGCCCGTGTGTCACCTCTGATGCTGCTGCCCACCCGCTGGTCCCAGGGGAGGATGAGAGACTCAGGAGCCGAGCCCCTCCAGCTGACTCCAGCCAAGCCCTATGCCATGAGGAATAACACGCCGTGGAATCTGGGGGCTGTTTGTTAACGTGGCAGCAGCTTACTGACAGGAGGGCAGAGCAGAGTAAGAGACAACAGTCTAACCGAGAAGAACCAGGCTGGGCACTTCGTTATCAGGACACATGAAGCCTGTTCTCATGGAAGTGACGTCATGGGGAAAGTCACAGAAAAGGAGGAAAACCAGCCAGCGCCTGGCAGACCAAGAGCACCATAAATATCAAGTGTTTGTGGGTCCACATCCCCACCCAAGCCCCGTCCTCTCTGACACCACAGAGCAGAGTAGCTGAGCCAAGAGGTATTTTCTGGGAGGATTAATTAGGTCATTTCCAGTGCTCGGCACTTAGTAAGTGCCTAGTTCAAGAGACCCCTCTCACATATCTAAGGAGGCCCATCTCCACCGTGAGCTTTTTTGATAGTACTTTTCTTTCTCATTCTTGGTAAGTCTCCATTGCCTCTAAATGGAGTGGGGGTCTTGCTCACTGGTTAGCTGTGCTATCCACTCGCTGCCCTGTGTTCTGAGAATTCATTCAGCCACCATTATGAGACTCCCAACTGTCAGGTCTTTTTTCTTCTTTTGCTTCCTTCTTGCCCACAGACTTCTGTAAACTTTGCTTAATTTTTTTTTTTTCTATCCTGTGATGATCCCCCCACCCCCCTGGTTTCTGGCCATTTGCCTGCACTGGACTTCCTGCTTTGCAGCCTCTCCTTATTGAGGCCTGGTGCCTGCCTTCCATCCACTCTGACCCTTGGACACCGCGCAGGCCAACCTTAGGTGGCTTACCTGGACCCACATCCGAGCCTCTGTGCTCTGATCCCTGGTACCTCCCTAGGTTGTCTGCCCGGGTCGAGGCCTCTCCGGTCCGCTGTCTCCTGACCTCTGGTGGGAGGTTCACTTGACTCCTGAACTTGTTCTCACAGAAGTGTGTGCATTGCTTGGGGTGACGTCCACAGATGGAGGCACAGCTGATACAGTCCCCCAGGAGCTGGTCATAGTACCTGCCTTGCTCTTTGCGGCAGCTGAGTGACTCTGGGAGACAGAGATGCGTGATGCTGCTGGGTGACAGACACAGGCAGAAACTGGGGGTCTGGCCTCAAAGGGATCAAAGTTAAAAAAGAATCCTAGTCCAGTTCCCCAAAAGCAATTCCAGAGTAATCCAAGTCCTCTTCCAGTATGCAAATGTAAGACTATACATTGTCCTCTAAGTACTGTTTTAGCTGCATCACACACATTTTGACATGTAGTGTTTTTTCTGTACCTAGTTTAGAATGTTCTTATTTTTCACTATTATTTCTTCTTTGACCTATAATTTAAAAGAGCATTTCTTAGTACTAACTGTATAAGGGTTTTCTAGTTATCTTTTAAGTTATTACACTGTCACATAACTTCTTTACTTGGGTTTTTCAAACCTCATAAGGGAGAAACATATTTCATATAAATATAAGGAATGGAGAACAAAACCAGAATCTGCCTTAGCAAGTTGGGGAAGGGGACTGGAAGGAAGGTGAGAAAGCTCAGATTAATAGTGTTTTTTCTGTCTTAATAATAAATGAGAATTTCAGGAGCTTAACCAGGCATCAGTGCCAAGGGGCAGAAGCCAAGCAAACTGAAGCCCATTCACACTTGCTGGAGAGAGCAGTTTTGAGTGCCATACAGAAACCTATACTTTCACAGGGTAGGTTTCCCTTGTCTCTAAGATTCATTCATATGAAAATGTGACTCGCATGCAGGTTTTCAGGGCGCATTTTGGAGGCAGCACAAGACAGAGGCCAAGAACCCAGACCTTGAAGCCACGCGGGCTTGGGGAAGCTCTGGTCCGCCACTTCACGTGGTGGACTTGGCCCCTCCATACCTCAGTCTCCTGTTTTCCAGGAGAGGAATGATGATAACAATGGTGATTTCTTACGGTTGTTACGGGGATTTGAAGTCCCCAGCACAGTGCCTGACACATAATGAATAATGCTCAGGGTTTAAATAGGATATTCACTTGTGCCTCTTTGCGATGCAAACATGCCAACACGTACATCCTTTTCAGAGTAGAAGACAAAACCAGGAAGGCCTGCATTTGGGACCTCAGGGGAGACTCAGGTGATCCTGTCAGGACCAGTGACCACCCCTTGCCCTTACCCTGCTGTGGCCCTGGACCCTCCTGACCCCGACACTCACAAGGTGGAGTTAGCCTGATGGCAGCAGTGTTCCCGGGCTTGCCGTGACCTCCTCTCGTCCTTGGGAACCCCCATGTGGCTGTGCAGGTGACAGAGCTCCACAGACCACCAGCCCTCACTGCCTGACCTCACAACCTCCCCTCTGGGCCTCGATATTCCCTGTTGTATTTTCCCGCCTCCACGCCTTTGTCCACGCTGGTCCCTCGTCCAGGGTTGCCGTTCCCCCTCATCTGACTTCTGCATCTGTGGACTCTTAACAATCCATCTCAGGTGGCGCTTCCTACCAGAAAACTTCCTCGCTCCCCAACCCATCAGCCGGACGTGGTCTCTCCCAGCTGTGGCGTTTTACGGTAGTTCACCTTTTTACCATGAAGTGGAGTCATTTCTCCAACTAGATAATAACCTCCTTGAAGGGTCTGTCAGATTCCTCTTTCCAGGGGTTTGTGGGTCAACACTGAATGTCCACCTCATTAATGGATAGTGGCTCAGAGCCATGGTGTTGCAGACTCAGAAAGTTGTTGTTCAAATCCTAACTCTTCCACTACTGTGCTGTGTGATCTTGGGCAAGTCACTCAGCCTCTCTGAGCCCCACTCAGCCAGTATTCATGAAGCACTTACTATGTGTCAGGCACTGTGCTAGGCTTAAGAAAGGAATTGAGCTCTCAGTCGGGTGGTTGAGACACATGAACACACAGGAAAGAACGTGTGGTACAAGCTGTGATAAGTTCCATCAGGGAAAGAACAAGTTACGAAAAAGCAAGCAAAAGACAATTAGAGAAAACTGGATATGGCCTGAGTGCAGATGATACTAAGGAATTATTGCTGGGGGTGATAAAACATTGAGGTTACATTTTAAAGGCCCTTATGTTTTAGGGATTCGTGATCCAGTATTTACACATAAAATAATACGAGTTCTTGGATTGGCTTTAAAATACACAAGTAAAAAAATTGGGGACTGTAAAGGTGGCATTTCTAAAGCTGCTGATGGGTAGACAGGTTCATCATGCTGTCCTCTCTCTGTCATAATTTCTATAATAAAAAGTTTCAGAAGAAAGAGCAGAGAATGATGAAGGAGGGCCCACTTTCCACCCGGCAGTCAGAGAGGACCTCTTGATTTGGGGCTGAGACCTGAAGGCCGGGTAGGAGGGAGCCCGGGAGAGAAGGTGGGGAAATGCATCCCTGTGCAAAGGCCCTGAGGCAGGAAGGAACAGAGCATGCTTGGGAAGCTGCAAGGAGGATAGGAGGGTCAAAAGGTAGAAGGTGCCACACTGTCCATCTCCCGTCTCCCTCCACCCCTCCTCAGGCCCCAAGTGCAGGCCAGGGGGACCTCTGGGGGCAGGAGGGGCATCCAGCCCAGGCTCGGGCCCCAGGACTCACTGCAGAAGGCTGCACAGGTGCGTGGACTCTGATTGCTGCAGATGGCTTTGCAGGAGACACAGGTGTTCAGCAGCGGGTCCCAGTACTGCCCTTCGGGGCAGGGCTCCATGGCCACCCCCAGCCGCAGGCCCTGTGGGGCTGAGAGGCAGGGAACGTGAGGGCAGCTGGCACCACTGGAGGCCGGAGCCCAGGCGGCCTCTCCCGCTCACGTTCCCTAGGGGGAACAGACAGAGTTGGTTTCTGCCCCAGTTGTACTTGCTGGGCAATCCGGGGCTGACACCCTGAGCCTCAGTTTCCCGTCTGGGGCACGGCAGTTCTGAGGCCCCTCTGGCATCAGTGGAGCCCTGCTCGGCCCTGTTCTCTACCCTCATGAACGTGCATACGCCTCCTGCCACGGGGTCTTTGCACGTGCTGGTCCCTTTGCACCCCATGCTCTTCATGCTTCACGACTGGTCATTTCCTCCTGACCCCTCAGATCTCTGTTGCAACTTCGTTTCTTCAGGGAAGCCTTTCTGACACCCTCCCAGCCCGGATTGGGACTTGCTCCTTCTTCTGCACTTGTCACTGTTGTCACTTGACTTTTGTGATGCAGTTCTTTGATATTGTCTCCCCATTAACTGGGGGCATCACGCAGGCATAGATGCTAATTGATTTGTTTGCTGCTGGGTCCTCAGAACCTAGATAGTGCCCAGGACATAGTAGGTGCTCATTAAATGAATGAATTAGAAAAGCAGACCTAGCCAGTGCCTAGCAAACAGCAAGCACTCAATAAATGTCCGTTTCCTTCCCTTGCTCTTTTGCTGAGGTGTGAGACACACACAATGACAAATCTCAAGAGTACAGCTTGACAAATCTTTGCACGTGTACACGCCTGTGTCACGACCACCGCGTCAAGGTGGTGAATATTTCTTGCTCCCTGATGACTCCCACGGGCCCCTCCCACCCAACATCCACCCCCAGAGGTGACTTCTGTTCTGAGTTTGAACGCCACAGGGCCAGAGGCTGCTGCTACTGCCTGTTCCTGAACTTTCATTGTCTGGATTCTTTGGCTCTGTAAGGCATCTGGGACTCATTCCAGATGGTTGTGTGTTGCTGAGTCTTCTGTAATTTTCTGCCTAATTTCATGGCATTTTCCTCCCCAACAACTTCTTTTAAACATTTTTTGAGGCACTTGTTTATTCTTTAATGGGAGTCCACTGAGGAGAGACCAGCGGCTCCCCCTCGACCTGGCAGCTTAACCACCTGGGTTTATCCTCCTTCCCTCTTGGAACCAAACTGAAAGGGCAGGAAAGGATAGTTGTCCTCGAAGGTGGAATGGAGGAAGTGACTGCAGCAGGGGACAGGCGTCAGCAACGTTTTGGAAGACGGAAGGCAGAGGGCCTGGGGTGACAGGCTTCAGTTGAAGATCTCTCTCGGTTGAAGCTCATGGGGAGGAAGCGGAATTGCGTCACCGAATGCTAGGAACCTCCTGGAACTGGGGCACTAGGACCTCTGGCCGTGGGGGATGGGAGGGCAGAGCAGTGAAATAGGGTTGGAGACTTAACGTAAAGAGGGCTTGACCCCAGGCAGGTGACGGCCCCTCACCCACCCGAGCAGGAGATTGGTTGGGGTCTCCTCAGACACAACTGAGGAGGGGTGGCAGTGAGGTCCACTATCCCCCCCAGCCATACCTCAGGACTGCTGTGGCCAGGTTTGTAAAAGATGTGTCCTTCCCCATCCTGCAACTGGCAGGAAGCCAGCAGACTCTGCTCTGGAAAAGCTGACCCAAAGGAAAAGCCCTGGAGGCACTGACTGGGAGATTCTTTCAAGAAAGTGACCATGCTGCTTCCTGACCACTAGAGCAAAGTTTCTGTGTGAAAACGCCGTCCATTTACCCAGAACTTCCAATCGGCCATTAGTGCCTCAGTGTGAATTGTGAACTGCAGCCAAGGGTCACCTGATATTGGAGCACCACCTCTGCATGAAAGAGACCTTGGACGATGCAAGCAGAAGAAATCACCCGGTGCCAATAGAGACAATGCAGGGAACAGAAGAAAACTACAAGATGACAGCAAGACATCCTTAGAAAGAGAAGAGAACTTTTATATCCACGAGAAAGAATGGTGTGCTAATTTTTTTTTTTTTTTTTTTTTCGGCTTGTGGGATCTTAGTTCCCCAACCAGGGATCAAACCCGGGCCCTCAGCAGTGAAAGTGTGGAGTTCCAGTCACTGGACCGCCAGGGAATTCTCAGTGATGTGCTACTTTAAAAATTTTTTTTGCGGTACACGGGCCTCTCACTGCTGTGGCCTCTCCCGTTGTGGAGCACAGGTTCCGGACACGCAGGCTCAGTGGCCATGGCTCACGGGCCCAGCCACTCCGCGGCATGTGGGATCTTCCCGGACCGGGGCACGAACCCGCGTCCCCTGCATCGGCAGGCGGACTCTCAACCACTGCGCCACCAGAGAAGCCCAGTGATGTGCTACTTTTAAAGAATTGTATGCATAGAACAACTAAGAATGACTAGAAAATTTAAAATATAATAGCCAGAATAAAAACACCTGTTGAAGGGTTATAAGATATAATTGAAGAAATATCCCAGAAAATCGGAAAAGATGTGAAAAATATGGAATTATATCAGGACGTCTGGAGGTTGACTGATGGGAGTTCCAGAGAAAACAGATTTGAAAGACAGCCTCCAGATTCAAAGAGCCAATCAGGTGTCCTGCACAATAAATTCTCTCAAACCAAGACCCGCCATCGTGAAATTCAGGAGCAACAGAGACTTGAAGGAGACTCTAAAGCCTCCTTGAGAACAAGCAGCTCACCTACAGGGAGGGCTCTGTGAGTTAGGAACTCTGTGCACATTTCAAATCAAAGCGGGGGCATGAGAGCGATGCCAGGGAAGATGGCCAGGAGGAAGCCCCAGCGACCTGCTTCTCCCCTAGCGGCCATCAAGCTGGCAGCCTTGGCTGAAGTAACGATATTGGAGCTCTGGGGTTGTCTATGGGACAGTTGGGCAAAGAGGCTGGTAGATTTGGGGAGTTTTGGTGCCTTACAGCCTATCGTGGGGTGGTGGCTGTTCATGTCCCTGGGGCAACTTGCTAGGACCTGGATGGGCAGTAAGGACCTTGTCCTCTGAATGTTGGGATTGTGGGTTCTAATTGCTGGTTGCCGCTTTTGATCACTGAGGAGCCAGCACAGAGGGTGGTGGGCATTGTTTCAGCCTCCCTGGTTGAAGTGGCTCCCAGGGGATTGGAAGAGATCTACTGCCCCCCATTTGGGGAGTCACACATTTAGGAAAATCTTTGTCAGGTCACTGGCTGACTGCAGAGATGAAGGAACAGAAACTTTGGTGACCACACACAAGGAATACATACTTTGCAAAAATAGTTTGGAAGAGTCACAAACAGACTCCAGCTCTCAGCAACAAAAACTTCAGCAATCCCTGAGGAGTGAGAGAGTTAAATTTCCAGACTTAGCACAATGTAATGCTCAAAATGTTCAGTTCTCAAAAAACTTACAAAACATACAGAGAAACAGGAAAATACGGCACATTCACAGAAAAAAAGGCTTTGACAGAAACTATCCCTGAGGAAGCCTAGACATTGGAAGTATTAGTTGAAGATGTTAAGTCAACTGTCTTAAATACGTTCCATGAGCTACAGGAAACCACAGACAAAGAACTAAAGGAGATCAGGAAAATGATGTAAGAACTAAAGGAGATCAGGAAAATGATGTAAGAACAAAATGAGGATATGAATAAAGAAATAGAGGTTGTAAAAAAGGAACCAAAACCTGGAAGCAACCCAGATGCCCTTTAGTAGGTGAACTGATAAATAAACTGTGGCCTCCAGACAGTGGGACCTCAAACCATGGAAAGACACGGAGGGATCTTAAATGCATGTGACTGAGAAAAGCCACGCTAAGAAGGCTCCACGCTGTATGATCCCAGCTCTGTGACATTCTGGAAACAGAAGAAAGGTCAGTGGTTGTCAGGGGTTGAGGGGGAGGGAGAGATAAAGGTGGAGCACAGCGGGTTATACAGAGCAGTGAAACTGAATGCAAGTCGTTATACATTTGTCAAATCCCATGGAAAGTACAAGACCGAGAGTGAACCCCAGTGTAAACTATGGAGTTTGGACAATAATGATGTATTAATGTAGTTAGTTGTAGTGGATGTGCCACTTTAGTGCAGGACATGGATAGTGAGGGAGGCTGTGCATGTTTGGGGACGGGGGTATATGGCAATTCTCTGTAATTTCCATTCCATTTTTCTGTGAACCTCAAACCACTCTAAATAATCTATTAAAAAATGGAAACAAACTGAAATTCTGGAATTGAGAAGTCCAGTAACTGAAATGAAAAGACTCCCTAGAGGGGTTCAATAGCAGATCCGAGCAGCCAGAAGGAAAGGATCAGTGAGCCTGGAGATAAGACTATTGAAATTATTTAGAATAGGAATCAGAAATTTAAAAGAATGAGAAAAAACAAACAGAACCTGAGGGACTCGTGGGAGCCCATCAAATGTAACACCGTATGCACATAGGAATTTCAAAGAGAAGAGAGAGAGAAAATATTTGAAGAAATAATGGCTGGAGACTTCCCAAATCTTAGGAAAGACATGAATATACATGTCTGAGAATGTCAATGAATAAGCAGGATAAATTCAAAGACGCCCACATTGAGACACATTGTAATAAAATTGTGGAAACCCAAAGATGAGAGAATTGTGAATGCAGCAACAAAGAAACAATTGTCAGATACAGGGGAGCCTCAATAAAATTAATAGCTGGTTTCTCCTTAGAAATCATGGAGGCTAGAAGTGAGCTGTCACATTTAAAGTCCAAAAAGAAAAAAAAAAAAACTATCAACCAAGAATTGCATATCTGGCAAAACTATCTTTCAGGAATGAAGGAGAAGTTAAGACATTTCCAGATAAGCAAAAGCTGAGAGAGTTTGTTACCAGTAGACCTGTCCTACAAGAAATGCTAAAGGGAGTTGTCCTTCATGCTGAAATGAAAGTGCACTAGACAGTAACTTGAAGTCATAAGAAAAAAGAAGGAGCATTGGTAAAGGAAATCTATGACAATATCAATATCAATAGGAAGGGACAGAGATATAGAACAGTGTTTGTACACTACTGAAACTAGGTATTATTGAAACTAAGTTGTTAGAGGTTTAAGACATTAGTTGTAATCCTCAGGGTAATCACTTAAAAAATAACTAAAAACATACAGAAACTGAAAGAAAAAGGGAATAAACATGGCACACTACAAGTAATTAAATACAAAAGACAAGTCAGTAGTGGAGGAACTGAGGAACAGAAAACGTAAGACATACAGAAAACACATAGATAAATGGCAGAAGTAACTCCTTTATCAGTAATCATATTAATGTCAATGGACTAAACTCTGCTATTACAAAAGGCAGAGACTGGGAGATTGGATTAAAAAAACAGTATTCATCTAGATCCTGTTTATAAGAGACTTACTTTACATAAAAGGACACGAGCTTGAAAGTAAAACAATGGACAAATATCGTCCATGCAAATAATAACCAAAAGAGAACTGAGGGGGCTATATTATTATAAGACAAAGTAGTTTAATCAAAAGAGGTTACAAGAGACAAAGACAAGATATATTGATTAAAAGTTTGATACGGCAAGAAGATTTAACAATTATAAACACGCGTGTTACAACAGAGTGCAAACATATGAAACAAAAGTTGACGGAATTGAAGGGAGAAATAGTTCTGTGACAATTTGGATATTTCGATTCCCCACTTTCAGTAGTGGGTAGGAGAACTGGACAAAAGATCAATGAGGACAAGATGACTTGAGCAACTCTGTAAAGCAACCATGTAACAGACATATACACGACACTGTACTCGGCGACACAGACTACACATTCTTCTAAAGTGTCTGTGGAACATACTCCTGGACAGACTGTGCGTCAGGTCACAAAACAAATCTTAATAGGTTCTAAAAGATTAATTCAAAGAATCTTTTCTGATCAAAGTGGAATGAAACTAAAAGCCAACAACAGAAGGAAAATTGGAAGGTTCACAAATAGGTGGAACTTCAACAACACACTTTTTTTTTTTTTTTTTAATTTATTTGGCTGTGCCGGGTCTTCGTTGCAGCACACTGGATCTTCGTTGCAGCATGTAGGAGCTAGTTCCCAGGGATTGAACCCGGGCCCCTTGCATTGGGAGCAAAGAGTCCTAACTGCTGGACCACCAGGGAATTCCCCCCAAAACGCTCTTAAACAACCAATGGGTCAAAGAAGAAGTCACAAGAGATATTAGAAAATAGATATTAGAAAATATCTTGAGATAAATGAATATGAAAACACAACGTACCAGAAGTTATGGGATACAGTAAATGTAATGCTAAGAGGGAAATTTATAGATATAAATGGGTACACTAAAAAAAGAAGAATCTCTCAGATCTTGACCTATCTGTATACCATGAGGAACTAGAAAAAGAAAAGCAAACTAAACCCAGAGCAAGCATAAGGAAAGATTAGAGCGGAGATAAAAAAGAGAATAGAAAAGCTGTAATATGGACTTCCCTGGTGGTCCAGTGGTTAAGAGTCCACCTTCCAATGCAGTGGACGCATGTTCAATCCCTGGTTTGGGAACTAAGATCCCACGTGCCGTGGGGCAGCTAAGCCTGCGTGCCATAACTACTGAGCCCGCACACTCTGGAGCCCGCATACTGCAACAAAGAGCCCACGTGCCGTGACCAAGATCCTGCATGCTGCAACTAAGACCTGATGCAGCCAAATAAATATAGAATTGATTAAAATAATAATAATAAGTTTAAAAGAAAAACTATAATAGAGAAAATCAACAAAGCCAAAAGTTGGGATTTTGAATAGATTTACAAAACCAACAGACCCTTAGCTGGATTGATTAAGAAAAAGAGACGTAACTCAAATTACTAAAATCAGAAATGAAAGTGGGGCATTGATACGTATTTTACAGGTTATAAGAGAGTACTGTGAACAATTGTGCAGCAACAAATCAGGTAATCTAAGTAAATGGACGGTTCCTGGAAACATACAATCTACAAAAACTGATACATGAAGAAAGAATATCTGAATAGACCTATAACAGGTAAGGAGATTGAATCAGTAATAAGAAACCTCCCAACAAAAAGCCCAGGACCAGGGCTTCCCTGGAGGCGCAGTGGTTAAGAATCTACCTGCCAATGCAGGGGACGCGGGTTTGAGCCCTGGTCTGGGAAGATCCCACATTCTGTGGAGCAACTAAGCCCGTGCGCCACAACTACTGAGCCTGCGCTCTAGAACCCGTGAGCCACAACTACTGAGCCTGTGTGCCACAACTACTGAAGCCCGTGTGCCTAGAGCCCGCGCCACAGCAGTGGCTTCGATGAGAAGCCCGCACGCTACAATGAAGGGTAGCCCCTGCTCTCCACAACTAGAGAAAGCCTGTGCACAGCAACGAAGACCCAACGCTGCCAAAAATAAATAAATACAGTTTTTTTAAAAAAAAGAATGTGATCATTAAAAAAAAAAAAAAAAAAAAGCTCAGGACCACATGGCTTCACTGGTGAATTCTACCAAACATTTAAAGAAGAATTAAAACTAATCCTCAGACTTTTTCAAAAACGTTGAAGAGGGAGCACTTCCTAACTCTGTGAGGTCAGCATAACACTGATGCTGAAGCCTAATAAAGACATCATAAGAAAAGAAAATTTCAGACCAATATGCCCTGTGAATATAGATGCGAAAATTCTCAACAAAATACTAGCCAATCAAATCCAACAGCATATTAAAAGGATTATACGTTATAACCAAGTGGGATTCATTTCCAGAATGCAGTAATAGTTCAACACATGAAAATCAATAGATGTGGGCTTCCCTGGTGGCACAGTGGTTGAGAGTCCGCCTGCTGATGCAGGGGACACGGGTTTGTGCCCCGGTCCGGGAGGATCCCACATGCCGCGGAGCGGCTGGGCCCGTGAGCCATGGCCGCTGAACCTGTGCGTCCAGAGCCTGTGCTCCACAATGGGAGAGGCCACAACAGTGAGAGGCCCACGTACCGCCAAAAAAAAAAAAAAAAAAAAAATTAAAAAAATGAAAATCAATAGATGTAATACACTTCAAGAATGAAGGAAAAAACTACATGATCATTTTGAGGCAGAAAAAGCATTTAACAAAATTCAGCACCTTTTCATGATAAAAACATTCAGTAAAGTAGGAATAGAAGACAACCTCCCTACATGATAACCATGTATGAAAAACCCACAGTTGACATCACACTCAGTGGTGAAAGACTGAAAGTGTCTCTCCTATGACTAGTAACAAAACAAGAATGCCCACTCTTACTGCTTCAGTTCAACATAGTACTGGAAGAGCAATTAGGCAAGAAAAAGAAATAAATGTATTCAAATTGGAGAGGAGAAAGTAAAATCTGTTCATAGGTGACATGATCTTATATGTAAAATCTCTAAAAATTTCACACACTAAACACTGTTAAAGATAAATATTCAGCAAAGTTGCAGATACAAAAGCAACACAAAAAATCAGTTGCATTTTTCATATACTTGCAATGAACGATCCTAAAAGGAAATTAAGAAAACAAGTCCATGTTCAGAGACAAAAATGAATAAAATACTTAGGAATGAATTTAACCAAGGTGGTGAAAGAAGTATACCCTGAAAACTACAAAACATTGCTGAAATTAGAGAAGATCTAAATAAAAGACATCCCATGTTCATGGATTGAAAGACAATGTTAAGATGTCAATACAATTCCTAACAAAATCCCAGTGACGTTTTTACACAAATAGAAAAACCCGTCTTAAAAATTCATTTGACCCTGAATAGTCAAAACAATCTTGAAGAAGAAGAACAAAGTTGGAGGACTCATACCCTGATTTCAAAACTTACTACAGGGCTTCCCTGGTGGCGCAGTGGTTGAGAGTCCGCCTGCTGATGCAGGGGACACGGGTTCGTGCCCCGGTCCGGGAAGATCCCACATGCCGCGGAGCGGCTGCGCCCGTGAGCCATGGCTGCTGAGCCTGCGCGTCCGGAGCCTGTTGCTCCGCAGCGGGAGAGGCCACAACAGTGAGAGGCCCGCGTACCACAAAAAACAAACAAACAAAAAAAAAACTTCAAAGCTAAAGTAAACAGTGTGATAATGGAATAAAGACAGATACTCAGAGCAGTGGACTAGAATAGAACCCGGAAATAAGCTCTCCATCTATGGTCAGTTGATTTTCAACTGATGGAGGAGGGGGGAAAGCAGGGTCCATCTCAGTCAAGAGGGAAAGATAGAAGTTCTCAGAATGATGGTGAAGGGAATCCCTGGGACATGGCCTGGAGGCCAAGGGGGAGCCCTGTCTCAACTAAAATAGGAGAAAAGCGGAAGGAACATCTCCAGTGGAAACGGAACCGTATATAAGCGAGTCTGCTTGACCAGTTGACAGGCTGGATCTGCCCCAGAGCTGGGGGTGAGTTCCTGAGACATACAGAGAAAACCAAGGAGTTTCAACTCCAGGGAGGTCACATGGCTCAGCTGTGAACAAAGTTTACATCGTCATGTTGAAGTGAACTACAATCAGGGAATAACTCTGACTTTGTGTCTACAATAGTCACTCACTTGTGAGAGGGGACACCCCTAGACCACTGTCAGTGAACAGGGCAATGACAGGACTTACAAGACAGGAAGGAAGGAGGGAGAAAAACTGCAGAGGGTTTTGCATATGGGGCAAGTGGATTAGCTGGCAGCAAAGAGGGTGATCTCTCCTTGAGCACGTGGTGGGCTAGGGGGTCTGAGAGAGTTTCAGCAGCTTCCACATTCTGGGTGACAGGTCAGAGAATTACAGTGATCATTTACAGTCTCTCTCTTATGAATCGGGAAGAAGGAGGAAGAGAGAAAGGTGGGGTTGACCGTTTCTTCCCTTTGTAATTTCTGCCTCCTGTTGACTCATTCTGAAAACCGATTTCCCATGGTTCAGTGACAAAATGTGTGTGAGCGCAGCCGTGCCTGGGGAGGAAGCACAGCTCTGAGTCGCCAGCCAGCCAGCCAGCTTAGGAAAGGCTGGCAGCGCCCTCCAGCCAGCTTAGGAAAGGCTGGCAGCACCAGCCAGCCAGCCAGCTTAGGAAAGGCTGGCAGCGCCAGCCAGCCAGCCAGCTTAGGAAAGGCTGGCAGCGCAGCCGCGGGTTTTCTCTTCTGTAAACGGGGACTCTGGGTGCTCCTTTGCAGAGCATGTTTCCTCGAGGACGTGCACGTGACACGCATGGACCTGGCCCGAGGTGCGGTTGCCAAGCGGTAGTTATTTGGATAAAGTGGTTTAAAATATAATGGATTAATTATAGTCGTTTCATAGTCGGCAAATCCGCACTTGTCCCCGTGCGCTGCCGTGGCACCTGACCTCTCCTCAGGTGTGCCTTCCCGGATGGCCATGTGGCCTGAGCTCCTTCTACCTGGGAATGTTTCCTGTTTTGTAATTTGACATCTGAGGGTGTAGCCATCTACCTCCTTACACTGTCTCATTCATCTCCGAGCCCAGTGCTTCTGTAATACCAGACACACAGTAGGTCCTCGGCCAGTGCTCACAAATAACCAGATACTTTATACTGAGCCGTCCTCAGTGAACACATGTGGAGTGGTAAGCAACCCTCGTTCTTGTTCTGTGTTAACATTGCGTCATGTCTGAGTTTTGTTCTGCCCCCTCCCCTGCCTGCATCTCCTCCCTTCAAGTAGGACTCAGGGCAGAGGTGTCCTCAGGTTGGGGGGTGGGGTGGGAAGAGCAGAAACCCTGGTTTTTGCTTTCAGAACTTAGAGGAAAGGATTCTTGGCACAAAATGATTGGGCCAGAAAACAGCACAGAAAATAATTTCTCCTAGATTGAAAAAAACAGCCCGAAGATTTAAGTGTGAAATAGAATAAAATTTTTTAAACTTCTAGAGAAGAAACCATTCGATAACTTCTTTATAACCTTGGAGTATGAAAGGCCTTTCTAACTGTGACCCCAAATCCAAACTCTATAAAATACAAAATTGATAAAATAGACTACACAAAACAACTTCTGCATGGCAAAAAGCAGCTTAAGGAGGAAAGTCCAAAGACAAAAACGGGAACAAAGCACTTGCAACTTGTATCTAAAGAGTAAGCAGGGGCTTCCCTGGTGGCGCAGTGGTTGAGAATCCGCCTGCCAGTGCAGGGGACACGGGTTCGAGCCCCGGTCTGGGAAGATCCCACATGCCGCAGAACAACTAAGCCCGTGCCCCGCAACTCCTGAGCCTGTGCTCTAGAGCCCATGAGGCACAACTGCTGAACCCAAGTGCCGCAACTACCGAAGCCCGCGCGCCTAGAGCCCGTGCTGTGCAACACGAGAAGCCACCGCAGTGAGAAGCCTGTGCACCTGCGATGAAGAGTAGCCCCCGCTCGCCGCAACTAGTGAAAGCCCACGTGCAGCAACAAAAACCCAACACAGCCATAAATAAAATAAAGAAATAAATAAATAATACAAAAGGAGAAACACATGTATAAATAAAGAGTAAGCAGAAAGGAAAAGGCCAGCTACCTGACAGAAAATTGGGCAAAGATAATGAACAGACAGTTCACAGACAGGGACGAACAGCATAAATTTGTCTGGTCTCATTCCTAAGAGACAAGCAAATTTGAACTACGCTGAGACCATCTTCCCCCTAATAGATTGCTAAAAATCCAGAAGTTTTACTAACACCTCCTGTTGGCAAGGTCACAAGGAGAGTGGCACTCATTCACTCTGGAAGGAGAGGAATAGGGATAACCCTCAAGGGGGGAGATTTGGCAACATTAGTCAAAATGACTGATGTTTTTACCTGCTGATATAGTGATTAATCTCTGGGATTTATTTCAGAGTGCAAAATGATAATTCGTTGCAGCAATGTTTGTAATAGCAGAAGATTGGAAGTAGCACAAATGTCCAGCAGTAGGGGATTGACTGAGTATATACACTGGACTATTATGCAGTTATAGAAAAGGGGTGAGGAAGCTCTCTGTTTGTTGCTTTAGAAAGAACTCCAAGATATAGTAAGTGGAAAAACAAATACAGGGAGCTTCCCTGGTGGCACAGTGGTTAAGACTCCATGCTCCCAATGCAGGGGGCCCAGGTTCGATCCCTGGTCAGGGAACTAGAGACCACGTGCATGCCGCAACTAAGAGTTCGCCTGCCACAACTAAGGAGCCCGCCTGCCACAGCTAAGACCCGGCGCAACCAAATAAATATATTTTTAAAATAATAAAAAAATAAAAACAAAACAAGGTCCGTAACAGCATGGCTCATAGTCTCCCTTTGTTTCTGCAAAAAAGGAGAAAGTTCTAATCTAGATTTATAGGTATTGGTATATACATAAAGAAACACTGTAAGGAAACATACAAAACCAAAAACAGTGTTTTAAATAAAATACTGAAGAATAAATTGAACAAAAGAAGTACAAAACTTGCACATTGAAAACTACAAAACATTCCTGAAAGAAGACCTAAATAAATGGAAAGATATTCCATATTCATGGATGGAAAGACAATATTGTTAAGATAGCAGTGCTCCCCCAATAATTCTGCAGATTCAATGCAATCCCAATCAAATTCCCAGCTGGCTTTTCTGCAAAATTTGAAAAGCTGATCCTAAAATCATATGGAAATGCAAGAGACCCAGAAGAGCTGAAACACTTTTGAAAGAGAACAAAGTTGTAGGACTCACACTTCCCAATTTCAAAACTTACTACAAACCAACAGTAAATAAGACAGTGTAGTACTGGCATAAGGACAGACGTGAGTCAGTAGAGTAGACTTTAGAGTCAAAAACTAAAGCCTAACATTTATGGTCAATTGATTTTCAACCAAGATACCAAGAAGATTCAACGGGAAAAAGGATAGTCTTTTCAACAAATGGTGCTGAGACAACTGGGTAAGCCACCTTCAAAAGAATGAATGTGGACCCCTAACTCACACCATACACAGAAAGTACCTCACAGTGGGTCATAGACCTAAATGTAACTAGACAAGTTTTAGAAGAAAACAGGAGTTAAATCTTCATGATTTGCGGTTAGGCAGTGAGACCGAATGCACAAATGATTAAAAAGAAGCTTGAGAGACTGGACTTCATAAAAATTTTAAACTTTTATGTTTCACAGAACACCATCAAGAGAATAAAATGATATTCCACAGACTTGGAGGAAATATTTCCAAATCATATATCTGATAAGGGATTTGTATCCAGAATATATAAAGAACCCTTACAACTGAATAATGAAAAGACAAATAACCCAGTTTAAAAATGGGTTAGGGGGCTTCCCTGGTGGCGCAGTGGTTGAGAGTCCGCCTGCCGACGCAGGGGACACGGGTTCGTGCCCCGGTCCGGGAAGATCCCACATGCTGCGGAGCGGCTGGGCCCGTGAGCCGTGGCCGCTGAGCCTGCGCGTCCGGAGCCTGTGCTCCGCAACGGGAGAGGCCACATTAGTGAGAGGCCCGCGTACCGCAAACAAACAAACAAACAAACAGTGCAGCTGTTTTGGAAAACAGTCTGGCAGCTCCTCAGAACGTTAAACACAGAACTACCACATGGCCCAGCAATTCCACTCCTAAGGGAAATGAAAACATGTCCACCCAGATACTTGTACATGAATATCCACAGCAGCATTGTTCATAGTAGCCAAAAAGGAGAAACAACCCAAATGTCCATCAACTGATGAATGGATGAGTAAACTGTGGTCCATCCGTACAGCGGAATGTTATTTGGCCACAAAAAGGTATAAAGTACTGACACCCTACCACGTGGATGAATCTCAAAAACGTGCTCAAGGAAGAAGCTAGTCATCAAACAGCACATTCCACTTTTATAAAATGTCCAAAGTAGGCAAATCTATAGAGAGAGAAAGTAGGTCAGGGCCAGCCTAGGGCTGGGGGTGGGGAGGTATGAGGAGTGACAGGGGTTTTTTGGGGGTGACGATGATGTTCTAAAATTAGATTATAGTGATGGTTGCACAGCTCTTAAGCAGGTGAACTTTGTGGCACATAAAGCATCTGAACAGAGCCGTTTATTCTAGAGGGGGCAGGAAAGCTGGGCAGACAGATGACCAGGCGGACAGGAAGGCTGCGTTATGTACCTTTTTATACTTTGTGGGCTTCCAGCCTGTGACTACCACCTATTCACAAAGCAAACTTATAAAGCAAGAGGCTTGGGAATTCCCTGGCGGTCCAGTGGTTAGGGCTCGGTGCTTTCACTGCCAGGGCCCCGAGTCGATCCCTGGTCGCGGAACTAAGATCCCGCAAGCCACACAGCACAGCCAAAAAATATATATAAATAAATAAAGAAAAGCAAGAGGACCTAAATTAGGAGTTTGGGATTGGCAGTTACACACTACTATATGTAAAATAAACAACAAGCTGTAGAGCACAGGGATCTGTATCCAATATCCTGTGATAAACCGTAATGGAAAAGAACACGAAAAGAATATAGGGGCGTGTAACTGAATCACTTTACATCAGAAACTAACACAGCATCGTGAATCACCTGTACTTCAGTTAAAAGAAGATAAGCAGAGGACCACACAAAACTGAAGAGACCCCCGAGCCTTCTCTCATTTGGGGAGAGGAGGGTGGAAGCTGCCACCACCCCACCCACAGGGAAGCGATGGCCAGTGGACAGCAGGTTGGATCGGACGAGGGCAGCCTAGGAAGCCTCAAAGACCCATTCCTGGTCAGAGGGCACCGAGCCACTGGACCTGACAGGGACACAAGAGCCCACTTGGCCAGATGGCAGACACCCGGCTGACCGGATGTCTGCGCTGTCCCTGCCCACCCCTCCTCCAACACCACCGGAACCTACATAAAGTCCCAGAGCCATCATCCAGCCCCAAAGAAGGGCAGGAAAAGCCCCAAATTGACACTGGCCAGCAGAACAGAAGCCGTGTTGACCACGGGGAGAAGGGGAGAGCTCTCGCAGGTCTGGGTTTGTGGGCTGGGCTCATGGCCCGGGCTCTCCTGCATCCCGGCTGTCTGCCCGTCTCCCTCACATGCCTGGCTCTGTAGGCGCTGGATCAAGAAAGGCCTCTGTGGTCCAATTAGTTTGAAAAACATTGGGCTAAAGAAAGCCAAAGTTTTGTTTTGTTGTTTTTAACTGCAGCCGTTCTCAGCGCCTTTGCTTGTGGCTCTTCAGGAGGGGCTCAGGCAGGTTCAAAGCCTTTCTGTGTTTTTCTCAGGGACTTCTGGTGGGGGAGAGGCTCTCCTTCATCTTACGACCGAGGAAATGGAGCCCAGAGAGGTGAAGGGGCTCCTCCAAGGTCACACAGCGAGTCGGTGGACAAGGGGAGGCAGGCCCGACTCTGCTGCTCCTGGCGGCCTCTGTCAGTGCCGGGTCCCAGTTCTGACAGGTTCCCGACTCGTGGGCCTGGGCCTGGGCGGTTCCATCCTGTGTCAAGGCGACCTCTTGTTCCTTCCTGGTCCAGCTCTCTCAGAAATCTTAAACATCCGAGCCCTTAGCTGGGAACACATCTGGGGATGTGGTTGCTTGACACAAAGGATTCCCATCCAAAGGATTCACGGAGGAGATGTGCTCCCGGCCAGACGTGTGGTGGACGGAGCAGCCGTGGCCCCTCCAACCCGGCCGTGGGTCCTATCTGCACGGTGAGGGGCCTGGACCCTTCCACCTGCTTTAGCACCCACGCTTCCAGATCTGGGCCTTTGAACAAACCTTCAAAACCTGCCCTGATAAAAATTCTATAGGATAAATGATCCGGTTTCTTTGATAAAAAAATTTAAAAAGCAGCAAGGGAAAACATGAGACAGAGTGGGAATGTTCCAGTTTAAAACATATAACCAAAACGATGGTGTTTGGATCCTGATTGGAACAAATCATCTGGAAAAGACATTGACAAGACAGTCGGGGAAGTCTGAATGTGGGCGCTTTGGTGACCCAAAGGAATCGTTGTTTGCAGAAGTCGTCGTGGCATGAGAGTTTTGGGGGGTTTTGTTTTTTAAGGAGTTTTTCTTTTTAAGGGAGACATACAGAGGTATTTACAGATCAAAAACGCGCTGTTTGGATTTGTCTCTAAAGTGATCCAGCGGGGTGAGGGTAATCCTGGAAGTGTGGACAGTGGTCGACGTCTGCAGGAGGGCCTGTTAGACGCCCCTGATGTTTAAAACATGTCCTGGCCCATCTGGCTGTAGGTCCTGGGGCCAGCTTGGGGTGGGAGGGAGAGGGACTTCCTGCCTGGGAGGCCGACCCTCCAACCTTGCGGCTGCTCTCGGGAACGCAAGGCCAGACCCCCAGGGCCCCAGACCCAGGGCTCTCCACGTGCACGGGTGCGGGAGGCCCCGGGGCAGCCCGAGCTTGCCTGTCTGCTGTGGGCACCGCTTCCCCTGCGTCCCCGATGCCACGCAGAGCCCCAGGCGGAGCCCCTTGCGCCCACCCCCACCTCCCCGGCTACTCACATGGCTCCTCCTGGCCCACCCAGCTCCGGCCACCTCGCCTGCTCCGGCCCAGGCCACTCATTACTCAGGACGTTTATTATTAGCCTAGATTTGATTAGTGCCCGGGCTGCACTTCCTGGGTTTCCCCCCAGCTGTAGGATGTAAATCAGCGGCTCCCCTCCCTCCGCGCTTGCGCCCTCTGTCTCGGGAGCTGAGGGGTGTGGGCCCAGCCTGATGCTCCATGAGCCCCCCACCACCACCACGCTGTCTGCTGAGCCCCCAGGGTGCACTGCCCACGGGGCCTGGTCTCCTGCCCCATCACACACCCCAGGCTGCATCCAGGGTGGCCTAGCCTCCAGGCATTGCTCAGGGCCCTTCCCCCTTCCTCTACAGCCCTTTCCTATTTCACTGCCCCATCAGCTCCTCTGCTCCTTTCTTCAGGCTCCACTGAGGTGTCAGTTTCTCTGGGAAGCCATTCCTGACTGCCCGAGGCCGGGTCAGGTGCCCGTTCTCTGTGCTTCCTGAGCCCCGGCCTTACCCCCATCAGAGCACTTGAGAGGCTGAACTAGAGCCAGACAGACTGGGCTTGAGTCTCGGCTCAGCCACGTACCAGCAGGAAGCCTTGGGGGCAATTTACGTAACGTCTTGGTGCCTCTGTTTCCTCTTCTGTGAAGTGGGTATGAAGGTACAGGTGGTGATGAGAAGGGGATGTGTGCCCAGTTCAGGCCTTAGAGCACTTTCCTGGCGCAGTGGGTTCTCAGGGCTCGGTGTCCAGACGAGCACTGCTGCCCTCATCAGTGGTCACTTTATTCCCGCCTTCCCAGCCTCCGCGGGGACAGGGCTGGAGGACGGCACGTTCAGAAGTCACGGGAAGCCCGTGGAGTTTGAGGGGGACTCAGGGTGGAGGGAGAGACCAGGCGGCCCAGGAAGACGTAGGGCAGGGCTGCTGTGAGTGGTGGGTCGCGTGGCAGAGGAAATACGAATGACTGGATGACCTAAAAAGCACCCAGTCTCATCAATAATCAGAAAAGCTGGTTTTCATCCACCCGGTCGGCAAAGTCTTAAAGCGCGGTAATACCGAGAGGAGGAGATCCGGGGGAAGCCTGAGCTTGGGCCCGCGGGAGGGAGCGTGTTGGTACCTCTGTGCGGAAGGGGACCTGCCAGGGCCCCGTAAGATGGAGAACCTATGCCTCATCCGTGGCCCCGGAAGCTCTCCTCCAGGGGCCACAGGTGCACGAGTGTGGAGCAAGGGAAACAGAGCCAGTGCCCCCCCCGCAGCGATGGCCGAGCACGTGAAGCTCGAGGGCCATAACCAGGAATACTACGCAGCTGTCAGACAGAGCGAGACAGGTCTGTACGCAGTGACGTGGAGAGAGTGTCAAGACCGATGGTGGAGTGAAAAAAAAGGAGTTTGTGGCACGGTTCTTGCAGTAAGGGGCCTTTCCGTGAGACAGAGACGAACAGGCCTCCTTGCCTGCGATTGTGTGCGCACAGGTGTGGCAGAGCTATGAAAAGGATGGGCACGATGACAGTGATCCTGCTGGGTAGGGCAGGAGGGGACCAGGTCGGGGACGGGGTCCGAGGGGCTTCAGCCCTGTTTGTAACGTTTTTATTTTTACACGGAGGTACATATTCCTTGCGTCAGTGAAAAGTAACAAGCCCACGGCTGGGCTGTGTGGGGATTTGTGAGCCGGGGCAACCACAGACGCTGTCGCCTCTTGGAGTGGGGCAAGCCCAGCGTCCCTGTGGGGTGACCTCACCGCGTCCCTCCGTCCCTTCTGCTTGCACACCCCTGGTGCCAGGGCTCTCACCGCCTCACAGAGCAGCTGGCTCCCAGGGGGTGAGCCGACTGCCTCGGTTTCCACAGTCACACGCGGTCTCGCCCGGTGAGGGCCACCCTTTGGAGTTTTAACACCCGCGCAGTTACCCATGAAATGAAAAACAAACAAAATCCAGCCTGGCTTTGGGCGGCGAGAATGGAATGATGGGGTCCCCAGCGTCTCACTGCTAATCACAGCTTGTTAACGCTTTTGCTTAAACGCTGTTTACAATTAATGGATTGTATCGACTTTTTGTTTTCTTTAATTAGAGGTGTAACGTACGCGCAGTAAGAGGCAGTATTCTCAGTGGGCAGGCCAGTGACGCTTACCTGTGTGCAAACCCAGGCAGCGCTCCCCAGATCAAGACCTAGAGCATTTGCAGCCCCCAGAAGCAGCACACCCCACCCCACCCAGCCTAACCAGTATTCTGACGTCTGTCACCACAGATGCGTTTTGGCCGTTCCTGAACAGGGAACGTACAAACCAGATGGTCCACTTCTTTTTTTCTGGCCTCTTTGCTCCAAGTTAGATTTTATGACACCAGACAGAACAAGCTGGGGGACCTTTGGGGGTCCCTGGGGGCCTCATTTTCCCCTGCCCAAACGATGATCGTGGAGCTCAAACAGAACCGCAGCCCGTGGGACCTCTCCCCCACCGTGCCGCAGGAATTGTCCCGTGTGACCCACCGCGCTGGGCTCCCTCAGAACAGGTGCCGAGGCTTCTGAGCCTCATTCTGAAACCAGCCCTTTCTCAGCCGTCTCGCGGGAGGCTCGGGATCTAATTTTAAGTTCCGCAGTCAAGGGGACAGAAGAGTTTTGGAACCTGGAGCAGAAACTCTGTTACCTCAAGGTTGGGAGCTGGCTCCGTTACGTGTGTCCTTAAAAAGCACGCAGTGAAGAGAAGTTCAAATGCTGTGCAAGGAAATCCAGCACAGAGGACCTCTCCCTCCCAGCGGGAGGCTTGGCTGCAGGCCCGTGAGCTGATCTGGGCACACGCGTGTACGTGCCGCCACGTGATGGGTTTTGCCTTATCACCGCCCCCCATTTTTTTCTTACAGATGAATAAACACACTGTTACCAGGCTCCTTTTTTCACTTAATATATCCTACCAATCAAGTCCTTATCTTTTTAAATGAGCTCTTCAGTGGTCACCAGGCAAAACAAAACAGCATCGCAGACGCTATTCTAAACATTCCCCACCTTCATTTCGTACATGATTTACCTTCTCCGTGTCTCACTCAATGGCTTGAATTCCTTAAGTGGAGTTACTTGGCCAAATGAACGTTCCGGTGGGACTGCTCCACTGTCCGCATGTGCCTGTGAGGTTTGGGCCCAGAGCTCCCTGCCCCCAGACCTTGTGTGCGCCTCCCTGGGGCCTGGTGTCCGCTGCCCCCCGTGAGGCCACGTGGCTGAGTCTTCTCTGAGAGAGTTCCAGAGGCAAGACAAAAGCAAGAGTCCAAAAAAGGACATTTCTTAGAAATGCAGCGAAAGCCCTGATTTTCATGATGCCAATTTACATATATGACTCAGATGTGCTGAATTTCCTACATGGCTTTGATTTGTACTAATTTCTCAGAAATGCTAGAGACCGGGACTTTAGCAAAACCCACTTCAAAGAAGGAAAAAACCCACTTCAAAGCGGCTTCTTCACAGTGAATTCCCAACCTTTTGTGGGAAGACCTATTTCCCATTAAAAAAATTTTCCCCTCAAAACTTTTTATTATGAAAACTTCAAACCTCAGAGAAAAGTTAAAAGAAAGGTGAAACGAATACCCCCGGGAGCTCCAGCAGGTTGACCGGTGTTTACATTGGTGTCTGTCATCCACATGCTCTCTCTGCCTGTACCTTCTGCGGACCTTAGAACACCCCTTCTAGATGCTTTGCAGCGTCTTCAAAGAAGATGGACCGTCTCTCACAGACTGTCATTTTCACACCTAAGAAAATCAGTGATAACTTAAGGGCATCATCTAATATCAAGTCTGTATTTAAGTTTCCCAATTGTCCTAAGAAGCTTTTGTGGCTGCTTCCTTTTTTCTTATTAAATTTATTTTTAATTTTATTTATTTTTGGCTGTGTTGGGTCTTCGTTGCTGCGCGCGGGCTTACTCTAGTTGTAGTGAGCGGGGGCTACACTTCGTTGCGGTGCGAGGGCTTCTCATCGCAGTGGCTTCTCGTTGCAGAGCACGGGTTCTAGGTGCGCGGGCTTCAGTAGTTGCAGCACGTGGGCTCAGTAGGCGTGGCTTGTGGGCTCTCGAGCTCAGGCTCAGTAGTTGTGGCGCACGGGCTTAGTTGCTCCGCGGCATGTGGGGTCTCCCCGGACCAGGGCTCGAACCCGTGTTCCCCGCATTGGCAGGCGGATTCTTAACCACTGTGCCCCCAGGGCAGCCCGTGGCTGCTTCCTTTGATTCAGGATCCAGCGAGGGGCATCGGTTTGTCTCTAGCCATGTTTCTTCTAGAATCGTCCCCTCGCTTTTGCTTTTTCCTTTTCTTCTCTCTTCTTTTCCTGTCTTCTCTTGGTTTGACATGGACGCGGCCTGTCGTGTGGAGTGTCCCACGGCCCCTTCTCTGCTTGCTTTCTCCCTGTGTGGTTTAACACCGTGCTCGTCCTTTGTGAGTCCTGAAAGCTGAATGGTGGCTCTGACGGCTCCCCTGGATCACACACTTTGGGGAGAAGAGCCCTAGGTGATGGGTGTCCTTCCTGTTGCATCTCATCAAGTGGAGCCTGGTGTCAGCTCACCTCCCCGCCCCCCGCAGTGACACTGACAGGACCACCTGTTACGGTGGTGACGCCAGGTGTCCCCACGTGTAGGCCCCGGCGTCCCCCCAACTAGTCACTGGCGGCTGATGCTTTGGTATCTTGTGCGTCCTCGTTCCCAGCCGCCTCGGTAGATGGCTTCAGCTTTCACTGAGGGTGGTGGCTTTCCAAACCTGCCACTCCTCCCACGTTTCCCAGCCTGCGTTCTCTATGAAGGAGAACTTCCTTTTTGTTTCCCTTTTTGAAAAAAAAAAATACAGAAAATAACCGTGAATGATATAACAAAACCTGTATTTTCACCACCCGGAATCGCATGTTATGAGGTTGGCATATTCACCTTCAAGTTTTTCTTTCAAAAAGGAAAAGATGACAGGGAAAGCTCTGAAATCTCCTGCCCTAACCCTACCCCTCCCGTCGCCAGAAGGAACCACCATCATGAACACGGCTCTGTTCTCCCGGCTTATTTTTATACCTTCAGAAGAATGTGTTTATCTATGAACATACAGTACATAGCACTATTTTGCATGTTATTTTAAAATTTTTCGTATGAATAGCTCTCTGGTGTGTATCATCATACGTCTTCCTGTTTTCACCCAGCGTCGTTGTGATCAACTCGCGTTAGCACACACACGGCCAGTGCGTTCCTGGTGTGGTGCTGCTGTGGTCCTGGTGTGTTCCGGTGTGTTCTGGTGTGTTCTTTTTCACCACTGTCTGGAACCCCACACCCACTCCCATCCCTCCTCAAGTGAGGAACATCTAGGTTGTTTCCGATTCCTTGGTGGTGTGAGCAACGCCATCCTGGGCAGACGTGCAGCCTCTTTGCGCAAACACACGAGCGTCTCTCCTGGGCGGATGTTGTCCAGCAGGACCTCTGACCTGCAGGGTCCGCATGCCCCGACTTCAGTGGCTGTCGCCAAACTGGCCACACTCCTACTCACTCCCAGTGGCAAGGGGTGACCTTCCTCGTCCCTTCTCGACTTTATCTGCACGGGACAGGGTCGGGCTGTTTCATTTAGAATTTTTGGCAACCTCACAGGTGAGAAGTGTATCTTGCTGCTTTAATTTCCTCATTGCTGGCAAGGCTGTGCACACGTGCTTATTGGCCATTGGGAGAAGGCCTGCGGTCACTCGGGGGGAAGGAAGAGGCCCGGGGAGTGCACCTGGGCCCCCGAGGCCAGCGGAGATACTGCATTAGCGACTGTCAGGTGGGCGTCGTGGAGGGATTGTGATTATTCTCAGTTCCTAAGGCTCCCGTATTTCTATTACTAGAAACGCTTGCCGCCCATGCCTGGCTCACCGTGCACCAGGCACTGTACTTAATCAGATCTCATTTAATTCTCTCGGGAATGCATTTAATATTATTCCTATTTTGCTGAAGGGGACACGGGGGGTCCGCGAGGTGCACTGACCTGCCTGGGGTCACAGAACTGTTAAGAGCACCGTCTCCAGTCCCAAACCCTTCCCTCCGCGCCGCGGCCCCTCCCACCCGTGGGGAAGTTCCCAGAGGGGATGAACAATGGCTTCTCACAGAAAGAAGAGTCAGGCTCGGGTTTTGCTGCCCCTCCCCTTGGCTGTGAGCAAAGAACTTGTTTGTTAACTAAAATGTGCAACCTTGCAAATATAGTTCCCAGCCCTCGGCCCGGAAGACAGAGAAGGCGGGAGAGTGCTTCTCTCCAGGCGGCTCAGGAGGGAGAGGTGGGTTGGTGATCTCTTAAATTTCTTGCAGTGTTTGGATCGTTTGTAGCCTGGGTAGGTGCGGGGCGGAGCTGCGAGGCTCCAGACTCAACAGCTGGTTGTATCTTAGGTTTGAGAGCACGAGGAAGCCCTCTCCCCCTCCCTCCCGCCTCCCCCCAGCCCTGTGTCACACACACGGGATGTTTCTGAGGCGGGCTCAGGTGCAGCCGGCCCAGGTTACAGGTGGGAAGGGAGGATCTGGGCTGCTTCTCCTCAGAGCCCAGCTGTGCGCTCAGGTC